>NC_089428.1:947377-1263169 GCF_013426205.1 Metarhizium brunneum
GAAGAGAACATCATCACCTTGGCCAGTGCGCTCTTCATCAGCACGGTTGCTATTGCTAGTCGTTTCAACCTCCAAAGATAGGGGTCCATCCGCAAGCACATTGTCTATGAAGGATTCTCTAGGCTTGACTGCAGGGGATATAACCAGGCTGATGTACTAATGGCACATGAAGTGTACATGTAAGCAAACCGTTATCTCGACGTCACCACGTGCAAGCCACATGCCGTTATCGACGTCGTACCGATTGCCGTCGCAGGTGAGGCAAAAGACCGACTCTGGGGGGAATTTAATATCGACGGTCGCGGTAGAAGGCCTCCGAGCATGGCTGCTGCAGACGTATGGTTGAGATTGCTGAACTCAAGACATCCTGCGAGGCAAGCACACCGGGCAGCACAGAACCACAGACCAAGTATTGTACGTTGAATCAGAGCTAGCGGCAAGAAAGTCGGCAGAATTGTTGATCCAAGTGTACCGACGAACACATATCGTTTGTAAGAATCGACGGCCGGTGGTGATGGACGGTCAGGCCAAAGGTTGTTTGTGTGTCGCAACTGTACCAGTTCCATGGAGGTGCAAAGAACCCGAATAAATGCCAGAGGAATTGTACGTTAGATGCATATGCAGTTAATTCTTACCGGTATGTATAAATATATATACTAAGCATTAGCGAGCGTAGACTTATCACCACATAGATTGAAAGGAGGCTGCTCAGACTATGTTAACTGACAAGTTTTATAGCTGTCTATCTAAAACCAGAGATTAAGCCAGGATCAAGCGCGTACTCCAAGTAAAACTTGAATAAGGTGAACTGAGCACAGATCTGGCTTATCCCAGGACAGTATGAAGGTAAAAAAAAGCTGGTCTTTTTGCTTGCAGTCTCCCGCAACTGTTGGTTGACCGTGTTCGGCCCGAGAATTACACAGAACTACTACCCCCCATGTTTTCCTTAATAAAAGAGATGTAGCCGCTGATCCTGGTATAGACTGAGGGATTCGTAGGACCACATGGGAAGCTACCCATGGTGAATGATGTCACACCAATGAATTGTCTCGTTTTCTTGTCAAAAAGAGGACTGCCGCTATCTTCATGGCAGGCACCCTTGCCATCCCCCCCAACACATAGGTACGTGTCCTTGCCATGGAAGATGTTTGGGGCTATCTTCTCACAAAACTCGCGTCCGCGAACAGGAAGTTCAACTTTGATAAGTTGGTGATAACTATACCGAGATGTGTCGTAGTTATAACCCCTTGCCTACTAGTCAGCGTCTTTTCCAACAGTGCCAAGTCAAGTCTGGTCAATAGCACTTACCAGCCTGCGGCTATTGCGGCAGAGTCGGCTACAGGGTTTGAGCCGTCCTCCGGTAGTGTTGCGTACTCGATGACAGCGCTTGTCTCAATTGGAGTCAACAATTTCACGATGGCGATGTCATTCTCGGGAGTGTCATAAACACTAGCCCGTTTCTTGTAGTTGGGGTGCGGCTTCCGAGATGAAATATTCGCAATGACTCCGCCCTCGTGTGCATTCTGGAAAATTATTAGCTGCGTAAAGGGCAGCTTACTCCCGGGAGAGGAGAGTAAAAGGGAAGATGCTTTACCAGCGTTCCTGCCCTGACAGCGTGGCTTGATCCAAGGCAATGAGCGGCAGTGAGAACAGTGGTGCTATCCAATAAAGTACCACCACATTCGTGGTGACCTCTCTCATTTTGAATGCTAACCATGCTTGGAATCTCACTAATTTTGGCAGCTTCTCCCCCAGCAAGTCTCTTATCAATACTTGCCGCCGTCGTTAAAAGTGTAGAGCATGCGACAGCCAGCATGATAGCTGATTTGCGTGCCATTTTGAAGATGGAAGATGAGATTGTTAATGGGGTAAAAGATGAATGTAGAAGATTGCACAGAGTAGTTTTTGTTTCTGGTGAAGAGCAAGGCAATAATTTGGATAGGAAACTGGCGGTATTTATCTCGCCGCCTACTACAGCTCAGGAGATGAGCTGAGCGAGTTGAGTCATACACAGCAAGACACCGCCTCAATGAGCTCATACAAAGAGTAGTAACGGGAAGGGTATCTCAAAGTAAAAATCTGTTGGATTATGCATTGTCCTCCTCGTAATATCAGGTGCTACCGTACCCGGATAGTGGTAGCCTTCGTGCAATATAGCTCAAAGTTGGGCCAAAAGATTCGCTGCGAGCATCACCCTTGAGACTCGTCGTCTATAATGACAAGGGTTGAACCTCCGGAGATGCTCTTTCCTCATTTCCTGCTATATACCATCGGTACCCGCGGGGCCGGGAATATTTACCCCTACACTTGTCTTACCAAGGGTGCCCCGACGTTGGATCTAATAAGTCGTTCCTGCTTATTATAAAATTAATTAGGGTTTAATTTAAATCTATACGACGATCTCGGGTCAAGTGCCGCGCAAATAGTACGGCTTGAATCGCGTGACGAACGGCATCACGTTTCTTCCAAGCACGATTCTTGTTACTCTGACGCGAATTCGGGGTTTACAGTCGGCTGCTACACCAAAGTCTACTGACATGTCAACTCACCAGACACCTTGACCCATATCAATGGCAACTCCCTGCCACCAGACCCTGCTGTATATTGTCGTCACTCCACGGAAGCCTGGCCACTATGGTAATGGTGAAACTATGGTATGCTCTTCCCAAGTGTAAATATAGTAAATGCTATAACCATGAAGTATTTGCCGACTATTATTTACAACGAGCAGAGGGGGAGCTGACTCGGCCAGCGCTGCACACCATACGATACCAGTCTATATGTGCGAATCATGCAGCGCAACCCCTGATTCATGATCCACCCTAGAATCGCGGTCTACTATATTTAAATGGCTACCTATTGCCGGGGTTAACAAGGAAGCAACCCCATTGGCAACATTACTCGCGCAGTGGGCAGAATAAAAAAAGATGGACAAGAGACCCCCACGCCTACGCGGCTCCGAAACCAGGAAACAAGGGTGATTTACCCAAAGTCAAATTCGAGAAAGAACGAAAGGACGGGCAGGAAGAAAATATGGGTAAAATCATACTGCCAAGCTCCTCAGAATTTTGCTACACGCACCAACTTGGAAATCTAGCACAATTTCGCTCCTCGGAGGGCTTCATCATGGGCTGTTGAGTTCAGCTCTCTGGAAAAGAAGCAAATCATTTTTCCTGTCTAGTCTTCCTTGCTCCCGAAACTACAATTCCGATTCCGAATAGGCGACAACAGGGCGTTGAGCACGCAATCCACGATGCATGAAACAGAGTAAAATGAAGGGTCCATGCCTCCTCCAACCGAGTCCGTACATCGCTCCACACGATGATAAATACACCGGACATTTAGTCTGCCACGCCTTGTATGTAATATAGTGATGCTTAAATATACGTACTTTTTCCGGGGTTTTCAAGTTTCTTCATGACTTGATGAAGGGTATCGTTATGTGGGTTATGCATAATGCTACACGGATAAATGGCATGACTTTCTTAATCCGGCGGACAACATCACAAAGAATACATCGTTACGGCACACAGGGTAGTTAGGGAGATAAGTTGGGGGGTACAGCTGGAAGTTTAAGTGAGCTATAAATTAAATACTTTCATTATTTAGGTTAGGTTATATATGATATAACGCTCATGTATACAGCTCCCAATAGGCGGACTATCCCGCAGCCGTCTTAAGCACCAAACGGCGTCATGTGTCGGCTGCGTATAGGATACGAGACCAGGTACCTTACCAAGGGAGAAGAATAGGAAAACATTTATCCCCTTCCTATACACGCGGTACGTACCCCCCCAGATTCTTGGTTGATTCTTGAACTAATAGTGGGAATAGAGACCGCGAAGCCGTGACGAGGGACTAACTGGGCTCAGAACGTAAAGCTTAAAATTTAAAGATAATATTAAAAAGTATTACAAATCCTCAATCTTTTAATAAAAAAGTATTAATAATTATTATATATATATATATATATATATATATAAAATACCTGCTCTTAAAATCCTTACCTAGACACGTGGTTTACTGATATAATAAGTAAGTTTATTATTAGTAAATCCCTTTTATTGGGCTTCACGATCTGTTAGGCCTTTTCCGGGTAACAGAAGCTTTGGTCCGCTCCTTTGTCGAGTACACTCTGCGGTAGACTGTAGCTGTTATACAGGAACGGCGTCGACTAAGATAGTAACACTCTCTGCCAAAAAATATTGGTTGATAGTCTAAATTGCACTCCGAGGGCACACTGCCAAGAACTAGCTTTTACCGGCACACAAGGCCTATAATGCCGCTGGTTGGAGAAGATGGGACTTGTGGCGGTTTTGCATCATGGGTACGCGTACTGGTACGAATTAGAGAGCTAGTCTCACTTCACAGTTTAACCTAGTGATGAACAAGCTCCAGAGAAGATTCTTGGCACGATTGGAAGCTAGTGATTGGATTAAATGTAGACTTGGTCTTTGACCAAGGTTGAGGGAAGGAACTGACATTACATTCACAGCTTGAAATCCAATAGGGGACATTGCAAATGAAAAGAAGGGCTGTGGCTAGGTCTCTAGTAAACATGTATTTGAACCTTGTAGCTTAGTCTTAATCTTATGATATGTCTTGAACTTTCTGAATAGCTTACCTGATAACGTAGTTGCTAAATAATATATAACACTTTATAATTGTTATAAGGAACTCTAAAATATTTTAATATGTAATTATATATATTTTATATTCTAGTATATACTTTTATATTCTAGTATATACTTTTATACTTTAATATATACTTTTATATTCTGGTATAAATTTATATATTCTAGAATATATTTTTACTGTTAGAATATTTAAGTATACCAATATATTTCGTAGTAAACTAGAATCTTCTACAGTACTATCGCGATTAACAGCTATAGACTGGATTAAAGCGTGGAATTATCCTTGTATTTAAAGCTATCTAGGAAGGAAAAACAGGCCCTTTTTATAGATATTAACCGTCATCTAGCTAGTTGCCTAGGAAGTTAGTAATTAAGGGATTTCTAGCTATTAAAGGTCTAGCTTTAATAGGGTAATAGCATAAGCCTTTTAGAGGCTTTTAAAGGCTTTATTTTAATAATTATATTAAAGCTTTTAGGGCTTTTTAATAATACTACTAAATAGCTTTCTTTTTTTATTAAAAGGGGGCCTTTTATATTAATATACCCTTATAGCTTATTTTAAGAAACTATTAAGGTTTAATAACTTTTAGGTTAAGCTAAAAATTATTAAACCTTAATTTCTAAAATAAGCTAGATTCTAGTTATTTTAGCCTTTTTTAATAATACTAATAATATTAACTAGCTTTAACTACTTAATAAAGCAGTTAAATTATTAGCTTATAAGGACCTTAGTTAATTTATTTACTAGATTATTATTACTTTAAATAAATTTTATATTAAAGGTCCCTTATTAATAGGCTTATTAAATCTAGTTATTATAAATATTAATATAATAAAAAGTAGTCTTAAGCCTTAAAAGATTACTATTAATAAGCTGGATTATTTATAAATTATTATATTATATTATAGGTTTTTCTTAACTTAGTTAAAGGCCTAGCTATTAAAAAAGCCTATAAATCGCGATAGTCTCTTTTATAGTATATATAAAAGCTAGTAATTTAGCTTTTATTAATAATATTATAACTATATTTTACTTACTAGTAATCTAGCTAATAGGTTTATTAAAAAGTTAAATTATAAAGCTTTATAATAATTTTTAGGTTTATTAATTATTAATAAAAGCAGTATTTAAAGCTATTAAAAGCTCTAGGTTATTAGAACCTTTAAGGCTGTTAAATTTTATTGCTAGGTATCACGTTAAATACAAATATTTAATCACTTAATTAGTAACTTATTAGTAGGTTTCTAATAAATTAAAGAGGAACTTAGCTAGTTTAGCTATAATCTTAGTTATATTTGGTTTTTTAATAATTATAATATAGTTAATAAAGCTAATAATTTACTAATATTAATAAATTTAATTAGTGGTTATAATACCTAGATTAGGTTATAATTAACTTCTAGGTATTAGATTTCCTTTAAAGCTATTTTACTTAAATATATTAAATTTTATAACTAATTTTTTAATATATAAATCCTAATATAGCTAAAACTTCCTAGTAAGCCTGTCTTAAAGGACCTAGATACCTAGGAACTAATATAGCTAGCTAAGGTTCTTTATATTATAAGTGGATTTAAGCTTTTAAATTAATTAATTAGCTGCTTTTATAGCTATCTAATAATATAAAAAGATGATATTATTAATATAAAAAAAAACTATTAAAATTAGGCTATTAAAAATATAAAAGTCTTTTAAATAAGGCTTTAGGCCTAACTACTTAAAGGTTTAATTAAGGGTTTATTACTATAAAAAGGGTAACCTTTATAGCCTATATAAGGCTTATAATAGCTTTATTATCTAATTAGGCCTTTTAAAGCTATCAGGAAATTTAATATAAACTACTTTATTAATCAGGCTATTTATAAAAGTATTAATCGTATTAAACTACCTAGCTTCTAGGTTAAATTTAGCTATAATAGCTATTAGGGTTTAAAATAACCTTCTGGCTAAGGTTATAGTATAGGTTTCTTTATTATTAAGTAATTAAAGGTTATTTTATATATATAAATAAGCCTTAAATTTATTAATAAATCTATATATATTATATTTATACTTAAATACCTAAGTTAATAATAATAGGTATTAATATTATTTAATTTAATTAGGTTAAATAAGCTAAAAAGTCCCTTACCTATAAAAAGCATTATATTTAGCTTTTATAGCTTTCTTAAATTTAAGCTTATATAAGTGTTTTTTTAGCTCTTTTTAATATTAAGGTTTAGGCGGTAAGCTTCTTTTATATAGCTTTTTAAGCTATTTAATTAAAAAGCTACTATAAAAGCTACTAAGAGCCCTATTAAAAATTTATTATAATTATTTTAGGCCTTTAAATTAATTGCTTTAGTTAAATAATTCTAATAAAGCTAGTATTAAAAGGTCTAGTTAATAATTACTTATATTTAATTTAAGGTTTTTAAAAATATTAGAGCCTAATAACTAGCTTTTATTTTAACCAGCTTATTTAAGGCTTTAAGTATTAACTTTAATAATTAACTATACTTTATTAGTATTATTATTATTATTAAACTTAATATAAGTTAAAAATTTAAGCTATTATAGCTTCTTTAGTTAAATTTAATAGATTTAGCCTTAATAAAAGGTTTTTTTATTAAAGGTTATATTTTTAACTTATTTAACTTTTAATTTTAATAGAATTTATACATAAAAAACGTTAGTTAAATTATATCTAATAAGATAACTAATTTTTATATAAGCTATTATCTTTAAAAACTATTTTTAAGCACCTTAAAGGGCTTCCTGGGTTATTAAATAAGCCTTATAGCTGTACATAATTAAATATGTGATATTAGGCTTATCTAGATAACCTATATTATGATTATTTAATTAGAGCTACTATTAAAGCTATTAAAAGGGCGTCTTTTAGTCTATGCCTTATTATAATAATAGATTATAAAGGTAGGTAGTAACTTTCTAGATTTTAGGCTATAATTTAGCTAGAAGGTTAGCTACTAGCTATATTATATAGGCTTTTAACCCTAGAATACCCCTGGACCTTTTAGTAGGGCTGTTTTATATAAGTATATATAGTAATATAAGCTTATTAATAATACCTTTTTAGGTAACCTAGGCTTTATAGGCTATCTAAAAGCTTTTATTATTATCCTAATAAATTTAATAAACGCCTAGTTAATATTACTATTAAATTTAAGCTTTAAATAATTAAATAATTAATAAAAAGGTGTTTTAAGTAGTATTTTTAAGCTTAAAAACTATTAAAAGGCCTAAAAATTTATCTTTAACTATTAGGGCTATTAACTTATTATTATAGCTAGGCTTAAATTAAAAGATATTAATATAAATCCTCTAAAAAGGTCTAGGGCTTATTATTTATAGGTTTTTATAAAAAATAACCTTTTTAGCCTTAGCCTTAAAACAAGCTTTATAATTAATTTATATAAGGCCTTAGATCTTAGACCTAATAGTCTATTAAACCAGATATTTAAGGTTATTTATATTTAAGTAGCCTAGCTACTAATACCAAAGATTAGTAAAGATTATTTTCTTAGATTAAGGTTATATTAAATTAAATTAAAAGCTTTTAATTTAATAGATTTTATTAAATTTAATAATAAGCTACTTAAAATAATACTTTATAAAAAAAATAACTTTATTATCCCTTAATATAGCCTTTATAACTAGGTTCTAATTATAGCCTTTTTTTAAAAAGCGGTCTAATAATACTATATTAATATAAAAGGTTAAAATAAAAGCTACTTAATTAAGCTAAAAAAGCCTTATTTATATTTATAAGGTAACCTTTTTATAGCCTTTAATTTAAAGCTTTATATTACTTATAAAGGCCTTATTAGGCTATTAAAGGACTTAATAATTAGTAAATTAATTAAGGTTATTATAAATATATATATTTAACCTAGAATTAAGAATAAAAGAGTCCCTTAAAAGGTAGATTTCCTTATAAATTAACTAGATAAATAACGCGGTTATTAGCTTTATATAACTTAACCTGTGATTTTATTAGTTAAAGCCTTTATTTTTATTAATTTAAGCGTTTTTAGTATTTTTAGCGTTTTTAAGCCCTTTAGGCTACCTTTATTTTTTAACCTTTTAAGCTCTTTAATATCTAGGCTTTTATAGGCTTTATTATTTATTAATTTTTTAGGCTTTTAATATTTTTAACATATATATAAAAGTATTTAAAGCTTATTAAAGATAGTTTTAACCTTTTATTTATTAAAAAGGCTAAAAATCAGTCTTTTAATACTTACTTTTTATTTTAAAAAGCTATTAAGGTTTAATAACCTTTAAGGTAAGCTATTAATATTATTAAACCCTACTTTTTATTTTAAGAAACTATTAAGGTTTAGGCTATTTTAGCGCTTTTAAAAGGCTTTTATCTTATAATAAGCTTTATATTTAAGGGCCTTTAATTTAAAAAATACCTTATTATTATTATTATTAAGGGCCTTTAATCTAAAAATCACCTTATTATTATTATTAAAGTTAGCTTAAAAATATAATACCTTTTATTTCTAGGTTTTCTTATTACTTTTAATTAATTTAATTAAAAGCCTATTAATAAGCTTAATTAACTTTAGCCTTAATAGATAAGTCTAATAGCTTTTATTAAATTTAAGCTTTAATTTTAGTATTAGGCTTCTATATTAGGTTTCTAAAAGGCTTATTAAGGTATAAATAATAATAAAAGTAGTATTTTTAACCGTAAAAGTAAGTTAAAGCTGTTTTTAACCTTTTTAACCCTTTTTATTAATAGATTTTAGGTTAATTAAGTACTTATAATAAATTTAGGGTCCTTAATAATAGGCTTTCTTAGAAGGTAAAGGATAAAAAACCACTTTTACCTTTAGTAGCTTTTTAATACTAGTAATATTATTTAAATAAATTATTAATTTAAAAGCTGTCTAGAACCTTATTCTTTTATCTTTTCTTATTAAGATTTAATAGATTTAAAATATAGTTATTCTAATAGTTTAAAAATATAGGGCTAATTAAAGCTATTATAGCTATAAAATCCAGGGTTAATTAAAGCCTTTAAGTATTAAGTAGGTTAATTTAATAAGCTTCTATTAGTACTTTTTGCTAGCTTATAATTTAAGCCTTAATTTTTATATAATTTATACCCTTTAATATTGATTTATATCTTATTAAGACCTTTTTTTTAAACTCTTAAAATATAGGTTATAATTAGGCTTATAATAGCTCTAGTTATCTTAAAATATTATTTTTAACAGCTATTATATTATAATAATTACTAATAATCTTAATAATAAATTATTAAATAATTAAAAAGGCTTTTTAATACTTTTAATAGGCTTAAATATTAACTTAATAATTATTTTTAAGGGATTTAAGCCTCTTAAATTAAACTTTATTAAGGTTTATAATTATTATAGCCTTAAAATTAATATTATTAGGTTAGGGTTTTTTTAGAGGGATAATAGCTGCCTTATTAGGCTATTAAGGGTTAATTAAATATTAAATACCCTGATTTATAGTATACTTCCTAATAATAAAAATCTACTAAAACCAGCTACTTAAACCTATTAGGGTTATTAATAAAGGACCTTTAATATTTATAGCTAGGTTATTTTAGGTCTTTTATTAAAAACCTTAGATATATTATAATTTAATATTAAAATATCCTAAATTTAGTAGTAAACCTAGGCTTATAATTATTATAATTAATAGCTATAAACTAGATTAAAGCATAGAATTATCCTTATATTTAAAGCTATCTAGGAAGGGAAAACAGGCCCTTTTTATAGATATTAACTATTATCTAGCTAGTTACCTAGGAAGTTAGTAATTAAGGGATTTCTAGCTATTAAAAGTCTAGCTTTAATAGGGTGGTAGCGTAAGCCTTTTAAAGGCTTTTAGAGGCTTTATTTTGATAATTATATTGAGGCTTTTGGGGCTTTTCGGCGATACCGCTGAATAGCTTCCTTTTTCCATTGAAAGGGGGCCTTTGGCGTTGACAAGTACTATTCAAATGCCATAGTTTCCCTAAAGGAGCAAAGCTGCTTACATTTTTCAAACACGGATGACTCAACCAACAAGGCAGCCGACATCTTTGAACAAGATAGCTCTGCTTACAAGGTATCCGAACACTGCGGTGCTCCAAGAATCCTCGGCAATAATTCCCACACGCATATTTCGCCTAATACTGCCTGAAGCAGTATCGTGACGTCTCGCAGGTGATTTGTCTAAAGGACACCGGATGAAGGACACGGTTGTGCAGCCCAAGAATCTCCATGGCCGTTGCATGAGACCCAATGTACTTGTTCCGCACGATTCGAGGCTCCTTCACAATCAGCCCGCCCCCTCCGGTATGCCAGTCCGCAGCGCGTTCCCACGCCCTCACCGCGTCGGCGCTCAGCGAGAAAAGTCGATTGCCGTGCCACTCGACGGATGCCTCCCTCCCGGCCACCTCGTACCGGAACCCGCACACGTTGCCTTTTGTGCCGTTCCAAACGTCCATCCGCGTCAGCGCCGGCATCTTCAGCGCGCCCCTACCAGCATTCTCTATTATCTCGTTGATCACCGCATCGTCCGACAACCCGTTCAAGTGGCGCGAGGTCAGAGACAGCACGGTCAAGCGGTCCCAGAAGTATCCTGGTTTGACGGCCTCGCTGAAAAAGTCGCGAGCGTCCACCATGTATGACGCGGTGAGGCTGGAAAGCCGTTGGCTGCTTTGCGCCAAGGCTTCGCCGACAAATACAGACGGCGTCCTGATGATCTCGAAAGGGGTTTCGCCTAGCCAAGGGTACAAATCACGAGCCACGGCGTTGTAGTCCTCGTTGAAGTCTTCAAACATGGTGAGGCTCTCGACTGTGTCTGGCAGAGTGCCAATAAGCATCAGGGCGAGATCTATTTCCACAACCGGCGGTTACTAGCGGTCCCAAAGACAACAGAAGTAACAACGTGGAAGGAGGGACTTTGGGGGGGGGGGACACCTACTACGGTCCTGGGGATACCAGCCCCCTGGTGAAAAACAATCGAATTCTCTCCATGACTCGATGAGGACGCGGCGCAAGCTGGGGAGCCTGCGGATGATGTTTGCCAGTGCCAGCGGTCCGAATTGCCAGCGCGTCTGTCTGCGGACGATGAAGCTTGTGACTGCTGGCGCCGTGGGCAATCCATCTAGATGGCAGAAAGAGAAACCCAATGTCGCCAAGATGGAACGTAGGCTCGGAGGACTCGTTCTTTTTCCTTGGAACCAGCCGTTCCTCGGATACGAGTGGCTCGGCCGGTTTCGCTCCAGAGGCCCATCGACGTCAAAGGGGCTGGTGTCGAAATGCAAGTCGTTGTAAAAGGTGTACTCCATGTCACTGGGCGAACACGCACTGATCTCCAGTGTAAGTCCTGGAGCCCCGGAGCCTTGCTCGGTGTCCCAGGAGCGTAGAAGCTCAAAGGTTTGTCTGATGGTGGCGTTGACCAAGGTTGAATTGGCGTCATATTGCAGGTCACAGACCTCCCAGTAGAAGTCCGTATCGTTGGGGGAGGCGTATGTGGCCAGGTCAACCTTGACCCAGAGGTAGCGCACCATCCGCTGTTGACGTCGAGTAAGTCTGCTGATGCTGTCCAGGGAATCTTGCGTGACGAAGAGGGCGCGATACGTCTCCTGTTCGAAAAACTCGAACCAGTCCCTGCAGACTAGGCCGTGCGAGGGCATGCGGCCGTGCATTCTCTTTAGAGGCCTTCCAACTGCTTGATTCTCTTCTGGTGCTGTAAGCCGAGCAAAAACCATGTTGAGTATGATGAGACGAACATCGTAGGGGAGTCCCGTCCATCCAGCCATGTTGATACCGGATGAGGGGGCTCGGATTGGTGGTGTTGTGAGTGAGTTGGCAGAATCGGAGCGAAGAAGACGAGAGAACGAAACTGAACCTTTTTGGAGTATATATAGGTAGTGCCCATAGTGTACGATACAGTAAGTTACGGTTCCCTAGCTTGGGTACGGCCAGGCATATAGTGTTATGCTACTGGGCCTCCCTCAACGTAGTGCTTGCACGACTATTTAGACAGGTCAAAAACTCAAACTCTATGTATAAGCTATGCATACGCCATGGTATTATGCTTTACCAAGAGAGCAAGGGAAAAGTGTGTTCTAGCCATGTGGCGTCCCTCGGCGTCCTTTGGCGTCGTCCGGTCTTCTACCTTAAGCCACTTAACCTGGCCCGGAGCCAGATGCCACGAGAGTTTCAGACCTTATCACTCTGTTTTGTCTAAGTAGAAATTAAGGGCGCAAAATTATAGACCATCCAGGAGTGCAGGCAGCCCGGCTGGCCTGTTGTCCCGCTCCAACGCAATTTTTTCTCCTTGCTAAGGGGCCGTGTATTCCAACTCTGACTCCAGCTGCCAATCCGTTTCTCTCTGGGACGGATTGTTCCCTTCCCGTGACGTCTGACTATCTTGGGGCTACACGAGCTGGCTACACGAGCTGTGACCGATGGTGAATGGAATGGAGATGCATTCGAGATAATTTCTGGCCAAGGCAAAGGCCTATGCACTGACTACAACGTGTATATACAAGAAGAGAAGAGCAATGTTCAGGATTGTCATTAATTGCCTACAATCATCTCGGCAGCAGATATTGCTAGCTATTCCTCCTGTTATTTGCATCGAGCCAGGGGATAAGACATTTTCGAGTTGAAAGACCATGACACAAACCAAGGTTCAACTCGTAGACTGTGACCCGTGTCCGGATTAGCTGGCTGCCTGATGATACTCGCACAGCCACCAATATTGGCCTATAATTATTCAAGCCTGTTCAGTTGTTCTTCACTGTTCCTCAAGTTGGTCTCATTACAGGACGTATTTCTTGTAACTTCTCGACACCAGCCTGGGTTGGTCACGATACCCCCCTCTCGTGTGATTACAATTGGCGACTGGTAGACAAGGTCCGAACCAAACTCGACGTCCTTTTAGGTGATTCATATTCTAACAAGACTTGAGCCCATTCCTAAAACCCAGACTACTCATACAACCAAGGCCCCTGCCCTCATGAACTCTACACAACGCCGATCACGACCCAGTTGCCCAAATCCCCTCACAGTCAGTCATTTATGCCTTTGGAAACGCCTTGTCAAAATCCGTAAGAGTGCATCGGTACCTAAACTTGTTATCCTTTTGTCCCTGAAACGCCTCTCCGCAATTCTTCTCCGAAATAGGCATCAGCTCGACCCAAGGCTTGACGCCCTTCTCAGCAGCAAGTTCAAGAAGCGCCTCCATCTCCTGGTGATTACCAAGATGGCTCCCCGTCAACTTGGGCGCCCCGCCGGCAAACAAACCCGCCGTCATCTCCGGGAGCGCCTTGTCCGGAAGGCCAACCATGTGAAAGTCGGCCCCGGGCTTAAGAATCGACAAGTACGCCGCCATGTCAAACCTGTCCGTGGCATCGGCGCAATTCATGACAAAGTCAAACGTCGCCTTCCACGGCTCATTCCACCCCTTTTCCGTCGTGAGAATGACCTCCTTGGCGCCGAGCTGCCTGCCGTCGTCCTTCTTGCCAGGAGAATGCGAGAGCGCGTACGTCTCGGCGCCGAGAGCCGCGGCCCATTGCACAGCGAGATGGCCCAGGCCGCCGATGCCCACGACGCCGACGCGCTTGCCGGGGCCGACGTGGGCGCGCACCATGGGCGAGTACGTCGTGATGCCGGCGCAGAGCAGTGGCGCCGCGACGTTGGTGTCGAGCGCGTCGGGTATCTTGAAGGTGAAGTACTCGTGGGCCCGGATGTGCGAGGCGAGCCCGCCGTGCGCCCAGCTGCCGTCGGGATACTGGGCGTTGTACGTGTCCACGAGCTTGGGGCAGTAGTTCTCGTTCTTGTCCTTGCAGAGGTGGCACTCGAGGCAGGCCCAGACTTGGGCGCCGACGCCGACGCGGTCGCCGACTTTGAGGTGCTTGACGTGCTGGCCGACCTGGACGGCTTTGCCGACGACTTCGTGGCCGACGCAGAGGGGGCCTTTGTAGTCGCCCCAGCCGCCGGTGACGGTGTGAAGGTCGGAGCTGCAGATGCTGCAGGCGGCGATTTCGACGTCGACGTCGTGGTCGCCGAATGGCTTTGGCTTGAGTTCTGATTTATGGAACGTGTTCCATGTTGTTGGCCCGTCGACGCAGAAGCCTTGGAAGGTATCGGGGTAGCCCATTCTGGAGTATGGTAGGTAGTACTTGGTACAGATGGGTGTGAAGTGGAATGGTTGTACAGCCGTTAAGGAGGGAGCGGCATTTGTTATAAAAGACTATTTCAACGGTAATGTATTGGGAATTTCTGATTACTGTCCAAAATCATCATGACGTTGGTCTTGGCCGTTGATGATGCGCATAGTGGTAGAACTACGTCATCGACGTTTAAACTTTGCAGCGCCATGGCCGCGGTCGCGCTGTTTTAGGAGGGAACCTCGGTGAGCCGATTTCTTTCAAAAGCTCATGTTGGCAGGTGAATATATGCCATCATGATAAATACGTCTATTGCCGCGGTTGGTGACTAGGGATGGGATGGTTTACTGCAGGTAATATCCAGAAAGTGCCGGTCTCCTTGCCAAATCGGGCGGAAACTATTGTGATCGGGACAACTGGTGAAATAGCAGTATGCACCAACGGACGTTCCTCCACTTTTTTTAGTGCACCTAGCAAGCCGGACAAGCCGTACGACAACTGTTGCTACTTGTGACAGCCTTGACTATAAAAGGGCTTTGAGAACACGGGATACAAAGGTTGACGATACAAACACTGACACAGTAGATGCAAATGGAAGTCCGTGAAACATGCAAAAGAAAAAGGTACCAAAGAGTGATATTCTTCATCTCCCATGCCATATACACAGTAAACTTAAACATACTTATACCAGCCTATTACTCTAGCTACAACAACCAGTACCGATCGTAAAGAGCGTAGTCCGCTCCCTCCAATGTCTAATAATTCCGTTACAGCCTTTAGAGAAACCAATGCGGCCGGGACATAGTTTGAGTACCCTAGGAGCCTACACATTACCGTAGTTGACGGTATATCCCCCAGTAATCTTAGTGTACTTGATATTAGCCTTTCCACTACAGTCGCCATAGTCCTCGATAGCCGTAATAGACCCAGCACCGCCCGTATTAGACGTAGGGTCGTAAAAGGTGATTTCCGTCTTGGGCTGCTTAGGACAGTCGGGGCCATTCGCATTCCAGGGGAAGTACTCAACAAAGCCCACCTGAGAAGGCTTAATATTCTTCGCCTGGCTAGGCAACTTAATGACACCAATTTCGTCCTTCTTCCCCGTGACGGTGTTGGTCATGACGCCGCGCCAGGTCGTGTCGCTGACATGCTCCACGCTAAAGTTGTATGTGTCGGCGTAGTCTCCGGAGCCCTCGATGGCGCAGCTCACGCCGGCTCCCCCGTCCGCGCCAGACTTGCACTTGGCGTGAGTGCTCGTGGCCCCCTTTTGGAAGGAGGAAAAGACGGCGAGGAAGATGGGCTTGCCGTTCCTGTCGGGGCGGGGCTGGAAGCCGATGTATCCCACGGCGCTGATGCCCTCGAAGTTGAACTGCTGGGCAAAGTAGTAGCCTCTCTCGTGCTTGGCGTTGGCCATGTTCATGGGGAAGGTTATGTCCTCGAGCCCGGTGGCCGGAGCGCTGGGAAAGCTCCATTTGACGCGGACGTTGGCGAGCGCCAGGGGGATGGATGTGCCGGCAAGAATGGTAGAAAGCTTCATGTTGGCAAGCGTGGTTGGTTAATGGGGGATGTAGTAGATGGACTGTGTTGTGCTGTAGAGAGATGTGATGAAAAGGTTTCTGGAGAGTATGGCCGTTGGAGAGCCCCCTTTTAAAGAAGTCATGAACATGTTGGAAATCGAGACGGCATCCATATATTCCTTGGCTTGCTCCCTAATTTTGAGCGATGTTGGTACGAATGCTTGGAATCATGCCGTTGCAACCGTGAGAATCACACAAAAATGGAGCAGTAAGGATACAGCACCTTCGCGGGAGCCGGATAACCAGCCTGTGCGAAGCTGAAATCCCGTCTCATGACCGCCGAGGATGCCAAGTTTGCTTGAAGGTACGTCCTTTGAACGCATAGCCACTAAACTGCCTAGTCGGCCTCGAATTTTGTTTCGTAAGTCAAAATTTAACTGGGACATGCATCATATCATTGTACTCAACTAGTGGCCTTGTCCCAGTCGGAGCACATCCGCAGCAAGTTACCCAACATGAGTTGAATACAGAAACCAGCCTTTCAAGGGACACAAGAAAGGCAAAATCATTCCATTTCTAGTGTGATCGGCACCTTCTGGTATTGGCATATCTAGGGCGAGGGTTTGAAGAACAACGAAGTACATAAGCCGTACCAGCAAAAGTCCGGATTCGCCGCAATGACAGCCGTGCCATTGATCGTGGCATCATGTTTTGGGGGCACGGGATGGGGTGCCGGCGGCGAAATGCCGGTGGCTTCAGTGTTCATTCCGGTCGGGATGAGATCTGGGCCTGTCTCCCGTCTCACCTCTATCTCGCCGTCTTGACCTTGTATCTTGTACATGGCAGTCCGCAGCATCTCCTATGAAACGCACCGTGGCCACGAAGCGGGCCGCCTCAGTACTTACTGACTACAAACTCATCATGTAACTGCATGTGCTGTTCCTCTAGACCTCCATGCCGGGAATGTTGTCCTCGCACCACCAACAGCCAACACGTCCATCAGTTACTAGCTCAACCGCTCCTTGAAGGCGGTATTGTTAGAAAGGATGGAGCCCCAAGACCATCCCACCTTCCACAACGGGTTGCTGAGCCTGAAGACATTGGTCACGGCCAGGTGACATCAAGGTGATTGACATTCTCTTTAACCTCGCCCTCGGGGTGGGAACGATGCCCCGAGGAGTAGGCGGGCGTGGGGGTCAGAGACGAAGGTCCTGGTGCTAGTAATAGTATTTACCCTAGATCTATTCTATTATTGACTTTATTCTACTTTCGTCTCTTCCATGCTTGTGGCACGCGTAGTCACAAGGGGATGTTAAGGGAGTAGGATATTTGCATTTCCCGCCCTAAAAGCGGGCAAGGTCTGTCCATAAATGAGCTGCCAGAAAAGGCCGGACTGTATTCCACACCATTGATATTGGCGCTCCTCGAGGGGCCCTTGTAAGCGGCGTTTGGTCGAGCATCTCAGCAGAGACGACAATATCTCGTGATTTGACTCGAGTGCGGCTGGAACGGCAACCCATCCACCACAACCGACATCCAGACTCGACGCCGAAGTGGGAGGCAACGAACCGCTTATTAATATTCAATATTCTCGGCAGTGGCATGAAAGCCGTTACCGGTAGATCATCCGCGTGCAGCGTTGCATCCGCTCCCGGGTTGCGCCGTCTCCACAAAGTGCCGTTATTCCGCACATTTGCCGATCATGGCCAGCCGAACATGGAAGGTAGTATGCATGTATATTAATAACTTCGCCAAGGGAATGCGGAAATTTCCCCTTCATGCCGTCGTTCCTCAGCCTCAGCGCAGCACAAACCCAATACTATTGAGACTACTCGCGCCCTGACACGGACAACTACTGGGTCCAAGGGCGGCTGACACTAGGGCTGAGCAGACACCCTCCAGGAATACCCCAGACCTTTTCCTGTAATTGAATGATTGGCAGTTCCATTATGCCGGGCCCTTGGCGGCGATCATTGCATCCGTCCGTATGTACAGTACAAGCTGCCTCATCGCCCGATCCTTGCAACGTACATACGACCGCGGGTGCCTGGCGGCGCTTGCTGCTTCGTCTGATGGAGCATGCTCGGCGTCGCACTCGTATCGATAATAGTACCACATGGAATGGGGTGTAAATTTGGCCTGGAGTCCTGGACGCGTCATTGAGAGACCTGCCTTTTCCGCTAGTGCCTCGTGGATCATACGACACGCTACAACCCAACGCCATGCTGTCGTCGTGGTCAATCGTCAGATCCGCCGGCTTGAACTATTGCTTTGTTTCCCGTTTCCGCCCAGCGAGGACAAGGATGGTCAAAGCTGGCCACCCTCATTCCATATTCACACCCAAGTGTCACCACCCGACCGGCCCTGATGTCCAGTGGCCTTGCTCGGGCTCAAGGTGCCGAGCGCCGACCATGCAAACCCAGCAGCGGGCCCCCTGCCGGTGTTTCTGAAACGAACATTGAATGCGGCTCTGCCACCCTTATGGATATCATTCTGCTCCTTTCAGCTTGGCTTGTTTAATAGACTACGCCGCACGGGTTCTGCCGTCCGTGGGCAACGGCCGGTGGGCAAAACCCAACAACGCCACCACCCAGTTGCTCGGGGAGGAACCCTCAAAGTGATTCATGAGCCGGCATGTTCTTCCATGCCTCGCGGGCACTCATTCTATTTTTTGAACAAGTTCGATTGACGGAAGCCCGTGCCGGATGAGGCAAGCTTGACGTGTCCTCGTTTCGATGTCATCCGTCACATTGGTACGTTTTGCGCTTGATACACTCAATCATGTTCTTGTTTGCTCACGTCTGGCGGAACGGGCACTGGATTAGTCCAAATATATTTACGCCAGCCGTCCCGAACTGCAGCTTGAGGTGGCTACTTCCCCATTACTTACGGCGGGTGTGACCGTAGAAATTACTTCGAGTTGGACCAGACCTTTCGTCAACCGGACCTTTTCTTACGTAACCTGGTTTGTCATGTCCATGGCAGTTGATCGGCCGAGTGTGTGATGAGGACTCTGTGAGGGGAGCAATCATCCATCCATCTAGCAACAGTCTTTGGTATAAAAGGTCCTTGTTTTTTTCAAGCCCTAGATGACTAAAGGAACTCTACGTATAAACGAAGTCGGTAAGAGCCTCGTGGCCTGGGTCTCGCCATCTTTGCCCTCGTTTAACCGTGGGACGCTGCCCAAAACGTGTCCTGGCCGCAGCGATCAGGTCAACGGCGTCTGAACCACCACCGCTGGGTCGATATTATATGTACTTGCTTAACTTGCGGCGACCGCAGGAGGTCCCGTCATGCCCAGTCGGGTTCGAGAAAAGAAGAATGCGATTCATATGTAACGAAAACACGAGCACATGGTTACAATATAGCCTAAGAAACGTCCTGTTGTGCTGATTCCTTATAATATATAAAGTGGTACTTTTCTCATGAAATTCCCCAAGAAACCCCAACTGCCCAAATACTTATTGTCGAATCTAAAGATTCACCCACGACATTAACCCTAAAAAAACACCAACCGGCAGTCGGCAAAGCAGTCACCAATTAGCTGGGAAGTCGAAGCACCAAGTTTTATTTAAGTACATTCACCACACCACATGACACGAAGCAACGCCTCAAAGCGACGGCTGCTCAGTGTCCCATCTCACCTTCTCCTCCGCCAACGTGCGATACAACCCCAACGACAAGAACTCGTCCTCGGCAATGCCCCCCCCAAAAAGCTCCTCCAGCTCCGTATGGAAAACCGCCAAAGCCCACCTCTCGGAATCAGCCCGCGCGCGATCTCCCTCCAAGGCAGGCGGGTCAAACATTGTCGTGTACAAGTCGCGCACCGCGCGGCTGTGCTCCTCACTAGTCGCGACATACTCGCTAAACGACATAAACTGCGCCGTCTCCGTGCTTTTAGCGGTCTGAGCCTCGTCCACAGCCACGTCAGTATCCACGCTCGATTCAGACGCGGACAGGTGGGCGGCTCTTCGGCGCTGACCCAGTCTATTCTTCTGTCGTTTGGCGTGGACTTTCTCCGCAAACGCTTTGCCATCGGCGCGGTACGAATCCGACAACTCCTTCTTCACATTGTACATTGCTTTTGCCATTGGCGCCATGTCGCCGTCGTCTGCGTACTCCTTGTCCTTGGCGAGGTGGACAAACTGCGCAAATTCGGGCACTGGGTTCGCCAGGCCCAAGCCTCCGCTGTCGACGTCCATGTACAGGAAGCAATCGGGCACATCGTACTTGCGGAGCGAGCCGAATCGTGCCTGAATCATTTTTCGCACGTGCTGAGCCACGTTTGCTGATTCTGCGGCGTTTTCCACGCTCGAGGCGTCACCGCCGCCGTAGAGACACTGCTGCGCGTATTGCAGCGCCTGGAGGACCGTGATGGCGTGCGAATCGCCCAGCCCGGTGACGACTTGGCCAAAGCTGCTGGGGAGGAAGTTTTGGATGTACGCGTTGTAAGCCTGTACGTGGGCCATGACGGCAGTGCGCGACTTGAGCTGGAACCGTAGCTCATTCATGTGTTCTTTGATCGCGGGCATATTGGGTACCCATTTCCACTCGTCTGGGGTAAACAGTAGGAATCCCCATTTTAGTTTACCCGCGGGAAGACGATTGAGAATGGCCTGGTCGACGGGGGCGTATCGGGGGTTTGCCTCGTCCACGGAGTGTGCAGAGGCCGTTTTCTCCTTGTTGAGCTGCAGGCCCATGACGTCTGTAAAGTCACGAATCGTTTGCCAGGCGACTGAACACTTTTCTGGCTGGCCCCAGAACCAAAGGTCGTCGTGGTTGCGGTACAGATATGAGCCGCCAGTCTGCTGATTGACGGCAAAGTCTAGCGTAAATAGTAGCAGCTCTGATATGCCTTCGGTAAGCTGGAACGACACCGGGATACCAGTTTTGCGCGTCAGCACAGGACCATCCTTGCCGTCCTCTTCAAATTTCATGCTCATGCGTAGAAACTGTTCGACAAGATGCACCAGCTCACTGGGGAAGCGGAAGTACTTCATGATGGCGATGAGCGTCGAGTGCGGCAAGGATGGGCCGAACCACTCGAAATCGCTTTGTAGAATACAAAACTGGCCGTGGACGAGCTTTTGCACGGCCATCTCGGCAGAGCAGATGCGTAGAATGTCCGTCCTCAGCGAAAATTTGCTCGCGGACCCGTTCTCCAAGTCGGTAAGTTTCGGTCCATCGCCAGCGGAGCCAGAGTCGTCGTAGGCGTCATCTGCATCCCCCGAATGCGCTGGCAACCCGACAGTGTAGAATATGCGTTGATATATGCTTCGGCGCAAGTAGTGGACAGAATCTCTGGTCTTTCGGAGTGTAAAGTCTTTTATCTGCGCCTGCATCGCTGCCGTTCGGGCTTCGTCTGGACCCTGCTGCCACACATGGCATACATCAGGGTACCACGCCGAGGCCAAGGCATCCCTGATATTTACCGAGATGGATTGGCCGATGCATTGGATGAGGATAGCATCTAAAAGGTCCAGATCTAGATATACACGATATTTGCCATTGATGGCCTTGCGCATCTGCACCGTGATGGGGTTGTCGCCCCAGGACCAGCGGCGGATCGAGTCCAGGTGTGTATCAATGCTGAGGATATCGGCAATTTCAGACAGGACGTTGTCCTTGTTGCTGATGTCTAGCAGAGCACGACGCTTCTCGCTTGTCAGCTGGTCGGAGCTGAGGACGCCGCGGATAGCGTCGGTAACCACCTCTTTTGTCACCAATATCTCCCGTTTGCAGGCTGTCGAGATGCTGCTGCGTATCTTGCGTAAGAGGACTGCGCGCAAATCCGTTGGCTCTTCACCCGAGGGGTCCTCATATTGCGGGCCAGAGTGAAACAGTTGGTCCAGAAACTCAACAATCCTATTCGTGTCTGTACGGCGCTCGTTTGTGACATGGCGCTCCCAGGTTTCGCGCTGCTCATGCATTTCCTTGCGACCCACGATGACGGGAGAAGCCTTATCATCTTCAGAGGCTTTCAAGGTTTTTTGATTCGGAGTCAACTTTGCCTTGGACAGCTCGCCGAACCGAAATTCGGCCCATTCGTTGGTCAAGTGGCCGAAGAGCGTTGTGTATACCATGCGGCGCTGGCCTTGGTAAAGATAGCTCAGCAACTCGTCGCGCCACGCCAGCGTTGCCGAGTTGGAGAATCCTGAGGAATATTTGGCTTCCCACAACATGCGCTCAATGGCATCCAGTCGATCTTCCAACCTCATAGTTCTTTCCTCCCAACCGCTTCTTGTTCCCCGGTATGTCGTTGTGCTCGTGCCGCCAACTGCTCCCCGGCCGTTGACTTGTACATTCAGGGAGCCGGCAAACGCTTTGCGTACCGTAGTCAGTAGCATGCGCACATCAGCCTCCAGACTGCTGCTGTCGGCTACGCCTGACCGTGGCGAGATAGCAGCCTCCGCATCGCGCACATGGCGGTCAATCGTGGCCAGTCGTGCGGCAGCCTTGTCCTGTTTGTTGGCTGTAACGTGTCTCAGGATGGACAGGATTTCGGTTGAGGCAGCTGAGGTAGACATGGCTGACTGAGTGACTGACTAAGAAATTTCCTGATTCAATGAGGGAAATCATCATGTAGGCTCAAGAACTGGGTGGCTCAGCCATGGCCTTTATGTACCGGTTTCAAGGCCGATAAATTGATGGGTCAATCATATTCTGAATTTGGGGCGCAATTGCTGCCTGAATGCTCAGCACGGCCCGCAACCCAATGTTACCGTTTGCCGGTGACTCACCATTCTGTTACCTGGCATGCCGGTGTGACGAGCGAGTCGATGAATAGGGAATGTGCCGATGACTATCTTCAGCCGTGAGAAAAAATTGATTGGCCCTTCCCAAGGCTCCAATTAGTTCAAGGCGACCGTGTAGTCATAATCTAAAAAAAAAAAAAAAAAAAAAAAAAAACAGCTTGGCCGGCCTCGAGGAAGCTCAACAACGCCGGTATCTATTGCTATTGACCGCTTCACAAGAAACCTGTGTAAGCTCTAGGATCAAGGGACTACATGTTAGACATGGTATATGGAACAACGAAATTCAAAATACCAGCTATTTATTGATGAAGAGCTCAACGTGGTATACACGTCGAAGAGCGAGGTGCCTTGGCGAACGGGCAAGTATGTCCACCTGGTAGAAGCT
This sequence comes from Metarhizium brunneum, assembly GCF_013426205.1. Classification (NCBI taxonomy): domain Eukaryota; kingdom Fungi; phylum Ascomycota; class Sordariomycetes; order Hypocreales; family Clavicipitaceae; genus Metarhizium; species Metarhizium brunneum. Next base: position 970,829 of record NC_089428.1, read on the forward strand.
TGGCGTCGGAGACAGTGAGAAATTCACGAAAGTTGCGCTAGGAGCCTTAAGATGACGGCATTCAAGGAAATGTGGCCAATATCGAGAGCCCATTCACTGAGTAATAAAGAAAAATTACTACCCGCGCTAACGGAGGCTCCTCCACAATCGCAGTGCAGCTGACTACCTAGGTAGTCATACAATACCTAGTATGGACTTGTCAAAGCGCAGAAGTAGTCGAAGAGGCCAATCGTCCCTATTATTGAGAGATTGACGGCGTTGTGTCTATTTCTGGCAAATTCATTTTCGCGGATGCTTGGGGTGGGTGTGCGTCTGCAATGTCACGTAGGTTACTTCTGGCGTTGCTGATTGAAGACCAAGGAGAATCATGTGTATTTGCCTCACGAACCTGGTGAGGTATCTTGCTCTGGCATTATTGCTATTTAGCGGCTTTCCGATCCCGTATAGAGTGAAAGCATTCCAACAGAAAATGTCGTTCGAGAAGTATTCTGTACATCTGTCAGAATTTGGCAAACTACAGCGAGGAGGGTTAATTGTGAGTGCGTGTACACACATTGTAAGTAGAAATGGCACGGCTGAACCCGCCACTTTTGCAAGTATTTTGACTGGATTCGTTTTCGGCTCATCTGGCGAATGGAGCCAATGCATGAAAACCAGCGTTGAGAGTGACACGGCAACTATACCGCCAGGTACTATGCTTCTAATGGATATATCTGACCGATTGCGGCGAAAGTAGGCTTTAATAAAGGCAGAGCTCCAAATGACGCGACACAACATGTTGATGATGTTGGCGAGTACAAGGCCCTGCGCACCGAGGGGGAAAACGCGCATGAAGACGAAGGCGGAAGCGGCAAAGGCCACGGAAAATACTCCCATCCACATCGATTGCCGCTGCACCTCTGTCTCAGACGCAACAGATGCAATAAAAGATTCGGTGATGCCATTGAGAGCCAAAAAAGGAATGTAGAAACAGTAGACACCCAAGACATCCCCGGCGCCATCGTCTGTCCATCGTTTCCCTGCGACAATGGACAGCAGCGGCGGGGCGGCAAAAGGACCAAGACCTACCGCAATTGCCGATAAAATGGTGTACAGCCTAAGAAGAGTCTGCAGGTTCTTCTTGGCTTCTTGCACCGCTGCCGATGGTTGAGCATCTTTGGCGTCCTTCTCGGTTGTCGATGCGGCGGCCAGCAGTTGCGAGAAATAGCTCCGACTACTTTCCTCTACGGGCTGAAAGAGCATTCGGGCCAATAATCCGCCGTAGTTGTTGGCCATGGCATACACACCCTGCATTTCTGGCGTGGAGAGTATAGATATGAGAAAAGTATCGCCCTGTGTGAGGAGATGCTTGACGACACTTTGGATCATCATCCTACTGGCAAGGGTGACGGTTGGTCGGTAGAAATAGGACCATACGTAGTCTGCGCCGGCCATGCTGTCGGCCGCCATAGCTTTTGGTAGCAGCGAAAAGCCAATGGATGTTGCGAGGCCGTAGCCAGAGACAAAGTAAACCAGCAACAATGACACGCCGTAGGTGAGTTGGCCAAGTGCAAAGGGCAGGACGCCAATATCCAGCCGCTTCCTTGACGCCAAGACTGTAGATGCAAACACAGCCAGACATCGTAGGAAAGTAGCAGCTGACTCGGCTGTGGCGCGGGTGCCAAACTGCAAGCGCCTCTGCATGAGGACGAAGCATGGCTCGGAGAGCAGCTCTACCATGGCGGCCAAATCATACAGGTAAAGCGAGTGGACGAGGTATGGCGTCTGCAGGATTGATTCGTTGGCGTAGGCGAGGTACATCCATCCGAGTCCGGTGCTGACGAAGAGTCCGAGTACAATGGCTAAATAGCCCAAGTTGACAACCGCCTGACTGTCGCGACGTGTCACGAGCAGCTGCTCATCTTGCTTGTCGCTCTTGGATGATGGCGCTGTTGTGCTGCCCTGGCGCTGGATTGCGACACGCAGGCTCTCTCTTGCAAAAAATAAAACCGACAGGTAATACACCTCAAGTTGGCTAGACAGGCCCACGAGCCGCGGCGTCAGGAAGCGCAGCAGGAGCTGGTTGGCAACAAAGGTGATGAGGCGAGATATCAGCTGCAAAAGGATGAGGAGGGATGCGCCTTTGACCATGGATGGTCTAGTCGGTTGAGAAACGGCGGGCGACGAGGCATCGTTGGCATTATGGCCGGAGTTGTCCTTGGGCGATGAGGCCATGTTGGCGGAGACGGGCGCCAATGCCGGGTCGCAAATGGTGAATGAGGGACGGTTTCGCGTGATGTTGAAGACACGGTGGATAATTTTGCTGTGAAGTCGCCGTGCAGGGTTGGGATCCAGCCGTTGACCCTAGCTAGGCTAGTGCTACCAGACTACGTACTGCCCAGGTGCCATGTTCAAAGACACAGTTGACCCCTGTCGTTGGTGGGCCAAGTCCCTGAATCTAGTCTACGATCCGCCTTTAGGATATTACTCCTAGGCTCGGATCTTGAAGTGGTGCATGCTTCAAGCAGGGGAAAAATGCGCACTGCATGCCAATTGGCACATGTGGTCAAGGGTGCATGACATTTATTGAAGTAGTCACGCGCCCGCCGCAGATGCGACTATTTGTGAGTTGACGTCTCGGAAGAACTTTAGTCCACAGACCCCGGGTCTCTTTCTTACTGCTAGCCAACCTTACCAAAGACCCTCGTCATATATGTTTCTTAAAGTCTTATATAATCTGATTAATTAGGTCAGGCTGTATGGAAAATGAAGATGATTCACCTGCTCTAGACGGGGATCTCGAAGTTAAAGGCGGGCTGAAAAAAAATCGTGCTTGGAGATAATCGCAACTCTCTACAGCAATACCAAGCCTCTCACCCGTAGGGGCTAAGACTGGTCTGAAACTGTCATATTTTGTAAGATAGAGCTGGATGACGAATCGTCGTTTATCTTCTTCTGTGGGGGTCCTGATTTTACCATTATTCGCCGTGTATCCACAATAGCCTCATGAGGAGTTCTTTTAAATCCAGGTAGGTGCTTTGGAAGAGTCAGAGGGGGCATGCTATAATGTTCATGTCGCAGCCGGGTTCTTTTCGGTTTTGAGCCAAGGGTGAAAATGGCCTTGCAGGCATGTAAGTCGATCGTTAGGAAGCCATGCAATAAAACACTCCATGAAGCTGACGAAATTTTCCTTATCCACTCCTATAAAGTCACCTATAAGAGACTCAAAATCCTTCTTTGGTGGTAAAGGAACAGGGCCCTTCCATTCACCTGGTACAAGAGAGACGTTGTTAGTAACCGTTGATAGAAACAGGTATATCTAAAGTGATATATTAGCGCAATCCATCATGGACAGGCACTTACCGTTTTGGTGCCAGTATTTACGTGATACCTCGCTGCTTTGTAGTAATTCCGGGGGTGGTGGACCAATGAGTGCAGTAATAGCTGCAAGATGATGAGCGTCGTTTAGCTCCCGAGATTCATGGTCATAGACATTGAAGAGGCTCTCTCCCCTGAGAAGATCCCAGGCCTTGGTAAAGAGATACGCAGTCCATTAGATAGAGTACGTGCAGCGGAAGGAATTTTGGGCCATACCAGAAGACCCGCGCTCCAGGCATCTACGCTATTTCCCCATAGCATATTGAGAATCACTTCGGGGGCCCGATAAGGTACAGGCATAGCGTTACCACGATGCTCACGGCCAATTCGTGCTTGTCCCAAATCACAGAGAATGAGAGGGCCTTTGCCACCCAACATGTATTGGGAGACTTGAGTGACGGCATCGCCGATAACCTTGCGGGGTGATGGTTTATGGATCTCGTTTTCTTCCACTGTGGAAAAAATCGACTTGTTCACAATACCGATGAGTAGATTGTCAGAGTGAACATCTAATAGTTGGCCAATTAGCTGCGCACCTTCAGGTAATATGACGGAATAGTGATTGACGCGATTCGGAGATGCTTCGCTGTACGCACCGGTATGAATGATGCCCGCTTCGTGGAGAAAGTCCAGCGCAAGAAAGACTTGCGCGAGAGCACCAATGACAAGCTGCTCGGGGAAGGCACCATCTCTTTGGATCCCCTGTAGACTTCTCAGGCTCATACCCAGAGGTTCCATGACAAAGACTTCATGATTACCATTCGGGCCCTTGAGCGTGAATGAGTCGTGAAATTCGCGAACATGGTTCCGGCCGGGGTGGTCTTCGGCATGGTGCGCCAAGTGCCGATAGACAGCCAATTCGTGATTATACTTTAAAGAATTGATATGAACCTTCAGAACCCAGTATTTCTGGTTTCTAGCTTGGAGAGAATAGCGAGTCAGATAACAGGGCTCGCCGTCAGATGAAAATGAGGGGGGAAAGAAGAGAGAGAAAGAGGGAAAAAGGGGGTCCAGCAGGCAGATGTCACCTCAAATCGCGCGAGAGCCACACGGTCGAGGTTGCGCCGTAACCCAACTTCGCGACTATCTGGTAGTGGCCATAGACCACATGGCCAATTTTCATGGGATAGTATTCATCTCTCTTATAGAAAGGAAGCCGCTCCTCCTCAACCTTTTCAGATGAATCGATCAACTCGAATCCGGTAGACGGAAATTTGCGCGGCGGCGATGACTCAGAGGATTTAGAGAATGGCCGTGAGACTGCTGACACTGAGCGCGAGATTGCATTTGAAAAATGAAGGGTTGGTCGCGACGACAACAATGGAATTGAATGGAGCATGCGTCTTGCCCCCATCTTTGTGACGACTACTGACAAAACTAGGATCAATCGGCTGGCTTGTTTGTGAAGAGAACGCATCGGATGAATGGAGATTGGGACGTGTGGGGCAGAATATGACGACCAGTGACCTTTTGCTTCTCAAGGAATTAGGGAGACTTGTGCAACGTGCACATTTACTTGCTGAGGTAAGAATACCAGATATGTAAGATGAAATGGCCGCTCGTCAAGTCCATTTCCAAACCACATGCACTCCGTGCTTGCATACACACACGAGCCGACAACAACTTTGAATGTATTGACACCAGACCCATTCACTGCGTTTCGCTGCATGCAACGGTAAAGCCCAAGCTGGAAACATGCTCCTCCGGCCGTCACCCTCACTGTGGTCGTCTGTCGCAAGACAAAGGACGGCCACGAGACGCCCGTCGCTGGCCATCATCGACGACTACCTCAACACATCCGGCCCGCATTTCGCACATATTCCGTCCTCTAGCCTCCAGGTCACGACATTCAACGACACCATCCTCCCCGCCAATGAGACAGAAACTGCCCGCCTGGTGGATCGGCTGAAGCCCTTTGAGCTCATTTCCACGGTCCGCGAGCGCACCGCGTTCCCGGGTGCTCTGCTGCGCCGCCTGCCCAACCTGAAGCTCCTGCTGGCCACCGGCACGCAGTTTGAAGAGTTTGATCTCGCCGCGGCACGGGAGCTGGGAATTGCCGTCGTTGCGGCGCCAGGCCGTGGCCGGACGGACCAAGTCGCCGCGGGCCACAACATCAAGAAGGGCCGCGCCCATCCGACGACGCAGCACACCTGGGCGCTCATCATGGCCCTCGCGCGCAATGTGGCCGCCGACGACTGTGCGTTAAAGGCCGGCCACCAGTGGCAGAGCGGGCTGGCCATGGGCCTCACCGGCCTCACTCTGGGTGTCGTCGGGCTCGGCCGACTGGGTGCTGCCGTCGCGCGCATCGGACACCTCGCCTGGGGCATGCGCGTGGTGTGCTGGAGCGAGAACCTGACGCAGGAAAAGGCCGACCGCATGGCCACCGAGATGGGCCTCTCGCCCGACGGGGGGGTCGACGGCGGCAAGACGTTTCTCGCGGTAAGCAAGGAGGACCTGTTTCGTGGAGCAGACGTCGTCAGCCTGCACTACGTTCTGAGCGCCCGCTCACGGGGCATTGTCGGGGCCGAGGAGCTCGAGCAGATGAAGAGCTCTGCCATGCTGGTCAATACGTCTCGCGGTCCGCTGATTGACTCGGCCGCGCTTCTTGACACCTTGGAGCGCGGGGGGCTGCGCGGCGCCGCGTTGGATGTGTACGATGTTGAGCCGCTGCCCTTGGACAGCCCGTGGAGGAGAGCCAACTACTGGGGGGCGGGCGGGCGTTCACGGCTCGTCATCACGCCGCACATGGGATATGCCGACGAGGGTCTGATGAATGCGTGGTATGCTGAAACGGCCGAGAACGTCGAGCGCTGGCTCGAGGGCAAGCAAGTTTTGCATCGCATTGCTTGAATCGTGGTGAAGCTCACTCGCCATTTTCTCTAGATCTAGTCTAACCGCGCCGTCTCGGCGTCTATAGCATGGGGACTCGCCCTGGGGCTTGCTCTCATATTTCTCTTCAATTGTACAGCCTTTGTCTTTACCGTCATGCCTGTGGACGTGTACGTCTTGTCAGCTCTACACTCGCCCTGCTTCCTTTTCTGCGAAGCGGACTCTTCGCTCTTCCCTCCATTTCGGTCCATATCTGGTCACGGCGAAAAGCATTGGGCTCAGCACAATCATGACTAGTCCTACAAGCGTATACGCCCATCCGGTTCCCATGGCGCGGATCATGGGCTCTATCACGGCGGACCCCCCCGCCGCCATCAGACATCTCGTTAAGTTGTTGGCAGCCGAGGCCGTCGAAGGCGAATTGGGGTATAGGTCAACAAGGAGCAGGTTCATGCTATTATAGCAGGCAGTCAGGAACAAGGCCATGACAAAGGTGAGGACCAGCATAACGGCCATGTGCGCCTGCTTATCAGCGGCCCAGCCGAAGCCAATGGTCGCTGCCGCGCCCACGTAGATGAGCGGCCAGACAATGTTGATCCGGGCCTTCTCGATGGGGAACTTTCTCAAGTCATCGCCACGCTTCTTGTCGACCTGAAACCCGTTGGCGCGAGCGACCCGCGCATAGTTCCAGTCCTGGATATGTCCGTTGGCAACGATGGAGAGCGCCGCTCCGACTCCAAAGGGGCTGCAACTTGAACATTAGCGCGTGCGATTTATCCAGGGGCACGTCTTTGCAAAGGGAACCCTACATGTAGCACAGTCCTATCTGCAGGGTGTTGATGTGGTACAGCTCCGACAACAGGTTGGACAAGTTGGCTGTAACTGTGTACCAGGACGCATAGATGATGGCGTTGTAGAGGAGAATGACGGCGCAATCCTTCTCCCCAATAATCAGCAGCGCTTTGAGCGGATTTGGAAATCGGAAGCTACGCCTTGGCTGCTGCTTCGAGGGTGCCGCTCCGCCGGTAGCCCGCGCTGCCCTTCGACGAGCAAACTCGTTGAGTAGCGAGCGACTCCACCACGCGGTCGGCGGGATGGAGCCGTTGCCAACTACCTTTCTGGCGGTTTCGGGAACGGCAACGGCAAAGACGACCAGATACACGCCGCCGCACTGTGACTGTTAGCGTCGTGGAAGTATCGGAAGCCGGGACGCCCATCGTCAACGTACGATGGTAAGGAACCTGCGCACTGGTCAGTGGCTGTGGAATTTTGCCATTGGCGAAAACTACAGTACCAAAATATTGATCTCCAGCCGAGATATTGAGCAAGCACGCCTCCTAGAATGGGCCCTTTGGCGCAGTAATGACGTCAATACAAAACCGACGGACTCGTGTGGTACGTAGGGGAGCCTTTACCGACTGCTGGTCCGAGCTACCCAAGTGTGTAGTTAGCAGATGAAGCTATACATGGTGCAGGCGGCCGTGTGTGCGTACCATGATTCCACTTTGCGCAGCGCCCATGTACTTGCCGCGCTCGGCCGTGGTAGATATGTCGGCGATGACGCCGCTGTTGAGCGCATATGTGCCGCCGGAGCCCGAGCTCTGTCATCGTGTCAGTACATGGCCACCAAACGATTGGGCGGTCGCAGACGCACCTGGAGACATCTCAGGATAAACAAGGCCGGGTACGAGGACTGGGTGGCCAAGCCGATATTTGCCGCGATGTAGATGATGAAGGAAATCAGATACGCCGGCCGGCGGCCTGCAATGTCGGCGAGGTCGCCGTAAAAGGACGGCGCGAGGCCCTGGAAAATCAGAAAGGCAGTCACCGTCAGGTTCATCAACGACGGCGACACGTCGAGCGAGCTGGCCAGACTCGGGATGCTGGGGAGGTACGTATTTGCTGACAGGGGCGAGAAGAAGCCGCCCAGCCCGGACATGAAGACAATAAAGTGCTTCTGTCGCGGCGTGTATATCGAGTACAGAGCATCGAGATCTGCCGCGGGGGATTCGGCCGGGCCGCCATCGTCAGAGGAGCCGCACTTGTCGGGCGGAGGCGCCATCTCCTCCTTGGGAGCGCCCATAGACATTGTGTGACTGGAATTGATGCGCACAAAGTAAACCTACCCCGAGGACGTATCCTCTAGCCCTAGCAACAGTAGGACCACAAAACACAGCAATGGAGAGACGACTATATTTATCCTTGCCCCCCGGCGAGGGACATGGTTTCCAGCTCTGCTAGCATCGGCTTCTTTGACTGATGGATGCCGACCTTGGACGGGACATGTGATGCAAACACGGAGTGACACGGAGTGGACCAATTCGCTTATGTCGCTTCAGACAATTCTGACGAAGGCGCTCGGTTTGGGACAATATGCAGACTAACAGGCCAAACTACGTAATTAGGAACAAATCGCACAGGTTGGGCACACAATACCTGAGGTGCCAAGTGTCAAACGCCGAACCAGGGATAAAAGATAGGGAAGTAGCCGAAGCGCTAGATTCATGCCGTTGCTCTTCCCCCTCACCCGTTATACACGATGCTGACGCTCCATTAATAATACACTGCAACCCTAGGGTGCAATCTAGATGAGCAGCGCAGACAGGGGGACATATGATGGCCGCCCCAACCGAATCTGACGCATTGATCCCTGTCAATCCGGGCAGAGTCCGTACGTACTTGCATACTTCCGGCCACTGCGCGGGACTTGGACCAGCCAACGGGCTCACAGCATATGGGAGGTTCGACGTTGACCGCATGACAGGACGCCCGACCGCGGAGGGATTTTCGGCGCTCATCAATTAGTTACTGCAACCGGACCAGACCAGTTGACATTTGATGAAGGCGGAGGCGGGACGGCCCGCCAAAGCCGGTGAGTGGCCGCTTGGCGACGCCACTCCGGGGGTAAGCCGAGGATACCATCCATGTCTCGGCACAGTGCGAGAATTACGGTGGCTGGCACTACTGTATCACAGAAGGGGTTCCATCTTCAAGTGAAACGGGGTTTTTTATCCCTCCTCTTCTTCAAGAGAGCGGAATCTTATCATCTCAAAAGCCTCTTGTTATGTTGCCTTTTCCCAGCCAGTCATCAACAATGGTGGGTGCGTACAGTGTCACAAGTCAGTCAAACGCACGGTCCGATCTGACATGATTCCAGCCTCCACAACGATGACTGGTGCGGGTGGTCAACGGCAACATTGTCTCGGACGAATTTGTTGGCTGGTGGTTTGCCCAACACCCAGGGGAATACAGGCAGGTAATATACCCAAGGTAGTGAGGTTGCAAATTCCTCTCTAGGGTGGACGTTCAAAATACGGGGATCAAGAGAGACCTTGTCCTGCGGCGGCGACGTTTATCGGAAGCGCCACCCCAGTAATTTTGACCCAAGCTGCGACCTCGTGGAGAACGTATATGTACGGCGGGAGGTCAAAAGTATTCGAGTCCCTTCAAAGACTCTTCCCTAACCCTTTTATGGCGTTGTGTTGCACTAAACCCAGTGTCCCAAATAGGCTAGCCGGCTTCGCGGCATAAAGAGGGGGTCGAATATTTATGGCTGCTGACTGTGTACAGCCTGGCTGAATTCCGATGGGGCAACCGGCGCATCCAGTCTCTCTACTTGTATTCTCGCTTATCCTTTGAATATGCGCGGGTACTTGCCATGTATCTATTCCACTGGACCTTTTTGCGATACTCAATAAGTACATATGCATTTTTAGTACCGTGTGCGCCTTGTTTCAATGTACGTCTTTATATATGTGGAGTTCGTAATATAGTTGTTAACCCGTAAGTGACTTATATATCTTTCAATTTCCCATTGTTAATTGTTTACCCTTCTCGTTCGTCACCAAAATGGTGCCTGCGCACACTCAATGAGGCGGCATCGACAAGATGATGCCAGTAACGTCATTGCGATGCCATGTACGCAGGTCAGCGTCACATCTCCATGACCCTGCGGGTGGTTATAATAGACGATTTAAGCTCAGCCTATGTCTGTTTCCAGCCGCCAATTCGGCGGAGCTAGGACTCGTATGCCCGTGTAAAGGTTGTTTTTGCGAGACCCCCATAATGTTGTCGATGCGAGCATTTTGGGTAGTGATTCGCATTCCCGTCTGACTTGCTTACACTGCATGCCTGCATGTCGAGTAAGCAGAAAGCATAGTCAGAGAGTGACATCGCATCTCAGAAGCTTGACTGCTGTTGGCGGCTGCTTTCTGAGGATGGCCTACTCAGTGTACCTATGCCATACGCAGCGACATCCCGATGCGACTCAGAAGCAGATTTGAGTGCAGTAGCTCGTAAAGCATGACCAGCAGGTTGTCCATGATGTTCCGGAGCTGCAGATTTGTTTCTACTTCGCCCCGTTTCGCCTCTTCGCATCTACCTTCATGGAGAGCGCGAAGTGTTTTTCTTGCTATTTTATTAGTTGGCTGTGCTGATGCTCTCCATAATACCAAGAACAACACATGAAGATAGAGGGGAAGTGGACTGCTTGCTGCTGTTTGTGACGCGGTATGCGATGGCTCGCGGGTCAAGTGAGCGCCGTCGCACGACACGTTGCCGATCAATCACGTTCGCATCAAGCAGCATTGGCCAAGTCGCTTCAATGTAACACGCCCCAGCGGGATAAGGCTTCTTGTCTTTCTGTTGATTATCTCACTTGCTAGTCGTCAACAGATGCTCCCATCTGAGTGAGCCTGAGCAGAGTTGCCTAGACCACCTCACCTCTACTCTCAACTTGACGAGTATTTAGAGAGGACCACGGCCTATTGTCCTTCTTGATAGCCATGTACCAAGCTTGCATCGCGAAGAGGTCAATCAGAAATCTCTTATTGGCCTTTAGCTGCGTAATTATAGTATAGTTCTCGTCCTCGTTGCCCACAATGCTGTCGGTCACTACCCGCCTATCCTCAACCATCAGGAGTCGTCTAGTTTCTACGGGCGCAATCACAAGGCGAGGCCAGGCTACCCTCGCAACTGAGCAGCCTCAAGCTACGGCGAAAAATACAGCCCCGGGATGGATTAAGAACCAGCCCTTTGAGCATGTTCCATGGAAGAAGCCCAACGGGACGAAAGGAACTATTCGTTTCCTCGGCGCAACCAAGGATGGCAAGCCTGCCTTTCTCAACTTCAAAAAGGGCGAAGAACATCAGACCAATTTCGGACCCAGTCTCGAAAAGGTGGTTGACATCACAGATTTGCGCTACTTTGAGCCACGGACTACTCTTGGTGTGGAAGGCGTCGAATGGGTTCACGCCCCGACGACACTGTCTGAAGACAAACTCCTCGCCCCAGATAAGAACGACGTCGAGGCCTTTGTTCGGGGGCCTTACTTTGATGAGTGTGCCCAGCTGGTAAAGGAGACGGCCGGAGCAGCCAAGGCAGTCGCGTACAACTTCCGCCATCGCCGAATCGAACTGGTAAGTCTTCTACCTCTTTTGCTTTTCATCACCATTCTAGACCTCCTTTCCCTTTCGTCGCTCGATTCACGATTCTTACCACAAGAGGCAGACCACCAACCTCCATGACCCATACAACTTCTCGAGCAAGCCCCTTCCCAACTTCCACATGGACAACGACGCGGAAACCGCCAAGGTGAACCTGCGCCGTGTTCTGGGCGAGCAAGAGGCCGCCCGCTGGCTCGGCAAGCGCTGGGGAATCGTCAATGTGTGGCGGCCTGTTGGCGACGTCGTGAGGCAGTGGCCGCTTGCGCTCGTCGACTCGCGGACCGTAGTATATGGCCGTGACACGGAACCCATCTACACACTGAACAACTACAAGACGCACTTTACTGCTCTTCGGCCGCAATCCCATTTCAGCTTCTACTACGTGAGTAACTTGGCTCCGGATGAAGCACTTCTCTTTGTGGACTTTGATTCTGCGCATGAGGGCAAGGACACTGTCGTGGGAATGGCGCACGGTGCTTTTCAAGACCATAATGCCCCTGAGAAGATTCCCAGGCGCCGGTCCATCGAGGTGCGGTGCTTGGTGTTGTATGACAATTAGACTATTGGGAGGTTCCAGTCTCGTGGATGGGGATGTCTCAGCAACCGCGAAATTAATATAAGATCCGTGGCCCTCAGCTTCCGTGTGTAGATGGAAAGAAGTAAGGCGGGTTTTTCTTCCGCGGTATGGTTAAGCTTGATCGTCACCTCTGCTGAGGTGCCAGAAACTACTGGGTTATGTATTTTTTGGGTTGAGTAGCCATATTCTACAAGTTCTTAATAGCGCTTCTTCCATGTGCAAAGAAAAGGGTTAGGCTGTTGTTATATAGCAAGAGCTCCCAGGACCACTGGCGCGTTCTGATATCAGCGTTGGGTAAAGCACACGTTTTTTCGTAGCCTTGTAAGGAGACTTTAATACCAACAAGAATCTTCCAGATGAGTAATTTTCGGAATCTCTGAGATACCTTAAGCTCGCCCTTGAGGAGCTTCCCAGCAAATTTACAAGGAGAATCGGTTCAGCCGAACATCTTGACAGCTTTCATGTTGCCCATCATGGCGGGTGCGGCGACCCGAGCCTGAAAACGGCAGACACGTGTCAGTTAAGCAGGTCCAAAATGGCGAAAAACACCCACAGCAGAAACTAGCTGAAGCTATTCATATGCGTATAGTTTTCGTACAGAAAGGGGGTTAGGGTTAGGGTTGTAACCCGAGGACCAAAAAAAAAAGGCAGCGAGGATCGCCGAGGCATATAACAACTGGAAGGACGGGCACCAATCTCTGGAACAGGTGCCTAGATTTCGTGGGTTTGTCCGAAAGTGGATATGATCACTCCCTGTTGGTGCCTGTGAGAGTAATATCGGCCGAATCTTTGACTGCCGTCTGCCGAAGACAGTGGTAGCTTGGTCAATCTCGACTACAAGACCAGATCGAGCATCCAGTACGTTTAGTGCTAGTACTCAAGACATCTGTCAAACTTGCCAGGAGAAAAGAGGTATTTAGCTTGGACAAGTTTGAGTCACTCACCGCAAGTATCAGTGTAGACAAGTAAAATTGCTCCCGCGAGTGCTTGACCATAACGAGAGCGGTCTTTCTCCGCCCCATGCTGGAGGCTTGACACGGAGGCTTCGGTGAAAATGGCTGACGAAAGGGAAAACTTGCAAGAGTGAGTCGTGAGGGAATGGCGGAGAGAAAGGCGGGAGGTATACGGAAATTGTTGTTCGAAAAAGTCTGTGGCGGCCGGAAGTCCTTGTCCAAGAAGCTTCCAGCCTATTAAAGTTTCTCTTCATTCCAGTGCAAACATCTGGCCTTGGTATATCGTCAAGCTCGAGCGTGCTCTTGTAGATGAATTTAGTTAGCCCCTCATGGCTGCCTTGGATGGGAATCAGTCGACGTGTGCCGGTACAATGTTACATCTGCTTACACCACTGCGACTTGGTCTTGAAGCCGTGACAGTTCCTTCTTCATTTTGCTCCCATCTGTTGCAACGGAATGCCTAGGTTGTCCGTAATGGCAAAACATAGCTGGTTGCTATCCCCAGACTTCAACTTCGTCCCCGAAAGCGAGATCCGGCTCGGCCCGACCCGTACGCGAAAGCATCTTTGCCAAGTTATCGATTTGGCCTCTTCTTCGGGAAGCAGCCAGGTCTCCAAGTATACATGTCGCTCGTTCTACGCCGTGGACCACGAGGTGCGTCACGGCGGCTATGCCGACAGCCACCGCAGTCGCTATCGACGACCCCGGTTGACGCACCAGTTGACAGTTTTCTTCCGGCAATGGTGAAATATTAGTGTTTGGTGCATTGTGTCATCTTCCATATCGGATAGTTTGATTTTGAACGTCTTGAAACTGCTCGCCGCCTTGCCTGCTTAAGCGGAGTTCCCGCCAACAAGTCATGTCCATGGATGATGCCAGAATAGCGAATGAGGCATCGGTGAAATCCCCCTCCCAGCATAGTCTAGTTGGATGCCAGGCCAAGTGGCCATCAAATATTTTGTATACATCCGAGAGACACTCAAAGTGCTTCCGAGGATTCTCGAGGAGCCGTTGGTTTTGCTCGGAATGATCGTACTGAACAACGTTCTGTAGATCGGTCTGGGGGCAACCAGCGTCCTCAGCAGAGGTCGGGGCGAGCTTTTCGTGCCAACTTCGACAATCTCGGTGGAAGTCAACGACTTCAGCTGATCACGGAAGATTTGGTCGACATCGTCTTCAATGCAGTAAAGAGGACGGTCTGAATATCCGGGCAGACAATCAGAAGTCTCGTAGCAATCTCACCTGCCATAAGGAGCATGTTCTTCCAGCCTCCCTCCAATGTTGCGGCATATTTGACCCAGGGTGCCAGTAAACTGCTTTACCCGTGATACTTACTCGTGGGGGGCATGATCTTGGGGCATTTCGGAAGCAGGTACTCCGTACATGATAGATTCTAGGTCGGAAGAGTTGGAAGACTTGAGAGGAGTCTGAGACAGAAGTAGCATCCTTCCCCGCTCGTAATCTTGAGTAGCCAGGCCACGCGTAGCCGACGACGAATAGAAGCGTGCCCTGGATCATCGCGTATGACAGGCATATGTCAGCCGCTTTTGCCCTCCTATCCATATTAATGATTCTACCCATCAAACAGTCACTGGCAGCACAAATCACCCTCCTGTTGCGACGAGTATCAGATATCACGATGCAAACGAACTCCCCCGAGCCTGACCCAGTCCTGGCTTCCGTTCTAGAGATTACAAAGGGTTGTGTTTGCAAGTTGGAGGCATGCTCAACGCCAAATAACCAAGGAGGCATCGCAGCCATGGACAATAGGATGGCAGATTTATTTCCTCGGGCGGACAGCGTTGGGGCAGCTGTTGAAGAAACTGCCTCCCTTGACTGGAGCTTCAGACGCAGGTCTAACAACCTCGTGTGGGTGCAGACCCTTCTGATCATGCTAGGCGAGTCTATTGAAATTCAACCAACCGGTTGACGATGCCGTCCACCAGTCGATTCGGCTATGGGGAATCCGTCCTTAATTCGCGTGGCAACCCGACGGACTGGAGAGGCATAACGACGACAGAGAGCAGACAGGCTGTTTGATCCAGCAGAATATGAGGAACGAAGACGGCATCTCGAGTTCGTCATTCTCCTTCGGTCCAGCGAATCCGGCATACTAAGTCAGCCTGACTCGTTCAGTTTGATCATAGCCCAGAAGAGATTGATCAAAGCCAGTCTTTTTCGGCGCCATCGACTCGTCATCGCCCGAGAGCGCTCAAAGACGCCCAAGGGCAACGGCAAAGTAGGCCGTTGAATCTTCCATCTCCCACCAGCGCACCAGAATCGATCGATACAAAAGGAGAAGAGGCCAGGAACCACTGTGGGACTGGCTGCAGCTTCAACCGCCGAGGGAACTCTCTGGGCTGTGAAGGACGGCGATATGCACCTGGGGCTGTGAGGAGGCAGATCACAGCTCTCGCCGCCGACACCGAGTTCCCAAGGCCATCCCACAACCCTCAGGGCGTTCGCATTGGAAAACATCCGTGCTATCGTCAGTTGATTCACGACGAAGAGACGACGAATCCCAACCCACGGAGGATCCCGCTCCATACCACATTAATGTCATTTGCGTACTAAAGACTATCAGGAAACATAGTATCGATGACTCGCCGCCTTACACTCGTATTATTGAGGGGTGTCCGTCGCCTCGCCCGCTTCTTAGTACCCGAACGGAACGGGAGGCCCATCTTAAAGCCGATCATAGATCTCAACGGTGCTGTCCTTTGTGCCAAGAGCAGGAGCTCATATTCGACTCCGAAGAGGAGATGACGAATCACCCGGCAGCCAAGCACTACGGGGACGTTCTAAAAGGCGGTAAACAATTGAAATAAAACCAAACTACGGTGACGTGCAAAAACCGACCTTCTCGACGCTGTTAGCTTGGTCCGAAATGCCTCGAACGAGAATCAAGTCGTGAGGTCCCGCCCGTCTCACAGAAGTGAGGATTCTGCCGACGGTATGGACCATGTGCCGAGGCACTTTGACAAGTTCTCCCCGCGCGCTCGTCCCCGGACACAACATGATGTACGCGGCCTCTCGAGGCAGGTTGGAACTTCTTGCCTACGACAGAACGAGCACAATACAGACCGGTCGGCGGAATGGATCGCGAATGCAGACTGCGGTGCCTCCACGGAACTCTAGGCCTCAAGTTAAGAAGCCATGGGCCGCGAAGTAAACGTCCCAGAGCATGTTCAGGAGCCAGGCTACGTCTTGGCACATTATTCGTGTGATGGCTATATTATTGCCTCGCTGTGTAGCTATGCAGCTATCTAGTAATTTAAGCGTAGTCCAAGTACACAACTGATGTGAATAACCTACGCGCCGAGGCAGGGAAAGAACCTGCATATATCGGACAAAATCTATACACATGAAAGAAAATCATCGTCGTCTGACAATATTGCTCCATCACCCCATGGCCCAAGATGCCTAAATTCCGCTAATACGCCAGGCTCTTTTATTGATGGCCGTTTTAAGAACGCCTTTTGGCTTTCCTCTTCCTATGGCGTCTGACATTCGGGTACACGGAGCTCCGTGGCACGAAATTAATTACCGGTTTCCCTTCGTACTCGGTCATAGGGGAATCGTAGAATGCCTTCAACTCTTCAAGATCTTGTTGCTGGACACGCAACAGGCTCGAGTGAGTGTAATAGTCCATCACACTGTTCTGGCATCCGTTCCCCCACTTCGCGGACCACTTGTACTCCTTCTCCTTTGCGAATACGTGGCGGAGACCGAGGATATGACCGATCTCATGGGCGAGAATATTAGCCTGATAATCGACGTGGGTATCTGAAAAGGCCAGGGCGTAGATATGGAGGGTGCGTTGATTTCGACGACCCCCATTAGGGAGGAAGGCATTGGCTAGTACGTCCTCAGTGTCAGGCCGATGCTTAGGCCTATAAACCACCCTGAATGTGGCCTTGCGGTCGCGTCTCACTTGCTTAAAGGTGGCACCAACGCCCATCCACATGTGTATGGCCTCGGTCAGCTGGTTGGTAGCGTAAGAGGCGTCATCAGGGCTTGGAAATGTCTCGGTGCATATAACATAAGTCAGGACGCTGCCAGGAGCCCATCGTGGGACGTGGTCTCCAAATCCAATCTGGGCCGAACAGGGGTCCGTCTTAGCATGTTGTTCTGTGACGCAGCGATCGCTATGTGGAGAGCGAGACGTCGGTCGACTGCGGAGGGGACTGGGCTCTCGTCCCAGCGTGCCCAGCTGATGTTGAAAGCTGGCAAGGCTGTGGTTTACTACGGAGTGCACAGTTTTGAAGGTGATTGAAAAGGCAATCACTTCGACGACTTTGTTGTTGGTTAAGTAGACAAGGGCCGAGAGCCCCTTGGTGAGAACCAGCTCTGTGCAACGAGGTGGTTCAAAGATCCCGCAGTCATTGGCGGTTATGGGTATCCCAGCGGTGGCACTGGGATTGAAATAATTCAAAGACTGTGCCGAGAAACTCGGTCGGGGTACTGGTACAGCGGCAAGGCGAGCCCGCCAGTCGCTCGTACTGGCGGCCATCTGATTGGTATGCAGTTTCCAGACAGGGGGATGATGGTTATTGGCGGTAGAATGTATCTTGATGACAAGAAATGTCTAACGAGATGTTGTAAGGATGAAGGTGTCGGTTAAAAAGCAGAATGCCACGTCGGTCTTTATGGACCAACGGGGCGGTCTGAACTCCCAGAGAAAGTCGGATTTGCCTGTTTATTTCATGTTCACAGGTAATTCTGAACTCTCTACGGAGTATTGCAGTGAATCAATCTTAGGATTTTGCTTCCTGTGTTCATTGGCTGGTCGGTTCTCATTTTGGTCAACATGTGCCACCTGAGGTTGTACATGGCTGAGGCGCCCTGTCCCGGCCGTCGGTGGCTTGGTCGAGAACTGGCTTGAGGCATCATTGGCGGCCTGCCTGGGAGCCGGGATATACGTTAATCCGTCATATATAAATATCTAGTGACATATAAAGTCAAGGAGGATAATTGATGTCTAGCGACTTATGTAGCAGCTGCCCTTCTAGCATTAGTTTCTTCCTGGCCAAGGAACTATTGAAGAAGTAATAGTGTAGGTCAATGATCGGGCTATTGGTTTCAAATGGTGTAAAAGCCAGGTACTATTGAAAGCTAGCTGTTGCTATCGTGGGCTCCCTTTTATGGTGTTGAGCCGGCTTACCTAAGCCGGTTCGCTGCCCCTTTTCGTTGGCTGCAACCACTCCAACATCTAGGTGTATTGTATAAAATATAAATTACAGTGAATACAAATCGATCAATGACATCGGTTACATTGGTTGTCGCGCAACTCTCCACCAGGCTTATACAGGGGAATAGAGATGGGTAGTAGTCGAGTGGAGTTGGGCAAGGGCGTGATGTGATCAATGCCTTCATGCTGAGATATTACATTGCTGCAAAGGGGGGAAACCAATCAATTGATGTTTGCAACACACTTCGGTGCTACAAGTTGTTCCAGGTGTGGTTGCTACGACCCTAACCCTAAACCGTACCGTTGCTGTCGGGTAGTCAAATAACTTTTCGAAAGCTTGAACACATAGTACTAGGGAAAATTAAACTATAGTCGCGTAAAATGGCGTTTTAGACGATGAATTGGATTTTCGCTTAATATTTGACACAACGTATGCAAGATGAGGTCATCTCTCATTTAGTATCATATATACGCCGGGTTGTGGCTGGGCAGTCGGGTGACTTGCAGAAGATTATTATGAGAAGCCTCGAACCACTTCAAGAACAAGCAAGCAATGACTAAATGCTGAACTCTTTATCAGACGACTGCGTCTCGTCCACTGCTGTCTTGGTGCATGTTGTGTACGTAGCCAGTTGATACTTGTCGGCGTATAACCTCGACTATATGATGGCCTGTGGTCATTACGTCCTTGTTCTTCTCCAGCTGTCCTTTGTCAAGTCATCCTTTCGGATTCCCGTGACGCCCAATAGCTCCATTACTCACCCGAAATGGGCTGTTCTGGCCTTTTACCACTTCCAATAAACTGATTGATACGATACCTACCGCTGTCCTCGCCGCGAGCAGAGCGTCCCTGTTCGCTCGACAAGCGACTACTACAGTTACAGTCACCGCAGACAGCAGTGACGACGACAGAACAAGCACGCTGACTGGAGGTGCAATTGCAGGCATAGTTATTGACTCTGTTGTTGGTATCCTACCAGACTCCTTATTTGGGTGATTCGTTCGTGCTTCAACCTCGGAGCGCCGCCCAAGGAAAGAGAGAGATTGTATCACCATATCGAGCCGACGCGACACCGGCATCATTCTCGACATCATTCGCGCCCTCGAAGCTACCCCTACACGTCTGAAGTGTCAAGGCCGCACCCGTCATTTTAACTGATACTGGCAGAGCTGGCAGCAGTCAAAGGCAGCCAACGTACTATTACTCGGACGAGAGAAGAGGCCGGCGTTACAAAAGGGCTCATTAATTTCTTGAATATTAGGAGATGATGTGTCACCTCTAGAATATAATTTTACGCTGTAATATAGGCTCATAAGAACAACTGCTGGCCCGGGGATTTATTGGACGGACGTTTGGTGCATGTGGTTTAATAAATAGCGACGAGCCATGGAGGAAACGCATCTAGTAATAGCGCCCTTGGCCGAATAACCCTGATATCCAAGCAATAAGCCTGTTCTTTCGAGTATCTTTCTGTGGCCTTGATACCTTTGGAGGCGTATACTTTAATTGCAAATAAACGAAATCTCATTTATAGCGCAACTACCTACAACACATTTCGGCTTCTTACGTTTAGACACAGCCTTTTGAAAACGTATTGGACTTCAAAATATTACTCGCTCTTGACAATTTTATATGCTTGCAATTGAATCTGGTCAATTCTCAGGGAACTGCAAATGCGTCGCAGATAACAACGCCTGCCACCATCCCGCCGCCAACAAGGTCCAAGCCAGTCTTTGTCTTTAATTATTCACCGTAAAATTTCCCCCCCTGTGCTCGAAAGCAATCAATGAACGTAGTAGTCTTAGAAGCATTACCAGAGGCTCCTTTTGCCCATGGTTCAATGTCAGACTGCCTCGCCGTGGCGCTCGTTGTCTTGAGTAGGTCTATTCGGAACTAATCACCACCGAACAAAAGGAAGTCATGGCCATGATAGAAGATACCGATGGTTGCTTTTATTTCACCTTGTACGTGCGGGACGTCCTTGGCCAGAAAGCTGGTTTGACGATTGTCTCACCGTGATGCGCGAACACCCCTCTGCCGTGGCTTCTGCTGTTGACCTCGAGGCCCTTCAGCCACTGACACATGCGGCGGTAGTAAAAGTATAAATTAAGACATGGCTCTGGTCGATGGATACACTACTGCAGCAAGACAGCCGCCACTTGAAACCATTGGCCAATAACTGTTGGCGATGTGGCGCTCTCAACTTGAGTGGCCCTGGTGTTTAGCCTTTGCATTCCATGGATCCGGCCAAGATCGTTTAGAGAATGCCTGGATCTCTGCTGTGAGCCCTTTTGTATATATACTCCTGCGAATTTCCGGTGTCCTCGAGGCCAAATCAAGTTTGCCCCATGGTCAGTGTAGGGCCAATAGTAGATACAAATGATTCTCGCCAATCTTTTCCTGTTATCCCAGTCTCTGGCGATGACCACTGCATTGCAACAGCTCAAAGTCCTCCAGGTTGGTAAAACCCCAAATGGATTCAATGGCCCAGCGTACGGTTGGTCTTCTTTCGGCATGTCGGTCCACTCGCCAACGTTTGAAATGAACGAATCCTCCATCATCCAACAGTGCGATGTTCTGAGTAGCACGCTCGGCAATAACTATCCTTATTGTAACTTGGACGCAGGCTGGACCGGCCCCACAGACAACTTCGGGCGCATCATGTACAACAAGACACTCAACCTCCCAGATCTTGCCAATCATCTCCACAGCATAGGTTTGTTCCTGGGTGTATACGTCGTACCTGGTGCACTCAAATCAGATGCCAAGAAGACTATATACGGAACAGACGTCACGATTGGTCAAGTATGCTCCGGCACAGAAGGGTTGGCGAGGTGCGTTTTCAACTACAGCCGCCCCGAAGTCCAGCAATGGCACAACTCTGTTGTAGCACAGTTCGCATCGTGGTATGTTCTCAAAATTTGTGGCGACTCCCATATTTATACATGCTTACTCGCTGTTCTCAGGGGCGTAGACCTCATCAAGCTCGATTATGTGACCCCCGGCTCTCCGCCTCCGCCGGGAAAACAGTCCAAGCTTCCGGCAAACCAGAGCGAGGCCGTGATTGCGTATCATAAGGCAATTGAGAACAGTGGCCGGCAAATGCGGCTAGATATTTCCTGGCAGCTAGACTTGTCAGAGCCGTCCTTTGCCATATGGAACCAAAATGCTGATTCGATGCGAGTCGATTCAGATATTATCAATTATCAAGGCAGCTCGTTGACGAGCTGGAAGGCCATTCAGCGAGCGATTGATAATTATCGCAACTGGACAATTGCTGCGCTTGACTTGCCCTTCGCACTCGACATATATGCGGATTTATCCAGTCTTGCCGTCGGCAACAATGAAACACTTGCTGGTGTCAACGCCACCCAACAACAGACAATAATGACCCATGGGATTGCTTCCGGATCCAATTTGATCCTGGACTCGGACTTGACGCAGCTGGATGGTAGGCTGAGCCAGTCTCTATTGTTGAATGCCTCAGTTTTGCAGTTGGCCGACTTTACTGCTCGATACCCCATGCAACCAAGGAATCCAGGGACAGGAGGACAGGACGCAAAGCAGCTGCAAGCGTGGATTGCAGGGCCATCAGAAGACAGTCGCGCAGTTGTAGTGATTGCAAATTATGGTCCTGACCAGGGCCAGGGCGGCTTCAACACTTCCCTAAGGGGACCACAGCAAGTGACTGTGTCTTGGACCGACCTTGGCATCAGTGGGTGCTGGCAGGTGAGGAATGCCTGGACTGATGAAATTGAGGGTCGGATGGATACAAGTATTTCTGTGCTGTTGGGTGAAGGCGAAAGTGTCTTGTTGGACCTGACCTACGTGGGTTTGTCTTCAAGAGTCGGTACATGCGGTTTTGCTGCCAGGGCAGGGAAATTTATGAGCAGGTTCTTATTTCAGACACCTGGTTGACAAGTGAAACCACGTTTGCAAACAATTATCGTCTATCCATTTGAAAATTAGGATCGAAAAGCACTACTATAAGCCGGAATGGTATTACTCACGTTATGCGTACCTGCCGGGGGAGGCGGTCTATTTCAAATCCTAGAGCCCGATAATGAATCTTCATTGAACATGTGAGCTTGAACCTTGTCGAGATCCTGGGACGAAGTGCAAAGCCAAATGAACCTCACTTTGGTCCGATGTTATGTCCTTCTTGGAAAGGGAATTCTCACCAACCACGTGCTAATTTTCATGAATCCATCTTCGGGGTTCTGTCAGACGAAAGCCGGAAGTTCTCTAAAAATTGCCATTGCCAGAAAGTAGTTGACCGAACCCTTGGGGTCAGAACCAGTGTCAGCGTAGCATGCATATGACCCTTGACTAAACGGTGGGCTAGCCCGACAAGGAAATGCCTTATTCCAAAGTCAAAATTAAGCATGCCTTACTAGACTTTTCTACCCCGCCGCATTTCCTGGGCAATGTAACCAAATGTTGGTCAGATGATGCGGGGAGAGAACTGCTGTTGTTGAAGGCATCAACACCTCTACATCCAAGGACGGAATATTTCCACTCTCATGAGCCATTCCTTACACTCGGCATTTAGGTCGCTCACAACATTTACAAAGACAGCCGGCAGCTGATGTGAAACCCGGCTGGTTGGCCATGGTCGTGGGTTACATGTCCAAAGCGGCACTAGAACACGCCATTGTTGCCCTTGAAAAGAGCAACATCCATGTGGTTCCCTAGTCAGACATCATTTTTTTACAATACTGAAGGTGTATGCCGTGACGGCATGGGGCAGAGTCCGCGGGACACATTATTCTCAGTCACGCAAGCCTGCGAAAACAACGCTTTCCCAACAGGAATCTGTCAAGCATAAAAATCCAGGTTTATCCAAGAGTGGGGTTGCTTGGCAGGCTGAAAGGAAAGTAGCATGCCAAACAGTCCTTCATAAACATTGATAGAATAGTAAGCAGTATATGGCTAATCATTGTGGCAGGACCCCAAAACAGCGAGCGTGGATGCAAAAGTGGCTTGTTTTAAGAAGTACAGGAACTACAATAAAAGCTTCTCGGATAGGCTTCGTTGGCACGAGAATGATATTCAACCGTTTCAGCTCGGCTTTATATGACGTATGCTCTCTAATATGGGTGAGGGGTGTTTAGGGCTTGACTCAAATATAGGAATTTGGCACACATGTCAGCATGCTGTCGGCGTCAAGTCATTTCCTGGGTTCTCCATCCACCGATTGAGTTCTCAGCATCCTCTCGTAGTCCGGCATCGCGTACCTAGTCATCCACTCCGAGCCAATAACCTCGTTGACGCTGCAACGTTGCTCCGGTCTGTACGCCAGCATCGGCCGCAACATGGCAAGCAGAGCCTCCTTCTCGGCCGAATCCATCGTCTCCATGTTTAATTTTCTGCGCCCGCTTTGGATAGTATCCTCAAACTGGTGGTCAAAGGTACACATAGGACCGTCTTCGACTCGGATAAGCTGGCCGTCCTCCGTAAAGCCCTCTGAGTGCGCATCCCATTTCTCCCACCATTCATCAGGCAGTTTCCCGAGAGTCTCGACCTGCATCCCTGTCACGTCGTCCTCGGTACCCCAAAACACCTCGAACAAGGATCGCTGGGCGAGGGTGGCCCAGACAGTACATGCGAGGGTCCAGATGTCGCTGGAGAACGACTTCGGCTTCGTTGGCTCAAACCTAGACTCTGGTGGGCGAAAATGCACCGGCGTGCAACATTCGAATTTCGACTCCTGCGAAGGGCGGTATGACTCGCCAAAGTCAGCGAGGACGATGTCGGCCTCGGACAGGGGAAGCTTGTCGATACGCTCCATGGGGAACCAGACGGGCAGAGTGGCAACGGGTGGGACGCCCGATGGAATCGGCTTGTCACCAAACGTCTGAACTGGCTCTTGTTCTGGCTCTCCGCAGTGCTCCAACAGCTCCTCTTCAGACCAGAGATGAAATTTCTGCGGAAGTCTGAGTAGGACGTTGCCGAGATGAAGGTCTGGTGTCGGTCAAGTCAGTGGGTGTCGGGACAGCGAACAGGTACTAGCACTCACCTCCGTGGACAAACCCCTTAGCATGCAGGTAGGCAACCGCAAGAATTAATTGAGCTGCGATAGCACGTGCAACGGGCAGCATTAGAGGTGCGTAGAATCCTCTGCGTTTTCCCTCGTCCACGCTGCACCGTGCAACATCGGTGACCAGGCACGTATGGGTGCCGTGGGGACCATTGATGTGAAATGTGTTGAGAAGTATGGGCATCATGCCCCGGCCCAGGGCGTCGTCGTTCCCATCGCCGTCCACCTGAGACGGATGCCTTAGGAGGGACAGAATCTCAGACTCACGCGGGCTCGCATCCGCCGTGCAGACTTTGACCGCAACGAGTCGCTGGAGCACCTCGTCTCGCGCGAGCCAGACCGTGGAATAGCTGCCGTGGCCGAGCTTTTGCAGTACATTGTAATGACCGCCAAGTCGATCGTCGATGGCCACTGGATGGTAGCCACCAGGGCCATATCTGTAAAAAGGCTCCGCGTCGTCAATAGCATGGAAGCGGACCCCAGAGTCCGATTCAGACGTGCGGCTCCCATCTGGGGTCTGTGTTGCTGGTTTGCTCATGACGAAACGTGACGAGGCCCAATGTGCAGGATAGAGTCGAAATAAAGGACAGCGGAAGCCGCCAGCTGGAGCTGCTAGTAGGGGAAATGGAGGAGAAAGAAAACCTTGACAGCTTAGCAGAGCCAAAGATGGCCTTCTCATCACCGTTGAGATAGGACTGGAGTTGCAGTAAGTCTTGATTATGCACATGGGTGTGACAAGGGCTAGGCTTGGAGCAATGACTCAATTCATCTAATAACAGTCTTTAGTATCAAAGGTCCTTGGTTTTCCTCAAGGCCTTGTTGACCAAAGGGGTCTTTAAATACAAGAAGTCGGTGAGGGACTTTGCCCTAGGTCTCGTGATCAGAGCCCTCGTGCAACTATCGTCGGGATCAAGGCTCGGCCCGTGCCTTCATGGCAACGTGTCATCCGTGTAACAATGCGTGATTCTGTCAGGGATTGAAGGGATGTTGGCAAAGATGAGGCCGTTGGCCAACGTGGAAGGGGATGGCGACTTACGTAAGCTGTCACTTACACAGGGCCTTGCTAAGAAGAAGAACGTTGTTGGTCGACTGTCCACGCGTCACGGAAATTATTACTGCCCCTGGCCTTGTAATTCTAGCTGTAGGAATAACATCAGGTCTGGACTTAGTAATTTGACCCAGGGATATTGCCTAGTCCCTATTGTAATAGTACCCTAAAATATAAAGTCATATAGTATTTCTAGCCGCTAAATTTATAACTATCTTGCCCGCATTTTTATATAACTTAATATCTAATACAGGCTTAAGTTATCTTATAATTAATATAAATAAAACTTATAAGGTCTCTTATATAAACGTGATAATAAAAATTCCACCTTTATAAGCTTTAAACTATATTATACTAGGTTGCTTGCGAAACTCAAGGTTATTCAATTCTATTATGCCTCAAGCCAACCTTTAACTTCTCTAGGCCAAGCTGCCGCTACGCTGCGGGTACTAGACGCTATAAATAGAGCTCGCTATAAGCATAATATTTCAGTCATCCAAAAATGTTTCAAATTCCTCATCTAGCAGCTCGGACTCTGATCCAGACTCCTCTTCCACAGTCTTGCCATCTTCACCCCACGCCATGTCATCGCCCAGAATCATAGTCCTGCCAGTCAAGACGTCGAGTGACTGCGTTTCAAACTGAGGTAGTGTATGAGTCAGAATCCTCACAACTTTGGGTGACGTCATTTTGGTTGCGAGAGCCTCTGCCTTCTCTTGTATGTCCGCTTTCAGTTGAAGCAATCCTCCTTCCTGGAAACCACATCGTTTAGAGTGAGCCGCCGAGGTTATCCCTGGTAGGTTGGTAGTCAGGCTCAAGTTGACGACCACTTCGCTCAAGTGCAGACTTTCGTTTGGGTCCTGGGGCTTCAAAACGTCAGGGCAGATGCTGCGCATGCGTACATGAAGGGTTCGAAGCGTGCGCAGAAGGGTGCCGATGGCTGGACAAATATGATGGCTACCCCCTTGCTCTCCCGATGGGGCTAGAATGCTGACAGATGAATCCAGCACTAGCATGCAGAGGTTCTCCATCGAAAGCAAGGCTTGCATCGCTGCTAGCGGCAGATAATCGTCAGAGCTATCCAGCGGCTGAGGGGAGAGATAGCCCCGGGCTCTTATGCGCAAGGTACGCAACCTGTGAGATTTTTGGGCCATAATGGTGAGTTGGGCGAGGTCATTTCCAAGGTCCTTTATCCATGTCTCAGTCGTATGTTCTCTGGGAGCCTCATTCGGGCCACTGTCCTTTAATAGATCCAATTCCGAAGCAGGGTTTTCAGGATATAACGTGGAGAAAGGGGCATGATATCCGCTGAGATCAAGCTCCAGGATTTCCAGGCGGCCCTGAAGTAGAGATGGACTTTTCATGACCCGGGAACTTACTAGGCTACGCAGGGTCTTTTGGTAAAGTTTGATGCACTTGAAAAATACAGGAAGGGCATATTCGAACCATTGTTTGCAGACCGTAAGGCGACCCAAATCTTCGTGGAAAAAAGATGACCCGACTTGATCAAAGATCTGTGTTAGAGTCTCGGGAGGCAATTTGTAAAGTGACATTATAGTCGTCGACTAGGGCGAGTTTTAAGGATTCGCTGTAAAAGGGATATACAATATGTTTCGAGAATTAACGATATGCACATTGAATCTATCTGAAGAAGGTGGTGCGAGATTTGTCAACTCGACGCAGATATCCTTTTATCGTCCACACTGCATAGCGGGGCTCCCCTAGTTTTATTGGCCGTTTTCCACAGCAAGCCTCCACATGGCTGCCCTCTGGGCGCTAAGTGGAGCCACACGATTGGCTGCGCTTCTTTCTTGCTTCCAGTAATCGCCCAAGACAGAAATGCCCTGGTACTTTGTATAGTCTGGTACGGAAATTGCTGTAGGCACCTAGTGCGTGGAACACCTTAAGCAGGTTACAGATTTTTGGAAGGGATGAGAGGGAATTATTACATGTGGCTTATATATACGTTCTTTGTCTAAGTTCTTTTACTAAATCCAGGCTTAATAGTTTATTATATTATTTTACTCCTAGATTGCAGCTTAGGATAGTTATATATAAGGAACACGTCAAGGTTCTTTAATAATATGATAACCCAATTTCAGTCTTTTAATATTGGCTCATAGTTAGAGATTTAGCCGTGAGTTATTGTACAAATAACCGGGAGGAGCTTACAGTACTACCATTTCAACATCTTATCAAATTTCTATGAGGAGTTCTAGTCTAATTCTTGCTCTACCTATTCGCCTCGTACCATACCGTAAGCCAAATTGGAAAAGTACCAGTATCAACGCTTCCACAAGTAGATCAAGCCAGCACTCCCTCCAGGAAACAAAGTATCGTACCGTCCAAGCATGGCAAATCACCAGATAATCTGATACAGAGTCACTTTGGCCTGGCAACACATCGATTCTTCCTTGCCCCTTTTCCTTCAATGTATTGCATGGTCTTCGTGCTGTTGGCAGGCTGGATAGGGAATTTTCTCCGCAGTCACGTGCTTTTGTCCCATCCATACGTTGTCAAAACACCATGAAACGTAGCCCATAATCGTTCATCATCACACCTTCCATTCTCCTTAACTTTCCCTCAAGTTGACAATTTTTCGACAAACTTCCTCAACTTTTGCTCTTATCCAAGGCCCGAACGAACATAAGAAGATGGAAAAACCAAGCGACCACTGGCAGGGCTTTGCTAGTCTGGCTCCAGGTTCAGACAGATATAAGCGAATCCAGCTCCTCTCCTCGGCAAACTTCGAATATCTCAAGGCGCGCGGAATAGAGTCCCGCAAGAAGCATCAACCGGGCTTACCCTCCGATGTCAAATGCAGCGTCAATCTGACACATTTCACATCTGGTTTCAATAATGTCGTCTTCGAACTTGCATTCTCAGACAATGTGTACTGGATAGCCCGGATCCCGCACCAGTGCCAGACCGAGAGTGATAAGACCTCATTAGCAAGCGAGATTGCCACAATGAAGATGATTCAAGAACACACAACTGTCCCGATCCCCCAGGTTTTCGACTTTCAAACGTCCGCGGACCAGCCCTTTGGCTATCCATATGTTTTCATGGAGTACTTGGGCGGCCGTACCCTTCCAAATGGGCTGGCGAGAGCTATACCTTCCCAGCACCATAATAAAGTAGCCAGGCAGCTTGCAAATGTTTTTGCACAACTCCAAAATCTTACCTTCAGCCGCATCGGGCGTCTCTGGTGTGGCGAAAATGCTGATCAGCCCGTCAAGATCATACCCATGGCCTGGCACGCGACGCCTGGCCCGTTGGAAACCTCGCTGGAATACTTCTACAATCAAAAACAGGATGAAAACAGGGAAGCCATTTCCATGCATCCGGATGACCCAAACTGGCGGACTGCTTGTTGGGTGCTGAAAACAGCGCTAACCCACATGATTATTGAGGACAGAGTCCGCGGCCCCTTTCCCCTCTGTCACCTCGACCTGCATTTCGGTAATATGCTTTTTGATAACGACTACAATCTTACGGGAATCATTGATTGGAGCAGTGCCCAGGCTGCCCCCCTCGAGCAGTTGTCGGTCTGCCCGGAATTTGTCACCTTTCCTGGATTATCAGCAGAGGAGAATCAACCCATTGTCGACCTGAAGAAGCTTGTTGTAGAATCTATAATGAAAATGGAGAGCAATCAAGAATGGAGGCCACCCATGGATAATCCAGGAGCAAACATGGTGCTGAAAGCGAATATGACACGCCTTTCCACTTACATGGCTTCTAAGAGCGCAGAAATCACTCATCGTCATTACATGGCTTCTTCAAGGAAAAGCCTTTTCGGTGGCAAGGCAGTTGCAAAGCTCATTTACGGGAAGAGCGTCACTTGGGAACAGCTGACGGAGGTATATGGCACCATGCCGCTCTCCTAGACGATTTTCGCTGCCGTGGTCCTATTTTGTCGCTCCAAAGGCGGTTCTTTTGTATCGTATCTACAAACTTGCTCTATTTGCTACTATGACATACTATTCTTGCCCCCCACCAAATTTTGCATAACGTTTAGGCCAGAGTGTGATATTTATATACACTAAAGATGTTGCTCCTTCTGGGAGCGCTCAACGACTTCCACTTGAATCAGTTCAGGTATACCTTGACAAGGGGTAGTGTGTTAGCTTTGTGAAGCCTGAAACCGACATACTCAAAGAGCTCTATTGGGCACACCAAGACCTGCGATTGCAAGCTTCGTTCGTTGCTAGTTGAGAGTACGGTGGGCAGTAATGGGTGTACGGTTCACCGTTTTAACAAGAAATGATGTGTAATTCCTACCGATGTGCCCTCTGCCATGAAAGTCTTGTCTAGGCTTGTAAAACTGCAACATATAAAGGTGGATAGTTTTTACACAAACTGCAGGAAAGTTTTGGAAAGGGACCTACATTCAACTTCTTCAAGCGAAAATTTGCGAGATCTGCATGTGGAGTGGTCGTCAAGTGGAAAGAGTAGAGGAAGCGGTTCCAAGAAGTCATCACCTGTCAGAGTATATGCCAACCCAGGAGAGCGGGTGACCCCCAGGTACTTTATCAAAAATTGTGAAATATAGGGGTAAATATAGCGGCAAGATATATTAACCTTGTTTACAGCCGGCAAAGCCATGTATATGGTCAAAATTCTACTAAAGACAGAGTATATTTACATGCACTTTCATACAATTCAGGATTGATAAGCCTAGAAAGCCCAACAAACAATGAGACCAGTGATCGGCCAAATTCTCTACTTGATTGAACACCATTCAAGCCACGTCTCTAACCTTGACTTTAATGGTAAGACGGTCCACTTGGAAGCCGCCAGATAGCGAGAAAGCCAAGGTCGTTTGGGTGCAAAGGGGACGTTGTATTGAAGAGCGGGCTTCTTCTTACATGTAGTGTTCAATCCACTCAACTGTGGATAGAATTTGAGGGCATTTTATATGTCATGGAAGGGCTCGGCCACTCATTGGACCCATGTCGCATGTAACTTTTGAAGATATAGCGACGTCGTTTAGGATATTCTAATATACCAGACAAGTTGATGATTGAATTGCCATCACTAATCCGCGCACAGAAAAGGTATCACGGTTTAAAGACACCAAGCCAAAGGGAATTCCACAAGTACCTGTCATAAGTATCCTTATATACCTCTTGACTGTAGATGTCCTGTATTTTCCCGTTAATACAAGGGATGTGTCGAGTCAAGTACACTATGGACAGCCCAGAATGAGATACCTGTCACTGTATCCCTTCACATGGAAACTTGCTCTTGGAGCCTGCAGAAAGGCGCTCGCCTCAAGAACAGAAAGACAGCACTGCAACATGGAAGGCCAAGGCTGCGCTGTGCAGGCCACGACAACTTTCCACATGATGCGATCAAGCATCTATCTATGAAGATCTATAAATATTCCATGATGAAAGACGGGAAGCAGTTCATCTTACATGGCGAAACTGATATGTTAGGGTTACATAGTACTTGCACTTTAATGTTCAATGTTGATACGTATTCCTCCAGAAAGCCCGTGCGAACGACGCGGCCTCCGAGTCCGGACGGGGCGCTTCTGGTCCAGCGGCTGTGGTCCCAGTGCCACTACCTGGGTACATGCATGTGTAC
The DNA here is from genome assembly GCF_013426205.1 of Metarhizium brunneum. NCBI lineage: Eukaryota > Fungi > Ascomycota > Sordariomycetes > Hypocreales > Clavicipitaceae > Metarhizium > Metarhizium brunneum. The sequence goes on from NC_089428.1 coordinate 1,001,864, forward strand.
CTACTTAGGTAGGTGGTCCAGTGGGCACATGCAAGCCTAGAGCGGGCGCTAACCACAGCCTGGCCTGGTAACATCAGATTGACATATCAAGGTCGCGATGCACGCGTCAACCACACTTCCCATCACATACAGCGCTTGAGAAAGTAATCGCTTTTCATCCAAGAGAAATCGACTTGCTTGATAAATCTGATGAAAAAAACCTGGAAAAGCAGCCCTATCCCTCACCCCTGTCCTGTCCCGGTGGATGCGCTGCACTGGGTGTAAACCCACAACCCTTTATAAGGCATGGTCAGGGTCAAACGTTGACAATACCAAGATGGCCGAGGGGTTAAGGCGGTGGACTTAAGCCATTTTTGGCGTAATTTCCACTATCGAGAGATTCCTGGGTTCGAACCCCAGTCTTGGTAGTTTTGCTCTTTTTGATGGCCGCTTCCTGGCCCAAAGCGATGAATTTTGCACCTATATTTTGCCAAAATGCACCCAACATCTTTCATTTTTGTTCATTCTTTTTACTCAATTTGCATATACTGTCATTCCATGATTCAGCATGTGTGGTGTGGAGGAACCGACAACTCTCGACTTGATGGACGGGTGGCTTACAGCCTTACGCGCGGCAGTCGGCTGCGATGCCTCCTCCCGGAAAGGGCTGCGTGATTGACCGTATGCCATCTCTTGGGGCTACGCGATTACAAAAAGAACCTACTGGACATCTCCAATCAATTCGACAGGACGTTTTGGCTACGAACCCTGGTTTACGACACTCAGTTTAGCGAGTACATCGGCTCCGGGAGCGCGAGCCCGCCACGTCGCAACGCCGCAAGCCATTGTGTGGATGTACTTGTTGCATTTTCTTCCGATTGAACCAGGGGACAGGATTTCAATGACACGAGCGCGGCTGGACAGTTGAAGCTGCTTCCGACCAGTCCCAGGCTGCATAGCGAATAAAAAATAGCCATGCTTGATTCGGGCTGGGCATTGAATGTCCTGCGACGGCGGCCGGTTCAAAAACGGCGTAAACTGGACGGCGGTCCAACATTGTAGTTTTGTCTACGTTGGAGACGCGACATGTTCGTGCTGCGGCTGCGGTATGAATGACTGGACAATCTAGCATGGTGTGCCGGCTAATTCCATCGCTCCTGAGATTTTTGAGGAAATAAAAGAGCCACTTGAATTGATGCAGTGGTGCTCATGTCGTTGAAGTAGTTCATCCCAGCCTTCCAGTATCATCGTGGCCGGCGCTGGTCACGCTATAGATTGGACATGTTCCATTCAACATCTGACACGCAAAATGAGGGAACCCATCAGCTGGCAGCAGGCAGGGGCGCATTGCCCGCTTGGCCCGTCGTACAACTAGCTATAGAGCCCAAACTTCAAGTAACATTGAACAGCTATATACTTCTATAACCCCGCTGGATGCTAAAAGTCCAATGCCACTACTTCTGCAGATACTCCTCCACAGCTGAGGTAATATCCTGGAGGGGAAACTCGGTTCGGTTGCCAGCAACGGTCTCGGGCACGGGGTTTTTAATATCGTCAAAGTACTCAAGAACAGCATAAAGACGGTCCTCCACCTGCACGGTTGTTACAACAACTCCATCGCTCTCGTAATTGTTGGGAATTGCTCCCAGGTTCTCAGCCGAATCCCAGCTACCGTCCTTGGATCGCAGTACATAGACTCCTTTGGAGTTGGAAGCCACTAGGAGAACCTTGCCCTCGTACTTTTTAGGCAGAGTAATGGCTTCAATGTTCTGGAGAACCGCGTCCGTTGTCGGCGGTGTACCGGTTGTTCCAATAGGAACGGGAGTAGGCTTACCCTGTCCCTGGCAACTGTCCCAGCGTTGCAGCTGGCCATTTTGCCCATACGTCGTGAGAAACTTCGTGCCCAGATAGACAATACCAGTGAATCCAGTTACCGTCGTGTTGGTCTCTTCGCTTACATACCATGGAGTTATTTTCTTTCCGATGGGGTCGACCTTGAGAATGGAGCCTGGAAACGTGCCGATGACGTAGGAGTTGCCGGCGGCATCATGCGCCACGTCCTGGTACCCTCCGTACTTTCCATCCAGTGCCGTCGTAAGATTACTCCGCCAGAGCTCGTCGCCCGTTTTCAGGTCGAGCTTGATGAGCCACGTGTCTCCTGTTATGTTCTCTCCCGCCGTTGTCCATGCGGCGCCGGGGTTGACGATGACGGACAGCCGATCGTTGAAGGGGTCAACTTTGACACCGCTTGCGTGATAAGAGGTATCATTGGTAAGTGGTGGAAATTCGGTAATTTTTTCAATGGTGTTTTTCGACGGGCTATACGCGGCAATGGACGAATTGTACAGTGCACTGTAGGGGTCAGTTTTATTGCACCAGACATGACGAGTAAGACGGGAGCCGTACCCAAAATGTAGCAGTTTGCGCTTGAAATCGTAGTCGGCATTTTCGGGATACAGCTGGAAAGAATTCACGATAATATCGGCATCAGTAACCGCCGGCGCAGCGGCGGCGATGGTTCCTAGGGATGCCAACAGGGGCAGGACAGCGGCACGGTGCATGATGGGCAAAGAACTGGCGATATTCTGAATATATTGGCGATTGGTGGATGAAAACCTCGCGAGTACGGGCAGACCGTAGCCATACTATATATTCACTCTCAAAGAAGCAGTGTGTTTACCCATGGGGATTAATCCGGACCTTTCTGCTTGCCAGTGTGGCCTTGTAGGCCGAGTGGGACACCTGGAGCCTAAAGCCGAATGTCTATTAGGATCGTCGATGAGTAATCCCTCGATGTCGCATGAAGTCGCAGCCCTGAATTCAAAAGTATCTGGTCCTTATGCCATTAATGGAATATGCCAAGAAACCTTATCAAATGCGATAGACAAGCCCTACAGTCCACCCCCTGAATTTATGTATTCTTCATGCGTGACCTGACAGGGCAGCTGGTAGCAGGGGGCAGTGCACTAACTATAGCTTATATATTTTAAGAAATCAGGCGTTAGGAGAGGTCAACGGTTTTATATTAAGCTTTTTTTTAATCAGTTAGTAACCCCCCTATAGAACTATTTAAGGGTTAGACTGCGTGTACTACTACGCGCAGGTGTTTCTCGAAAAGACAGCCGACTTGAGGAGCCAAGAGAGACGGAAATATGTCACGTCAAGGTACTCCTCCTTTCCGTCTTACGAATTGACTCTTATTACCGCCCACTAAGCGCACCCGAAGTGGATCCGATGTGGCCCGAATGGGGTTCCGATGGGAATCCCGGCGGGCCGGAGCTATGACCGAATGACCGACTCCATGGCATGCCATCACGTCAGTCGCAAGCAAGGAGGGTCGTTTCGTCTTGATTCGTGTCTTACATGCATGAACGCATTATCCGCCAGGCTTGCATGTTCAATATATGCTCGACCATGGTTATAACGCTTCATTCTCATGCCATATGATAATAGTAGCCCTTTGATATGAACGCACGCCTGGCTATGGGGGTTTGCCTAAGAAAACGCCCCGTCTTACCGTGATCGCAAGACCTGCTGAGTAATATGTACATTGGCTTTTTCCCTCTTTTTTCATCGTTGGTAGGTTCTGTGGTCGGCTCGGTTTTGCCATAAAGAGAGCGCTTTTCCTCCTGCATTAACACCGCAATCATGGCATTTTCCATCGCAATTCCTACGTGGGGACTTTTGTCATGCATCCACGGTCATAATGCAAGCGGCAGCCAGTCACTTATGGCGAGAGGCAACTGACACGGCCAACATATTGTGATAATGCTGCCTGCGACTGTTTGAGCGCATTGCTCATGCGTTTTTTTTATCATGTCGCCATCTGCTCATATATTTCGCAAACGAAATATTCCAGTACCCAAAATTTAGGACTACAAGCACCGTGCCATTGTCTCGGAGCTTCAACCTCAGCAAGTGATTATCCCTGAGAACCATCTTCCCCGACTGTCCTTCCTTGTTCTCTGCAGCGGCACATGAAATGCGTGGGCGGGAAATGAAGCCCACGTTTACGCACCTGATGGAGTCGAACAAGTACAGAGCAAGGCGACAAGTAAAAGACATGGCTAGGGACCACGAATTCAGACACCTTGTCGGAGCTAATTTTATGCATGGGGTATATTCGGATAAGTGGGCAATTATGATGAATGGAATCGCTCCCAGAAATCGGACTCTATTATACGATATAAAAACATGGTAAGTGATGGAACGGACATAGATGGATGGATATTGACGGTTTAAGATGGAGGATACGGGCCGCTTGAAACTGTCAATCAGTTTGTAAGTTCTGGCTTGTGCACTAGTGCTAACCTTGAACGGCGGGTGTGTGATGTATGTGTGCAAACTGCGAGTCCAGACAATGGAGAATTTGCAGTCGTCGGCGGAGAGAAGCCGGTGGCTGCAACGTGTCACAGAGGGGTTTCGCTTCTGGGCGTTGCTGGCTCATTTATTGAGAGCCTTAATCTCCGTCCACGGAATATATGAGGGTATCGTTGCTGCTCATTCGGAGCATGTTCCTATTGTGACAATATTCCATATTCGCACCATGAACCAGGCTGCGTCCGAGCCGAATTGCGGCAGTAAACAGTTCAAGTCACACAACGGCCGCGGTGGAAGGGACTCGACGCACCTCGTCCTTGTTCCGGCAACAGACAACCCGCCACCATTCACGTTGAATTTAGTCCATGGCCAATATTTTAGTCCGAATTGCAGATGGCAAAAGCGCCAAATCACCACATATTATTTGGTCTCAACATGCTCTCAAACCTTATTTGGGGGTATGCAGGCTCGACCAGACCACTTTCAACATGGTCGGTCGGCGTCGCACGAGTAATGCTCAGCGTGGCACTTGCCATGAAACCTTGTCGCTCATCAGGCCACGTTTCGTTGGCCAGTCCGGTTATTAACACCAGTCGACATGTCTCTTCTTGCGCCGCGCCCCATCGATGGAATTGACCCTTTTCGGTTCAGCTGGCGCCTGCACACCACCAGACCGCCAGAATGCGCTCAGGGTCCAGATCCCGTCTGGGGAACCGGACCCGCGCTCGTCATCTCGATCTCCCTTTGCTTTTGCTTCACATGCGTTTGAAGAAACAGAAAAGGAAGAAGAAGAAGAAGAAGATTGCTTTCCTTTTCCTTCTCTCCAGGGTCGAGAATAGCGTACCTGCTCCGTCTAGCAATGGGATAGTTTCGAGCTTTGCCAACATGCCATCTTGAGCCTTGGGTTGACTGTGTATTCCTGTTGAAAGGAAAAACAGAAAATCTACCAAATTACACCTCGCAATTTTGTGAGGCATCCACTTTGGGTAGATTTGCCCACAAACAAGTCCCGCCAGAGCCGTAGACCTCTTGACTTGAACGTTGCGGCTGACTCTGGTGGCGCCAAGGCTTGGGTCGGCTCACGCAGCAAACATCGGAGCGACTTTGCCCCGGATTCCAGCCCTTCAGCTGATGTCAGTTCCTTTGACCGACTGGTTCATCTGGGCGGATCAAGTGCTGCCGTGGTCTGATGGCAGTCGGCCGCCTTGGTAAGCCCCGAGTCTGACGCCAGGGGCTTTGAACTTTGGCCAAGTGCTCAGCTATGACCCGTCGACTTCAAGTCAAGCGAGCCGGGTTCCGAGTGGCCGACGTTGATGTTGACGTTACATGCCGAGCCTTGGGCATGGAATGCGCACATCGCTAGTTCTTGCCTATCAAGGTAATTCCAAATCTAACCGAGTACAGCTCTATTTCAGCACCATCAACAACAAAAGTCAACTGATTTGCTCTGCGTCATGTATTGCTACTAGCCTGAAGGAAAGCCCAGCCATGGTGAAAACTCAGCTGGCAGGAGCAAATTCCAAAGCGGGACGTGGTACCAGCTTGTGCTCCGTCAATACATACAAGGTTGGCCTAGTTGGTCGCGAGTTGACATGTACATATTCATCTCGAGCGAGTACGTGGATGAATGGCGCTTAAGTATTTGGTCTCGACATCTTGATGAACGCCATGGGACTAAAGAGAGCTCTGCAGGAGCTCGATGTGGCATTGGGGGCGCCGCCGCCACATCCACAGGGCCGTCGTCGATAAAGTCAAGTGCCTTCCTTGAAGGAAGAGCCACTAGACTAGAGACGGGTCGCAGTTGCAGATTTTTGATGCCGCCACCGCAATCATCGATCCTGGTCATGAAATATTAAATAGTGCCGCTGCACAAACATGTCCCGCGGCAACATTTGAACCGTTTTCTTCAAACGTCCTGCACAATACTAACTCTACCATTTCGGGTCCATATCACTCAATACTTGACTTATTATTCTAACCGTCAACCACTACGAAACCGCCACGATGAAGCCTACCATGCTCCTAGTTCCTCTCGCGGGTCTCGCACTTGCAGCCCCAACAGAAGAGAATACAAACCTTGAAAAACGAGTACGTATAAATTCAGCGTCGTAATACTTATCTTCTGATGGAATAAGTTCTATATGCTAATATATATATAGTTAAAGACTCCTTCACAGGTATAATTTCTTCTCCATTTCGAGTTAAATAATAGTACCGAGAAATATACTAATATATATCCTAATTACAGGTTGTAAGTAAATTTACAAATTTACTAACTAGTTATATTATAACTAACTTAAATACTCCAGCTTGTTAGTATTACCTTAGTATATTTGTTATATTAATAAGTAATACTAATATATATTATAATTCTAGGCTGTAGGTATTATCTTTAATATACTTCTTATATTAATATCTTATATTTACTAATATTTAATAACTTTAGTGTGTATGTTTTCTTTTAAGAATAATATTTATAATATTAGTATTTATTACATACTAATATATTGTTCTATACCTAGCTTGTAAGTAGCTTTTCTGAGTTTATTAATTTAATAACTGAATATATACTAAAATAAATTATTATTATAGCAAGTATGTATTTTACTTTATATAAAGGCTATACAAGTTAGTTATACTAATAGCTAATATATTACAGGGCGTAAGTACTTAATATAATACAGCTTATATATAATTTACTAGTGATTTTACTAATATATTACGATATTTTAGATTGTAAGTACCTCTAATACTTCCATAAATATCACAATATAATATATACTAATATATATTATTAATATAGGCTGTATGTAATTTATTAATATGAAGATTATATAAGTTACTTATACTTATACTAATATGAATTATATTATAGACTGTAAGTACTATATATAACTTGCGTATTATTTACTAGCAATTTTACTAATATCCTGTAATACTTTTAGGGTGTAAGTGCTTTAAAAGAATAAAGAGCCTACTAATAGAAAAACCTCTAATATATATTATAATTATAGTGTGTAAGTCTTAATTCTATTACAAATATAATATATTGTTTATAACTTGTAATATACTAATATATAATAATACTAGACGGTACGTATTTTTCCTATTATATATTATATACTAAATATAGTATTTTACTAATATAAATGGAAACTCTAGAGTGTAAGTCTTTTTATTACTAGATATTAAATACTACAAATAGTAATATACTAATATAAATGGAAACTCTAGATTGTAAGTATTTTTATTACTAGAGACTTATACTAAAATAGTACTCTACTAAGATAAATGGAAATTATAGACTGTAAGTACTTTTATTCTTATACATTAAATACTAAAAATAGTAATATACTAATATAAAAACTCTAGATTGTAAGTATTTTTATTACTAGAGATTATACACTAAAAATAATACTATACTAATAGAAATGGAAATTCTAGAGTGTAAGTATTAACCCCTATTAGCGTTTATAATTATAGTAATATAATACTAATAGATTATAATTATAGGTTGTACGTTTATTTATAATATAAAGAATATATATTATTCATAATTATTACTCTACTAATAAATACAATAACTCTAGCCTGTAAGTATTATTATATAATATAAATAAGCTAATATATACTAATAAGAATTATATTTTAGCCTGTAAGTATTTAATATTATATTAATTACTAGATATATACTAATATATATTCTTCTTTAGACTGTAAGTATTTTATATTATATAAATAACTAAATATATACTAATATGTATATTATTCTAGCCTGTAAGTATATTATACTGTACAAGTAACTATATATATACTAATATATATATTACTCTAGGCTGTAAGTATATTATATTATATAAGTAACTAGATATATACTAATATATATTATACCTTAGCAAGTAAGTATTTTATATTATATAAATAACTAAATACATACTAATATATATTTTGCTTTAGCTTGTAAGTATTTTACGCTATATAAATAACTGAATATTTTACTAATATGTATATTATTCTAGGCTGTAAGTATATTATACTGTACAAGTAACTATATATATACTAATATATATATTACTCTAGGCTGTAAGTATATTATATTATATAAGTAACTAGATATATACTAATATATATTATATAGTTGGTAAGTATTCCTAGCTATATTTCTAACCGGATATATACTCATATATAGTATAATTTAGTTCGTAAGTATTCTTTTAATTACCTAGAATAAGTACTAGTAGTATACTAAGTACATGGTAATTTTAGGGTGTAAGTACTAAGTACTATACTATTATTATCATATTATAAGATATATACTAATATAAAATTATAGTGTGTAAGTATTTTACTTGTTATTATATTATAAGTTATAATAATATACTAATATATATGGTAATACTAGGCTGTAAGTATTTCTCTTAAATTATCTAGTATATAATACTAGAAGCTATACGCTAATATTTAATATTACTAGTCTGTAAGTATTTCTTTTATAATACTAAGTATATAATACTAGTAGCTATACGCTAATATTTAATATTACTAGCCTGTAAGTATCTCTCTTAAAATATCTAGTATATAATACTTGTAATTATACGCTAAAACATGATATTACCAGATTGTAAGTATATTTTTATATATAACCTTTCTTTTATATTTTATCTGTTACTAATATTTTATTATATAAGACTGTATTGGTAAGCTTTTACTTTTATAAAAAACGTAAAATAATTACTATTATACTAATAGTAGTATTAATAATAGGGAGTAAGTATTATTTTTACCTTTAATATCATAATTAAGTATTATACTAATATGTCTAATAATATTAGTGCTTCGTAAGTATACCTTTATATTATAAGTATATTAATATTAATTACTATATTAATAAACTACTACTCTAGTTCGTAAGTATTTTCCCAATCTTGCTAGCTTACCAATAGCTAGTAGTATACTAACCTGCGTTGCGCTTCTAGTAACTCCATACTTCCCCATGCTCTATATAGTGTATTACTATGTAAGCTGTGGCCGTTGTATGGAGTTCTCCTAGGGAGTTTAAGCTCGGCCGGCCATAAGCGGGTTTCTGTCGTTATCGGGCCTTAGGGAATAGTATGGATTGGATTCGAGCTAGATAGGACGTTTGCTCCAGTCGGCATCGTATTCGGCTACACGAGATCTAGGAGCACCGGTTCAGGATCCAGCATTTTTTTGTAAAGTAATAATCACACCTTATTATACTCTCTGCAAGTTTAGTACAAAGCCCGAAAAACTCTGCCTCTCTGCTGCTTGTGTTACTCTTCAGCCCTCCAGTGTTAAACTACTCGCGCTATGTCCATGAAGGTGGTCCTTGGTAAATGTGATAAGGGCTAACAGCTTGGAGTAACATGACTTAATTCATGCAATTGCAGTCTTTAGAAATAAGGGTCCTTGGTTTTCCCTAAGAACTACTCAACTGAAAAAGTCTATTTATACAAGTAGTCGATAATGGTCATCTGTCCTAGGTCCCGTCATCGTATCCCTAGTGTAATCGTGACAGTAAAACATTTTAAATTTTCTTGGGAATAGCTGCTTTGGCTAGCACTACCTTGCCTCAACCAAAGCATCCTTGTCGACCCGAACTAGTTATGTGAGGCTGCAGTATAATGAATAACGCGGACTAAGGTGTGTTTCTTTTATTATCAGTCTGGTGCAAGCCTTCTTTACAAGAAGCAATTACAAGACGGACGGAATAGCTATAGGTTGAATATTTTACATTTCGGGTGCAAAACATTCTCACCATGCGAGTTTTCGTATTGAAGTTGTGCTTCGATGCCGTCCTGCCCTGGCACATAGTCCCATGTCACACGGTTACATGAAGCTGAGGTCAAGGTTGCCAAGTTGTCGGGTAAGCGAGGATGGAGAAGTAAATGCCATGTGAATCAGCTAAAATACTCTGCCTCTCGGTAGGGGAATAAGAATTCGTCACATAACAGCCACAGTTAAAGAGGCTTAACGCACCTCGTCCTTGTTCCGGCAACTCACGCCCTTGAACTATTGACGTCGGCAAAGTCAGGAACACCCGCGCAACACGATAAAGGGGTCAAGAAAATAAGCAGCTTTATCCGAGTTTCTCTTTAAAACTGTCGTTTGTTACTCTGGGAGTAGATGCAGTTCGGCTCAAAGGAGATTGTGAGAGCGTTGTTTATATCCTTAATGGAACCTGTTTGACCAAGCGTTGAGAACGCTAATAGAATCCATGTTTCTGTCCGCCGCTTATACCGAAATGATGTCCTCTGAGAGATTCTATTAGAAATTTCGTGCGGTGCTTGCTATCGTCCCATCATGCCTCGATAATAGCAACGTGTCGATTTACGGAGGAGAGCGTCATCCGAGACAAGACTGTGAGACGAGCATGGCACTGAAACTTACCTGTCCTCAAGTCACGTCATGGGCTGTGTCTTGTCACACGACATACTAATGCAAGAGTACATTATGCTGCTGTGTCCTTTTCATGGCATAACAGTTAGGTAGGGATGCGCTCCGAAAGGCTTAGCCTCTGGACATGTATGTGACGAATGGGAAAAGATGCTACACGTGTGCGCTTCAGGTATAACAGGTCCGTGACAGAGAACCCAGCAATAATGCCTAATACGGCTTGGAAAATCAACCAGACGTGTTACCCTTGACGGGTGCTCCGACTCATGTACGAAACAATGCGAGTCATATTAATATAAGGGGCACGGGGCTTATGCAGTCAGAGGCGTGTTTCGTACCAGTATATTAATTGCGTTACGGGAAAGAAGAGCCACAAGTTATCAAGGAGTCGGTTACCCGTTTACATAGTTTATGCCACGCTCAGGGGCCGATTGTGAGGCTTTTATTTGGTGGCGTTATGGCATCGGCGTTGGCCGGGTGCCCTGTAACAGCCTAGGTCATAACAAGTTACATATGAAGTTTATATTTAAATATAATACTAGTTATACTAAATATATAAGTAATGTATATTATAATACGAGTAATTCGCACTTTCTTAGAGAGCAAGTATAAGTTCCTAAAAAAACTATATAAGAATCAAATACCCTTGAGATTTTTTTTTTATCAGAAAATTCAAACACAACTTTTTTTGAACTCTCCATATTATCATCGAGTTCAATATGCAGCTTCTCTCTGCACTTCTTACCATGTCGCTTAGCGGCTTTGTTCTGGCTGCCCCGATTGTAAGTTTTTATTTTACATACATGTAACTGAAAAATTACTAATAGTAACCAACTTTCAGCGGAGTACCGGAGTTCCTGGTAATGACCGCAATAACAGAACTCCTCCCACAAACGGGCCTGATGGAGTCATTCCCGGCAGCAACGGCAAAAAAGTTATTCCCATTACTCCGGATACAATCATTTTCCCCGTAGATGATTTCAAAGTATAACTGTGGAGAGGGCTTATCCGTGGGATTTATAAGAAGGCTAGGTTCGATCCCGAACGGCGCTATTGGTACGTTATCTTGGCGTGGCATATCTAGTTGCCGGATTATATTGCGTGCGGCAGCAACTCATGGACTGGGCTCTGTACTTTACCAATATTATACATCAAAAAATGATGCAGCTGGACTCATACCCACCGCGACCTCGTGTGTGCAGCATCGCGACCTTGTAATTGATGTCAAAGCCGGCCAGAACTCGCGGCAGGCGGCCCCTGGAGGGTGCAAGGTGAACATTGAATCGAGTTATCCTCGCCCGCTTTGCCTACCCCTAGGAAAACTCGTTCGTTGGCATTATAATCTTGTGATTTAAGGCTGCAAGTATCTCTGTTACTACGGATAAGCACATCCGGCAGCGTTCCCGATCGGACAATATTGAAGGCACCCGCACCGCCATTCTCCTATCCCACGGTACGTCGGAGCCAAGAAGACGCTGGAAATACTTCTTGTCGAGCCTCACACTACTCCATAGAAGAAACAGGGAATTTTACGGCCCCCTCGCCGTTTTTGGGCTGTTATATCCAGAGTGAATACAGCAGCTTACTTGCAGGCCCAAAAGACGAGGAGCAAAGTCATGTCGTCGAGGGCCTTGAATGGAAAGGTTACTCGTGCTATTTTTGGTTCACAATGACTTATTTATTCATTTCCATGGCCCTTGTCACTTCAGAAGCTCCTGGCGTACACTAATATGCTGGTAGGCTTTGGCCCAATTCCAGTCACCGCAGCTAATCTTGATGCAGACGGCCAGGCTGTTTCTTTCTTTGCGCGTGAAGTCGATTATTCCTCTTCAAACCCAAAACATTATGCAGCCTCTAACAGGGCGCAGATGGCCTTGCGACGCCACGCAGCGACAGCATACCACAGTGGCGATCGGCCTTGGGAATCTTGCCGCTTCGCATCCACCCTCGGATCTGCCAGGAGTAACTTCAAACATCCAGGGTACCAAGCACCGGCCGCATGAGACACAGCTGTCCGTCCATCGTTGTCCACAGCATTGACATTAATCCCCGGGGATTCAAGAAGCATATTTATAGTTTCTTCTTGGTCATGCATGCCCGCCAACATAAGGGGTGTCTTCCCTTCTCCATCCGCTTGGTTGACATCTGTACCCTTTTCAAGAAGCATTTGTATCGTCTCTATGTGCCCATTGGCAGCGGCTTGAGAGATGAGACTCTGATCACCAGTCTCCGACGCCTTCTTCTTGCTGAGGAGCTCTTCAACCAGTACAGTCCTCCCAGCGGAAGCTGCACTAGACAGAATAGACGCATGAGGCACTTCAATCTCGGTTTTTGCCAAAGCCGTGATGACGGCTCTCACCGTCTCATCGGACCCGTGCTCCATGGCATGCTCAACCAACTCCAAGGGAGAGTATATGTCCTTTGCCAAGTGAGTGGGAATGAGCTGCGAGATGACCTGCGGCTTGTCAAGCTCAACAGCCTCTTTGAGAAGCCTTTCGATTGACGTGACGGTTGGGACTTGATCCAAGTCCCCTGTGATGAGCATATAGGCAATGGCCCATTTCCGTTCCTCGCGCCTGTGCCAGTCGAAGCAGGGCCCATCCAGCTCGGAGAACTCGCGTACTGCCCAGTCCAGCGGTGTCCGTCCAGCTGCACATTTGGACATCTTGTCAACCCGCCGTGTTTCGAGGAGCACACGCACGACATCGTCGTAGGCCCGTTCAGCTGCAAGAGATAGAGGGGTTCTTTTATTTTTATCCATGTGTTCGACGTCGACTCCTAGGGCAATGAGCCGAGAGCATACAGCGGCGGAACCCGAACCTGCAGCCCACGAGATGGGAGTCCGGCCATTCTTGTCCACAACGTCGGCAACAGAAGCGTCGGCGGCGCTCAACAGCTCAAACGTCGGTGCCGACGAGGTCGAATGAATGCAGGCGTATGACAACGGTGTCCGTCCATTGTCAGCGGCCAAAGTCACTTTGATCCCGGGTCTCTCCAGTAGTAGTTGTATTGTCTGGTCCGAGCCGCCGCCTGCGGCATATGAAAGTGGCGTGCGCCCAAATTCGTCGGCACGGTTGACGTCCACGGCAGTGTTCTGCAGAAGCAACTTGACAATGGCGACCCGGTCCAGCTCCGCAGCGTACGAGAGCGGTGTTCGGCCGGATTTGTCTGGCTCGTCAACGGGAACCCCCATTTTCACGAGAAGTGGGAAAATTTCACCGTTATCCGCCATGGCTGCGTGGTGGATGAGATTCCGACCCTGCCTGTCCACGTGTAGCGCGTGTGTTGTGGCCATGAGCGTTCGTGTCACTGATGGCATATTGGACTTGACCGACCACAGTAAAGGGGACATGCCCATGATATCCAGGGCAGTACCATCTATCCCACTCTGTCTTGCCAATGTATGTGCGGTATGAACATCTTTACTCTGTATAGCTGATAAGAGCGCGTCTTGTTTACCACTGTCAATGGCTCTCGGGACGGGCTCATCATGCTGGCGAACTGCCTCCTCGTTCTTTGTCCCCTGCGTCATGCTTGATTTTACCAGCGCATTGCAAGAATCAGCAGGCGTTTGCGTATCCATATCCGCGTCATCGTCACCAGCGGGGGCGGAAGATGTCTCGGACTGCGCTTCATCTCGTTCTTCGCTCAAACCTGCCTGCCGTAGCATCTCGGCAATGGTTTCATGTCCTCCCTTGATCGCATATGCGAGTGCATTCTTTCCTGTATCATCCTCACTTTCCAGATGATGATCCTGCCTCGCCAGCAAGATTCGGACTATGGATTCGTAGCCTTTTGCAGCGGCAAACATCAACGCCGTTCGCCCATACATGTCCTCGGCCAAGTCTGCGGTAAAGCCGGCTTGCAGAAGCATATCCAAGATTTCACCGTTACCACTCTTGGCCGCGAGCAGAACTGGTTGTGGGTCGTCTTCCCATGCTGATTCATAGAACATGTCCATGCCATGCTGCACTAGGGTCTTGACGGCGGCCTCATCCCCCCGGCGGACCGCGTGGTTCAATGGCAAGACGATGGAAGCGGTAGAAGCCATGGAGCAATCATCAGAGTCGTTGTCGGGACCATTTTCACTGTCTCCTTCATCTGAACCCTCCTCCTGCTGCTCCTCGTCTTCCCCTTCTGACGACTCCTCAGGGGCCTCGGCCGTCACCAACTCGCAAGCTGCATCAATGTGTCCCTTCTCAGCGGCGTAGGATAGAGGAGTTCGACCAGAAGCATCCTCAATCTTCCACTCTGCTCCATACGCTATAAGCTCCTTGATCACACTGTCGTGGCCTTGGATGGCAGCCCAGAAAATAGGGGTCCTCCCCAAGGCATCGACAGCCTGATAGCTTGCAGCCTTATTCAAAAGCCCCGAGACGGCATCGATTTCACCGCGTTCGGCTGCGTATGAAAGCGGCGTCCGACGGTTGGCGTCTTCCAATTCCAGGACCGAAGAAATTCGGTCAGACATGGCAGTAGTCATATCCCGCCAAGTTGGGCAACGTTGCTCGAGAAAACAAATGGACTCGAGGAACAGTTGTTCAGGCCAGAGGCGGACAGAGCGGCCGTCACACGATAGCAGGCACCTTGGCTAGATGGCCAGAGATATAATTGAGACTGATGACAGCGGTGCTCGATCAAGCGACAAAAGAGAGAGGATTGAGTGGCCTTTTAAGGGGGCGACTAGCTCCACAGAGTCCACACATCCAGGCTCCCACCGGAGCCGCTGCCTGTTTAAGCGGACCGAATCTTTTCTGATTGGCCGACATGGAGTCTTAAACGACTCATGAGACGGGTTGACAGTTGACCTTTTATTGTTCACGGAATATGAGGGGGTATAATTGCTCAGTAAGAGAGCGCGTTCTTCTTCTTGACATTATTCATACACAGGCTGGTATTTTTGCTAAGCAATGTCTCGTACTAGAGAATAAATGCCATGGGCTGGAATTGACTTGTGAACAAGTGGATTCGATGGACAAGTTGTCGGACTCGGCCGAGTGTTGAAACGCGTAAGAAGCAAGATAACAAGTAAAATACAAATGGCACAAATATGGGTTTGTTAATTGATTAATGAATAATCTGTCTCTTTTTCTGCTTAATGTGCCTTTGGTAACGTGGCTACTGTCGATCTACTGACCCAGGTCCGGTAATGACAACGTCGGTGGTAGAAAATAAACTCACATAAGCTAGATTGGAGAACTAGAATTAAACCAACTGCCAAGCGAGCTTAAACCCGTCATATGCCTATTATAAAGCTACCAAGACCAGTAAGTGAACCTGCAGTACTATTCTCGTTCGTAGCTAATACACACTTATACTTGAGCAGTCTATTCATTCCTTACTACACAAAGCGCCAAAAGCAGCGACATTTCCCGCCCGATTAAAGGTGAGCATCGCGCTTCCTGGATCTTGTCTGTATTTCACTGCCTGGTATACCGAGCCACAACACCAATGTCTAAAAGGACGCACAGCCTCCACCGGCGCGGTCCATGTTTTACGCCGCAAACTTTCCTTTCAGTCTTGGAAACAACTTCTCCGCAGCCCCGTGATATATCTCTTTCCTCGCATCATCGTCCATGGGGAATTCGTCAATAAACTTGGTGAACTTCTGACTAAATGGGGCCGTGGCATGTGGAAAATCACTGCCAAAGAGAAGATGGCTTTTCTTGGCGAATCCCAGAATCAGGGGGAGCATTTCATTGCTTCCCGAGAGTGCAAGGTCAGAGTAGAAGCTTTTTGCCTGGCTAACAATGTCCTCGGCGCTCATCACGCCACCGAATTCGGGGAGCTCTATCATGCAAGCCCGCGTGACCAACGCCGCCAGGGTACCACCGCCATGAGACAGTATGATCTTGACATTGGGAAACTGCTGCGGGCGTCGTTTGAGGATCAGGTCCATGGCTGTGCGTCCCGTCTCGTGGGGCCAATCAAAGGCAGGCATCGGCAGTCTCTCGTCCCAGTACACCGAGTCCTTGTGGTTGATGGGGTGGACGAAGACGACTGCGTTGCGGCGATTGAGTTCCTCCCATACGGGGACATACTCTGGGTGGCCCAAGTATCCGCCCGGGGTGGCATAACTGGTAAACAAGGTGACACCGTCTGCGTGTAGGGTGTCGAAAGCATAGCGAATCTCGCGCAGCACAAGATCAGTATGCTCGAGAGAGGGGAGCGTCGCAAAGAATCCATTGGAAGGGTTTTGGTCACGAAGCGAGGCGCTGTACTCGTTCATGGCCCGCGCGACTTTGGCGCTCTCCTCTGGGTCGGAGATGAAGGTGACACCTGGCGTGCTGACGGAGAAGATTGCCGAATGCACATTCACGGACTTGTTGAAGGCCTCGTCGCTGGAAACGCTCCAGTCGGGGACTTTCATGCCCTTCAGCCCTTCATCCACGCCTATAGATACAAATATTAGCCAAGTCGTTTGATATGCGGGTGCCAGCAGAGAACGAACCGCGAAGCTGAGGAGGCATAATGTGGTGGTGGACATTGACTTTGGGGATGGCAGACATGTTGAAGTAGAAACGGTGAGGTTGGACGTGTTTGGGTCGCTAGAGACTCGGTCAATTGATTGATCTGGCTCTGGGCTTTTGTGGGAGAAGTCCTTGACAATGACATGCTGGGAAGGCGGTTTATATACATGGTAGATGCGCTGGTTGACCTTGCGGTTTGCAGTTCCGGCCGAGGCGTCGTCTCACTTCACCAGCACTTGAACAAACGGGGAACAGCCCGATCGGCAGTTGGGACTTGGGATGTTTCGGGGAACGTTCCGATCTCCCATTGAACCAATCAACTGCCGGACTCGCCGGGGTCCATCCGTGACGTCACTGACAGACAAGCCGCCGCGAAACGTCCCGGCCACAACGGAAGCGCTCCAGATACAAGCAGCGACGCCGCGTAATTTTCCGAGTCGCAGGTGTATGCCAGGGCATCGATGGGAGCTCTTTACTTTCCTCGCAGTCTGCGGGATGGCGCCGGACAATGAGCATGGCCACCAGCCGTCCAAGCGCCGCAAGGTTCGCGAATCATGCAAGATATGCCGAGCCAAGAAGACGCGGTGCGATGGCCAGCGTCCGGTCTGTTCCCCGTGCGTGGCAAAGGGTGCTGCGTGTGAATACGACGACATGACCGTCCCCGCGTCTTCCAACACATTGGCGGATATCGAGGCCCGCTTGCAACATCTAGAGCGTCAATCTACAGCCCCCTGGCAAAGTCCACGCAACGCGGCAGAAGACCAAGGCCGAGACAATGACTCGACATTTGCAGACAATCCAACGACACAGTTTCTTTCCGACATGACGCAAGTTGCCAGCCTCCAATCCTCCGCATCTTTGGATCATGCGTCAATCCGGCGCAGGAGCGGCGCCTGGCTTGTCGAGACGGACACATCGTCCATGGTGGTCCCGAGAAGAGCTACCGCAGACGAACTGATTGACTGTTATGAGCGATTTGTATACCCCCTTTTCCCTATTCTACATTTGCCGAGTTTTAGAGCAAGCTACATGTGCCTTTGGGAACCAGAGAGGCCGGGCCCGTGGGAGACTTTGGCCATGGAAGCGACCTTTTATGCGACGCTCAATATCGTCTTTGCTTTGGGTTGCATCAACAACTCCAACGTCGAGCCGCATCTGAAATTGCGGACTGCTGAAAGCTTCTACCGCCGAGCTCGAACTCTGCTGCCTCTCGACGCCCTCGACAGCCCAAGCTTGGAAGTAGTGCAATACCTTCTTCTCACCACACACTACCTGAGCTTCACCAAGTATTCACATCGATGCGGCAATACACTGGCAGTGGCGATCCGGGTTTCCCAAACTCTGGGTCTGCATGTTGATAAGGAATCCTCGTCCAAGAGTCAACTGCGGCGAGAGATGAGTAGGCGGGTATGGCATCTCTGCATTACCATGGAAAGGTTTGTAACTATTCCGCCATTGACGCGGCCTTTGTAACCAATACCGTCCAAAACCGCCGTACTAAACAAACATAGGTTACTGTCAAGTCTGTTTGGATGGAGGGCCCTAACTCAACTCCACGGCAAAGTCCCTCTTCCCAGTGCCATTGATGATGAGTATCTCTTAGAAGACGGAGACGGCGTCCAGCCCCCGGCGAGACCTTCGCTTCTCGACTCCTTCATCGCAACGATCAAGATATTCGACGTATTTCACCGTGCTCCAGACATCAATGACGGCTATTTTGCCCGTGCGCTCTGTTTACCCGAACTTGCCCAAGTCTTGCAGCTGAACCAGGAGCTGGACCGAATCGACGCCAACCTGCCAGCTCACCTGCGATCCGACAACCACGAGAAGCCAAGCACACGGCGTGGCCGGGCACTAAGCCTGCAGGCAGTCGCGGTCAAAATCAGGTAGACACCAACTCTGGCCCCGTGGCGAAGTCAGCATCTGACACGCGCACAGAATCCTGCACACGCGCCTCGTGCTCCTCCGGCCCAATATGCTGGCCACGGCTCGGCGAACAATCCTCGCGCCGGCGTTCGATGCGCCTCCGTCGCGTGCAGAAGCCACCTTGGGGATTGAGGTGTCCACCATTTGCGTCCAGGCGGCGCTGTCGGCGATCGACTTGCTTCATGAGAATCTGCAGTCGTGCTGCCGCATTTTCAGCTCGACCGCGGTATACGTGACGCTGTCTGCGGCAACGGTGATTATCGCTTCCACGCTGGTGCCAGAGCTGGGGGTCGGTCTGGAGGATGGTGCCGGGCCTCATGGGCAGGCCGTGGCGAATGCCTTCCAGGTGCTGGACGAGCATCGGTGGCAGATAGAAGGGGCGCCCAGGGCCAGGGGCCAACTGGGGAGATTCCTGGAAACGGTGAATAAGGAGAAGAGGCGCCAGAGTGGAGGTACGCTACGTCCTGTCGTGGTCCGTTTCCGAACCCTCTCGTGTCTAAACAGATTCTGATGGCCTTGATATGTCTAGTGGATCACGACTTGAGTGCCATTCTTGGTCCGAATGCCGCGGATGTGGAATTTGGGACAGAGGGTACCTTTGATGAAGTCGACTTTAGCAATCCTCTCTGGAACTTCCAGCTTTGGGATCTGGTTTAGGCTTATCATCTAGCGGCTCTTGTTTGTGCATGGCTTTCAAGCAAGACAGTGCCAGATGGTGCCATGTTGTTCTCTGCGTTAACACCAATGCATCAGTCCTTATCTACTAATTGCCTAGGATGCAGGAGAATGACGTCAGTACGACAAGGTGTGCCCTGTGCACAACAGCCTGGCTACAGAGGTCGAGTTCGAAGTGGTTGCTTGGCTTGTGCCCCGGAGAGGTGAAATTTGACGAACAGCGACGGTGCTGCAATAACTGTGTGAAGCTAAAGAGGGCATACGTTTACGATCCTTGGCAAAATCAACGCCGCCACGTCGAACTTCTGAACAGAGGGATTGTGTCGTAGCAAAGCCTGTTCGTGCGCCGGGAATGAAGATGACAAAGGAGACAGACCGGGCCTCACTCACACCTCTGAATTCACCTCTGACGACCCAGATGATGGTATCAGAGAGCTGCCTCACATTGACTCGGCCGCGCCTCCAGATTCTACACACCTCCCGTCTAATGTATCCGAATGAGTCAATCGTCAGCGTTACTGTTCGCCTCAAGGAGACGCGGTGGCATCGAGACAAGATATGCATGTGCCTTGGACCCGAATTACTTTCGTACGAGGTCATGAAGGAGATCTGACTTGGGATGGCAGTTGACAGTATTGCAAGGAGGTAGGGCATCGTTCAAGGTAACCACACATGTAACCGAAACGGAAACAGCATGAGAGTCAGCTTACTGTCGATTTAGCAGCTCTTGGGCCAAGCATAGACTATAAGGAGGTTACCGCGCCAGGATTATAGCAGACAGCCTCTGTAATGAAGTTCATATTGTGTCTCGATGAGATCAAGTTCCGTCATGGCCAAGTTATTCGGTCATGTTGCTTTAGATCATTTCCATTTCCTGCAGCCCTTTTTAAATGCCAAATCTTCTTCTCGTTCGAGCTGTATAATCGCTCTTTCGGCTATCCGGATTTCCAATAAGTAGACACGACAGCTAGCAATTATGTCAAGTTTGCGTGTTCCATTGAAAAGAGATATTGCTATGCGGCAGTATAGTTTGTAACAAGTATAGCCATGTACCAATAACGCCACATTTTGTTAACATTTCGAGCCAGCGTTGGAAGAGATGAGGATGGTAATTGTGCGCTGGACAGGAGAACAGCTAAGCATGGCAAAGCTTATGGCTGAGGGTGTACAAGGTCTACAGAAGATTCATGCTGCCGTGCAACCCCATGAGCTGTCGCACTGCAAGCTGCGCATGTGTCTGGTGGCTGAGTTCTGGTGTAAATGATGGCGGAGTCCAAAGCAAAGTATGATTGATGGGGGCAACTTCTGAAGAGCCCTTCAAAGGCCGTATAGCGGAACTCTGTGAAGATGTAAATCGTGATATTCAAATTCCCTTGGAGATGCGCAAGGCAGGGGGGAATAGCGCCGGCCGCCTTTTCGTATATGACAAGGGCTTAGAAACGATTCAATTCAACAATAATAGAGTAGGGTGTCTAAGGTCCCTGGCTTTTCAAGAAGAAGGAAGGGGACCATAACTATTATATATACATAAAGGGAACGGCTATACCTAGGGGTCTTAGCTGGGTACGTGTTTAATTTGCGTAATCAACAAGTCCTTTCCGAGTGAAGCCAGAGCTCGCTGCAACCCATGTTTCTTGGTCGCGTAGAGAGTAAGAAATAAACTGTCATTGTTACAGGAGAAGGCTCAACAAGATCGCGAGCCCAATAAAGGGGCACACCGATCAAGGACTTGTTGGTTACATAGCTGGAACACGTGCCCGGGTGAGAGCCCCAGGCACGAGTGTTCATTTGATGCAAATATGGTGGTTATTAATCCCCTTGATCCTGCTGGAAAACTCCTTTGACACCCTACGATATTATTATTTAATCTAGCAATTTGCTTCAAGCCCTGGATCCGGCCCTTGTCACAGTCATCGGCAATACCACGATAATACGCAGTTCCAACCGCAATCGATCGCGAGTAACAGGCCAAGTCTCCCTAAGCTAGCTTTGAAACATCCAAGAAAGAGCCGCATCTACTAGGCGACGGGCAAATAAGGGTACCCGGGTCACCCAGCTGACGTGAAGACAGCCTTGGATGCACATAGTGATCTGGAGGGCACAACGTCCGCAGGATGCAGCGTTTTGGCGAAGAGATCCTATTAGATGTCAAAAGAAGGCAAGAAGCGCTAGAGTTGAAAGTGTGTTGGTAACAACTAATAATATTTGAAATGCACATCGTTTCTTACACTGTTCCTGGGTTCTTGGAAGCTCAAACTATAATTCTCAATAGATGACCTTGCCTTCACATACGACCATAGCCGTTAGCAAAGTTCAGGTTCCCGTCCGATCACCCACGACAAGCTAACGAGCGCCGGATTAGTAGTTGGGTCGGTGACGACCAGCGAATACCCGGTGTTGTATGTCTTTTTGCCCTTCTCGTCTCTTGAATACACATAAATATTAAGCTAGACCAAGAAAGGTCTCTGTCACGTACAACCACAGCTGTTACACGGTTTTGGCCCAATAACAATAAAACCGAACAAAGGAGCCTCACCGACAAAGGACATGGAGTTTACATAGATTGAACACATGACAGAAAGGATACAGTGTCCGTTTTAAAGGACAGAGAACCGAGAGTTGGTGTGGGAGGATTACCGTTTGCCGCCGTACTTTACGTCAAAACGTCTGGTTGCAAAACGGATGGTGCCGTGACCGGCGGAGCACAGCCCAACTGCTGGTTACAGCCACACCTCAGAGCACTCTACCTACAAGGTTAAAGGCTTGTTTAGTCGGCCAATAGCACTTGCTTTTTATCAAAGATAAGTATTGGCGAATAATACGTGACGATACAAGTGTATAAGAATAATTGCGCGTAACTCGGATAAAGCGGTTATTTAGTCTGGCAGAAAAGCCGAAAAAAGCTGACTCGCTATCTGGGTCTTAAAGTGGGGCTGTTCCCTTGTTTTTTAGTTATAGCATAATATTAACGTGTCAAGAAAAGTAACATATTACTTGCATAAAAGTTATATTTTTAGTACTTTATCCTGCTATTATATTACTTTTATGCTTTTAGTTTTACTTATATTACTTAATACCTATTTAACAGAAACCGACTATTATGCTAATACAACTTGCATTGACTTTAATACACGCATGTAATCAATGCTAATGCGCAGCGTTTTCTGTTAACAAGTTATAATACTAGTTTATATTATAACTAAAGCTATGCTAGCTTTGCTACTTATATTAGGATACGCTTGCATACTATCTGCTTATCTTTATAGCAGCTGTGCTATAAGGGTTACCATGCGCGGATTTAGCACCACAAGACAGCTGAACGCTTATAAATTTATGCGTAAGTATATGCCTTAAAATAAAAACTGCCTTATTTTACTTTGAGCTTTACAGAACTACTACTCGTGCCACGCCCCACCTAAAGGTGCATTATATCACGCTATTAATCTATTACTCGTAAAAATGTATTAAGAATAAAAAAAAATATAAAAGATGCCCTTTACCTCGCAAAATAGCAACCAATATCTTGACTACTCGCAATTCATCTCTACAACATTAACAGCCCATCTATCACCATGAAGCACTTTGCTGCCCTGATTCTGGCGTCTGCCCTGGCCATCCCGCTGGGTGCTGCTCGCCTCCCATCATTTACGCCAACATCAGAAAATCTTCCCAGCGTCGTCTACCGTGGCGACCTGATTCCTCCAGAACAGTATAAAAAAGACGGCGGAATCCCGCCCGAGTTCACGGGGAACATGACAGACAGCTCATACAGTTTGTGGTCGCACAATAAAGGTACCGATTTAAGCCCCGGCAGGGATTTCCAATCGGCTTACGCGGCAACCTCGACGATATTTTCAGTCGCTGTTGCTTTTGCCATCAAGGACAATCCAAACGAAGCAGGATGGATATATCGAATCCACGCCACGCCAAATATGATTGACTTGGACCACTCTGATTTCACGCCCTCATATCTAGAGCGCGAGTTTGCTGCCACGGGGGGAATACGCTGGGACCAGGTTGAGGCCTGGCTCGAGGTTCCCAAGAATGTGTCGACCAACAAGAGCGCCGACGGCGGCATCGGGCGAGAAGAGAAACAGAGGTGGAGGACGGCTGAGGGTTTTGAAAAGGAGTTCCCCGACTTGAAATGGGTCAACAACCCAGACTACAACTCAGTATACGACCAATATCGCGCTAGTCAAGGACAGCCTCAACTTGCTGGCGCGCCGGAGAGACGACTAGGGCCACTTGCAAGCGAATTCGCAAAGGAGAACAAGACATTGAAGCAGCATGCCATTGAGTTTATGGACAAGGTTGGCGCGCCTGTGGGCTGGAAGGGAACCCTTCCACTTGACCTCAAGGCTCCTGTACGCTGTCGAGCGTAACTGCTACGGCTTCACGATGTGCCGGCAGAGTTCGTATCAAGGATATTATAAAGGGTATAGACGCCAAATTAAGGCGACGTGTTGAGATGACGTTGCTGGTTTATGCAATAGCTATATTCTGACAATATTTGAAACAAAAAAGACCGCTATCAACCTTGTTTCTTAATAGGTTCCTGTCAGAGAGACTGGAGTCTAAAAAAAACACATATAACGCCGGGTATTCGTTGGTCATTACCGACCCAACTACTAATCCGGTGCTCGCTAGGTTATCGTACGAGATCAGACGGGCTCTGGCTCGTGCTGTAGGTTATATATTGACCCTTCGCACCGTCACCAGACTCAGCACTGATCCTTGCGACAGATTGGTCGTTGAATTGCCGCCATCGATGTGTCTGTTGTCGAACGTGCCGGAAAAAGCGCAACTGCCGCCGCTGAAATGCTAGACAGGAACTCTGATAAAAACAACACCAGAGACAGTGGTGGCAAACGAAAAGCCCAGGCCAGCGCCTAGGCGACAGCAGGCAGAATTACCGTAAGATCTATTTCGTAGTCCTTCTTCTGATGGAACATACTGAGGCTACTACGTGCGCAGAAGAGGAAAAAGCAAACCAAAAAGGATCCTCCCATGAGATGACTACATGGACCAACCAGATCTTACACCTTCCGGGGACCGCTGGCTCTGGCAAACAAAAGATGTGTCAGGGATTGGTAATTGGGGCCCTTAGTACATACATGGAGCAGGGGCCGACCCGGGTCACAGACATGCAGCGAGCACAATAATAAGTGACACCAGATCCATTGACAGTTCCTCAGCTGGGCCTCATCTGCTGGCGATGTCTTGGCTCAGCAGATGCAGAGACGGCGATCGTTGCCTGGTCGGGACAAGTGTTTAATAAGTTCTGTCTGTGAAGAGTCAAGTCGCGGTTTGCACGACCAGCCGTCCCGCGAGGCACGAGCTGTCAGACGAGCTACATGTCTGATATCTGTCAGCCTTTCGCCGATCTTCTTGCGTCTTGTACGCCGCGGCAAGCGCGTATCCATGCATCCGGCTTTTATCGGCATCAGACGTACCAAGATAGCGGCCGCCTGCCATGACCAATACAGAGTCTGAAGCCCGCGAGAAACACGCAAAGTGACACATGTATATATAGACGGATAGTTGGCGGTAGCCTCGTTGCCTCTCCAAGCTCGAGCAGTTTCATGTCCTCAAGCAGATACCCCACGGGCACTGAACATCGGAAGTCTTCTTTCGTAGCCCAATGTCCAGCCAAGAGGTCAAAATGCCTGGACAACTTCCCCCCTACAGGCCCAGCCTGTTCGACCGCGTTCTAACCAAGGCCTTTGGCATGATTAACAAGATTGTGCCGTGGTACAAGTTCCCGGGCATCATCGGGGCCATCAACCTCGAGGCAATCAGGACGACTTTGCGCCGCAACAACCTCCACGACGGCTACCCACCCGGACACGCTGTGGTCAGCATGGCCGAGCCAGAGCCCATGGATGAGCGCTTCCTCCACGCGCGAAACTCGGACGGAAAATACAACTCGCTTACGATGCCACGCATGGGTTGTGCGGGCATGAGGTTCGGACGCCAGTTTCCTCGTGAATACTGCCGCAAGCCAACAGAAGAAGAGCTCTGGAATCCGAATCCCCGCGTCATTAGTGAAAGGTTCATGAAGCGCCGGGAGGGTGGTTTCATCCCTGCCACGACGCTCAACCTCCTCGCCGCCGCCTGGATTCAGTTTCAAACGCACGATTGGATGGCTCATGAAAAGGTCCGTCGTGGCCAGTTGGTTGGGGAAAATGTGCGACATAGGCTAACAAACTTGGGGCCCAGGCTCACGACTCGTATAATATTCCTCTTCCAGAAGGAGACGGCTGGCCAGGTGGTCGGATGGAACTGCTCAAGACGCAGCCCGACGAGATCCTTGACGCCTCGGATATCGAAACGCCGGGATACAAGAACGTGAATACGGCCTGGTGGGATGGGTCCCAGATTTACGGCTCGAGCGAGGTCG
Organism: Metarhizium brunneum; assembly: GCF_013426205.1. Classification (NCBI taxonomy): domain Eukaryota; kingdom Fungi; phylum Ascomycota; class Sordariomycetes; order Hypocreales; family Clavicipitaceae; genus Metarhizium; species Metarhizium brunneum. Next base: position 1,028,048 of record NC_089428.1, read on the forward strand.
AAACGGAGAGGCTACGCACCGCGCACGAGGACGGCAAGTTGAGGCAGATTTCCTACGACGCGGCCGGCGTCCCTCTGACTGGTTTCGTCGACAACTGGTGGTTTGGCCTACACATTCTTCACTCGCTCTTTGTCCTCGAGCACAACGCCATCTGCGACAGGCTCCGTCGGGCGTATCCAGATTGGAACGGGTACGTGGGCCATTTTCCCGTCTTTTGCTCGGCAGGATTTATTAACCGTCTGCTTGATGCAGCACCAAGATCTTCGATACTGCCCGGCTCGTCAACTGCGCACTCATGGCCAAGATCCATACGGTCGAATGGACGCCGGCGGTTCTCGGCCACCCGGCTCTGCAGATTGGCATGAATGCGAATTGGTGGGGGCTCGCCGGCGAAACCCTCACAAAGTTCGTCGGCCGGCTCTCCAAGACGAGCGAGATAATCAGCGGCATCCCGGGGTCTCCAACCGAGCTCTTTGGCGTTCCCTACTCCCTCACCGAGGAGTTTGTGTCCGTGTACAGGATGCACCCCTTGATTCCAGGCAAGTCGATCCTTTCGGCATATAACAAGAGGATACGTGTCTAATGCCACGGGCCCGAATAGACAGCATTGCCTTTTTCAACGGCGCCACGGGCGCGCACCATTCGACTGTGCCCATCAACGACCTCATCTTCCACCAGGCGCCGGCGCCCTTCAAGACGGGCCTCGACTTATCCGATGCCTTTTACTCGTTTGGCATCAATTATGCCGGCGCCATCACGAACAACAACTACCCCGATTTCCTGCGCAGCCTGCACACGCCCGACGGACAGGTCCGCGACCTGGGGACCGTCGACATCCTCCGGGACCGCGAGCGCGGCGTCCCGCGGTACAACCAGTTCCGCAGACTGCTGGGCATGTCGGCCCCCGAGACGTTTGAACAACTGACGGGCGGTAATAACGAGTTGGCGCAAGAACTGCGCGACGTCTACGGCGACATTGAGCTCGTGGATGCCCTCGTCGGGTCGCACAGTGAGCCGCTCATCAAGGGCTTCGGCTTTAGCGAGACGGCCTTTCGCGTTTTCATCCTAATGGCAAGCAATCGCCTCAAGAGCGATCGCTTCTTCGCCGGCTCGTGGAACGCGCAGACGTACACCGAGGAAGGGCTGCATTGGGTGCAGCATACCACCATGAAGGATATTTTGCGGAGACACTGTCCGGAGCTGGGCCCGGTCCTGGATCAGAGCGAAAACGTGTTTGCGCCGTGGGCCAAGCTGCCCAAGTCAAAGGCGTATGGGGGCATTGAGACAAATGCCTGAGACTGGGGGAATTGTTTTGTTCTGTTCCTCGTCAGAGTAAAAGTGATGCCAACGGATTATGTAGCGTTCAACGTTACTTGTCTGTGGTTTCAGTACCATCTCGAGCGCTAGGTTGATAGTTGGGTCGGTGACGACTAGTCAACACGTGTGTTGTATTCTTTTGCGCTTCTTGTCTTTAAATGCTATAAAGTAAAATAAAGCGATGCCTGACACATACGACCACAGCCGCCAGTAGAACTCACGATCCCGTCTGATCTCGTACGATAACCTGGCGAGCGCTGGATTAGTAGTTGGGTCGGTGACGACCAGCGAATACCTAGTGTTGTATGTGCCATTAATTTTGTGCCCCTCATCTTTTTGTCATGCAGCTCCATCTCGTTATCCGCATCTTCCAAGTTGGACCTGACAATCCAGCATCTTCTTCAACGCTATCGGCTTTTCAAATGCAAGTGATTGTTACTTTCCGTGGGTCTGTACCTCCGTGTAACAGAAATGATCCGCCTGAGAATGATGCACATCAACTCTGTTTCGATTCCAAAGAGGCGGTTATTGACCTTGCCAGGTGATTTTTCTTTAGTGGCAAAAGTATGCCATCACCTCCAGTTCTTTGCACATGGACGACTTCCCAGTCCACTGTACAAGGATGCTCAATAACAAATCAGTTAAATCCAACATTACAACATGTAACATATGGTTATTACGGAGAACACAAGATTAAATGGCATGTGCTGAATGAGTTGTCAAGTAAATATCAGAGTACTTGGTCGACCTGCCATCACAAAACGTGGAATGCTTCGACGTTGCAGAGAGCAAGGGTCATACAAGCGATGTGGCCAGGAATCCGGCAATCAAATTACTTGGCTTCATGATGGGCTTGACGAAACAGCGTTGGCTACAGATAAGACTGTCAAGGTGTCGTCAACACTGGCCGTTCAAGAGCCAGTTCGCAAGGCGTGGATGGCACATTGTATGAAGCAGTGGGTCTTCGAGAAGAGTAGTGAATCATACCTTGTCACAAAAGATGGCAAAAGACGTATTTCGGTTCAGGTACGATCGGTCACTAATGATGCATTCCGTTTTTTGCGTCTCGTCTCGATCCGCGCCATTTCTAGGCGTGAGGAAAGACCTAATCACAGCCTGAGGTCCGACGGAGCCCACCTTGGCTGTTAGAGATCCAACAGCCTCGTTGACGACATCGTTGGCATTCCCGCCTTGAGGCAACTCGCGCGGAACCACTTCAAGTTCCTGCTTGTCGAAATCATGACGGTGTCCAGTGGAATGCAGGAACGTGAGCGACGTTCTCGGGTTGAATTAGACTCGGGCCTGATGGAGTGAGGACATGTACGCTTACGCCGCCCGTGCCTGTTATGTACGTGCCTGAGTTGCCAAACTGTATGGTCCCGTCATAGAGAGGCTTATATTCAGTGAAGCGAGACACCTCGTTACAGACATGTGTATCTGCACAATTATCGAGCCGGAAATAGTCTTGATACTCGTCATTTGTGCTTGTGCTGAACGCGAACTTGAGTGTTGCAAATGCAGCTCTTGATTTACCCCAGCCTGCTTTGCGGAGACATGTGATGTGTCGTCTGCAGGCCTTTTAGGTTAATCTTGCATAGTACTAGACGGCCAGAATTGGGGCAAGTCTATGCTGCAAATTCGATAGCAGCTTCGAAAGCCTCGAAAGCTTCAAAAGCCTCAAAAGCTTCAAAAGCCCCCAAAGCTTCAAAAGCCTCCAAAGCTTCAAAAGCCTCCAAAGCTTCAAAAGCCTCCAAAGTTTCAAAAGCCCCGAAAGCTTTAAAGGCCCCGAAAGCTTTAAAAGCCTCGAAAGCCTTAAAAGCCTCGAATTCGATAGCAGCTTCAACGAGCCCAAATTTAATAGCAGCCTCGAAAGCCTCAAAGCCTCGAATCCAGCAGCCCCAAAAGCCTATGTCAAATTTGACCCGCCCGGCTCACCGCTTTGCTTACACTTACAATAAGTTAATTTTAAGTTACTACTAGAAACTAAAACCCTATTTATTAACTTACTTTTATACTTTATAGTACCTTTTTGGTTTATTTTAAATTCTAATATATTTAACTTATAATATAAGCTTTAGTTCATTCCAATTATAACAAGATATTACGTAGTATCTACTAATATATTTTCTTTTATATAATACCTTCATACTAAATTATTAAGCACTTATAAGTAAGAAACTAGAAAAGTATAAATATTTGCTTTATCTCCTAGAATTATAAATATTATTCTCTAAAGATCTTATATAACTAGTACTATTAATTCTAATTTATTATATAATTTTATATTTTTTGCGCTACCTTACAAATCTTGATCTATCTAGTCAAAAAAATGATCACAAACTTGCTTATTCTTGCAACTGCCGCTCTAGGCGCCGTCGTTCAATACAGCGACGCTCGATATAACGGAATTCAATACAACACCGCTCAATATATTGATGATCCAACAGTAGGCTATCTTACCCTTTTAAAGGATAGCGTTGGTCTCACATAACGCAGGCTTATATCTATCTCGATCATGGTTGTCATAAGCCGGAAGCAGGTATCGTTATCCAGACAACTTGTCGCTCGCTAAATTCAGATAAGAAGCTTATTAGCCGGTAAGCTAACAGAAACCCTTGTAAAGTAATTAACCCTTTTTATTTTATTTTACTAATAAAGGTAAATTCAGCATATATAATGGAATTCAGATTCCTGAGGGAGGGTATTGCGTGCTATATAGGTAGGTCCTTTGCCTCACGCTTGGTAGTGATATTATTAATACCGCCTAGTGATGAACTATGTAAGACGAAGATAGGCGACATGACCGAAACCGACTGTTCAGCTATACCGAAGCAAGCCCACTCTATAATATGCTCCTAGAAAGGCCAAGAAGAGTAATACATCTTAATATAAGGTGCGATTCTGGCCGGAACCGAAGGGAGTAGTCAAAAAACCTTGCGATTTACAAGTAGTAAGTGGTGGATCTTCTAGAAGGCCTTAGTACAGGTTTTTCTCCCCTTTTATTAGGGGTTTTCCCTGTGCTATTATGCAAATGCAAAGGTTTTATTTTCGTATTAGGGTATATATTTTTTAACTCAGAATAATATTATATAAATAATATTATATCCTTTAAAAAAGTAAAATAAATCTGGCTGTATAATATTTAGGGTTATAAATACTCTACTAAATCCACGCGTAAATCCACAAAAATTAATATAAAAGAAACTTGCGTCTTCTTATAACTTGTTATCTTAGCAGGTACAAGGCAAATAAATCCAATTAAAAGTAGGTAATCACTGTATAAGCCGAACTGTTTTGCTATAAAGGCCGTTTTAGTAGGGCTATATATAGCTAATATTTTAAGTTTAGTAGTAATGTATTCTAATAAGTAGCAGAAATATTTATATATATATATAAATATCTGCCATTTAATATTAGCCGCTGGCTTACATGTTTCGCCAAGACAAGACGCCTGCGAGGCTGAAAGCTTTCCTTACTCAATCTTCACAAGTCGCAGTATCGTCTATCAAGGAACGAGAATCCCAGATAAGCTGGCACTCATCCCATAATACCTTGTTCATACCGTCCCGTACAACTGCTTGTAGCGCGGTTTCTTTGGCATCTGATAAAGGTAGCGGTTGGGATTGACGGGGGCGGATGATGTGCTCTGACATGGCGCGATGGAGTGAACAGAGAGACAACCACGTCGCCTGTAGGAGGTGACTTGTTTGAATGACAGTCTGGTTCTTTAGGATCAATTGCTGGTTGACAGGGCGGCGTGGCTGGGAGATGCTGTCAAGTTTCTGCTGGCATATGGCCCGTGCCGCAGGCGTGAGCCAGCACAGACTGGCATCAATCCATCCATCGCTCCCAGCTTGCCCAACACCAACATTAAACCATCTCGTCTCTTGCCATGCCATCGGATATGGACAAGCTCAAGGAGTTCCTCCGAGTCAACAAGTCCATCAAATACATCCGCATCCAATGGATAGACTACTCTGGCGTGCTGCGCGCACGCTTCGTCCCCATCGCTCGCTGCCTGCGAATCGCCAACGGCAGCGAAACCATCCGTCTCGCCCAGAACAGCATCATCATACCCATCTCCACCGCCCCCAGAATCTTCTCCCTCAGCGACTACCACGAAACTTGGCTCTTGCGCCCCGATTGGTCCTCCCTACGTGTTTGTGGCTTTCAGACCGGCCACGCGGCCGCCATGAGCTTCGTCGACCAAAAGGATGCCGAGACCAGGCTCGACAAGTGTCCACGCATGCTGCTTGTCCAGGCTCTTGAACGGCTTGACAAGGAACGGGGTGTCAAGGTGCTAGTAGGCTTTGAGATTGAGTTTGTGCTCTTAGATGGAAATGGCTCAAATGACGTTATTAAGCCCCTAGATCGGCTGAATGGATACTCTAGAACAGCTGGATTGCGCGCCGAATCGTTGGCTCTAGTGGAAGAGATTATCGACGCTCTCGAGCAGTCTTCCATTAGCATTCACCACTTCCATGCAGAAGTCCAGGATCAGCTAGAGATTGCCCTTACCCCTGAACCCGCGTTACAAGCCGTTGATTCCCTTGTTTTAGCACAGGAAACTATTCGGGCGATATGCGTACGTCGGAATCTCAAGGCGACCATGACCCCGAAACCAACACTGCCTGGACCATCAAACAGCCTACATCTCCATCTCTCCCTCGTCGACATCGACGTGGAACGCGTGTCGGCAGATCATTTTATCGCCGGCGTCCTTGACCACGTGGGCTCGCTGTGTGCTTTTGGAATGGCAAATTACGATGGCTGCGCCCGTTCCATTGGCGATGCTGCGGGCGCATGGGTTGGATTTGGCACCGATAACCGTGACTTGCCGGTTCGCAAGATTTGCGACTGGCATTGGGAGTTCAGCATGATGAACGGCACTGCAAATCCCTATCTATTCGCCGCGGCTGTTTTGCTTGCTGCTTTGGATGGGCTTGCAAAGAAGACGGAGTTAGTTTGGAAGGATTGCAAGCTCTTCCCACATTTGATGAACGAGGAAATGCGGGTTGAATATGGAATCAATAACAGCATGCCAGTCACGTTTAAAGAGGCGCTGGATTGTTTAAAGGAGGATGCTGTTGTAAATGCTTGGATTGCAAAGGACTTGCTGGAGTGGTACATCTCCGTCAAGGAGAAAGAGGTGGAGGTTTTTAAGAAAATGACCGATGAGCAGAGACGGCTTCGATTCTTGGAGTACTTTTGAGGCATATCCCGAGATAGCAGTCATCGGATGGCGAGGAGGGACATACATTCGCGGCTGGAGTGTTTGCTGCTGCCCCTTCCCACGCAAACGACCACTCCGCCACAATCGTCTTTCTGGAAGGGGGTTGCTGAATAATGGTGAAGACACGTGTTGCTGATAGATGGATTGAATAAGTACCATTATGACACCAAGGGCTGTTCTCTTTTCTTCCGTACTAATAGTCCAGCTTGGCTGCCTTCGCAAGGGCCTTGCAGCTAGTTAAGAAACCCCAGCATCGGGCACAGTTGAGCTCGTACGTTGCCTTTGCATACAGCAGGCTATCTGTTCCACAACCGTCCTTCAACATGATGGTGTCGAAGCCTTGAGCATGGGCGTCTTGTAGAGTAGAGCCGACGCACTGATCCGTGTTGACACCCGAAAATAGGAGGGTACGGATGCCTTTCTCCCTCAGATACTCGCCCAAGGCAGACTTGTCGTTCCAGAGACCAGAGTTGCGATTCTTGTGAATCCAGACGTCTGGACGGGCCGCTTTCTTGCCCTCCTCATACGCGCCAGCCAAGGGTCCATGCAGCGCCGTGTTCCATGTTCCCCTCATCATGACCCGGCCGGCATTGACCCGGCTGCCATCCTCGAGTACAATTTCTCCTAGGTCCGTGCCTGGCAATTTGGTGAGATTCGGCCGTTCGCCGCACTTGAGAAAGTTTGCGGGATCGTTAGGGTCGCCATGTCGGTCTCCAAGGCCGTAGTCGACCTTTTCCGTGTTGACATCAAAGGCAAACACGCGAACTTCGGCCGGTGGCATGGTGGCGAGATCATCTTCAGTCAGGCCCCAATTAAGCCAGATAATCTGGAGACCAAGCTTGCGCGCAGCCGGTATGGCGTAGTGGAGGATCGCGTCCTGGGCTTCATACATGGGGGGGGCGGACGGCGGATCGAGTGCTTTATGTAAGGCCCCTGTTCTGCATATCGATGATGACCAACGCCGTCTTGATTGGGTCGATTTTAATGTTGGCAAGTTCACAATCAAGGTCGACGCCGTTGTCTGCCAAGTTGGATGTTGGGTCTGCTGGGTGCGTCAGGTCCCAGCCATCAGGAGTCTAAATCCAAGTATTTCCCTCTGTTCCAACGAGAACCTTGGGCTTGTCAGTGGCATTCTTGGTCAATATGGTGGCCATTTTTATTTATGAGGAGTATCGAGCCGTGACTGGGGTCCAAGGCCGAAGTATTCGCTGATGCGTGATGGGGATTGACTTTACTTCTGCCACACATTGCGAGAAGAACAGAGGCAATTCTGCTTAGTAAGAGGCACATGTTGTCTGTGCAGATCCTTGGGCCAATTTGTCGAATTTTGCCCACGTAGGTGCTTTGTACTACCATGAGGTCACGAAGCATTGCAGCACGGACCGACCCTCGATCCTGACGATAGGTGACAAAGGCTCGAGACCTAGTTGAGGACTTGGGCTTTCAGGCTCGTAGTCTCACCGCTGCTTTGTACAAATCAAGTTCATCTGCCCCGAGGGCCTTGAGGAAAACCAAGGACCCTTGACACCAAACGAGTTATGGCTGAAAGTCCACGTTGCTCCAAGTCCCGTAACCGAGCCCTCGAAAAGAAATTTCTCGAAGCAACCAGTCAGTGCTAGCTCTTGCTGCTCTCTTCTTCATGATCAGGAGTTTGTGGCAGCTCCAAGTGCGTATTTAAACCGTTCTCCAGTCAAGTCCTTCAAGAAAGAGACGGGATTAATATGGTTGATCAATCAGGCAAGGGTCTGATCCAAATCAAGTTGCTGAATGCCAGCCGACTGAAAGAGAGACTTGCACCAGCCAATTTGAGGGGAGATTTTTCCCAACTAGCGACTCCTAGATGACATTTTAGCAGAATTGAAAATACGTTCGTAGCTGCTCCGCATACCGCATAGCCAGGATCAGTCTTGTAGCGCCCAAGTGCACGCGGCTCATCGAAGTAGTGGCCGCATCTCGCGATAATGGGCTTCTTGAAAGTCTTACTGCGAAGACTGCATATAGACGGGAAGTCCTCCGCTTTTCCGTCATGACCACTATCCTGATCCTTGGCCATCTTTCGATCTGCGCTAGTAATAATTCTCCCACCGATATTATTGTTTCCTTTTGTGAGTGTATCCCACTCGGTATCCAATTGCCAGCCCTACTTGTAATCTCCCCGGGCATGCAGGAATTTGCAGCTATCTAGAAATAACGTTAGCACACATGGAGAGTCTGGACACAAACAAGCAACTAGTAGACAAGACTCACCACCAAAGCCGCAGCTTCCGTACCTTTTCCAATCTTTGCACACATTTGGGTCGTAGTCCTGTATAATGGTAGACCGGATAGTAGAAGCGCCCCTTTGGACCGGGCCAATTCTTTGAGAGGCAACGTCTGCCTTTGGCTGATGTGGAGGGCTTTTTGGAATCAGATTAGATCTCTCACTGGACCCCTTTTCAGGCCGCACTGCTGAAGACGTTGTGATGAAGAGATCCTGGTCCGCTATCCTGTCGTCCTTTGATGAAGCGGGTACAGCGACATCTTTCCTTCTTCGCTTGATGGATGTGCTGGCTGCACTATCGGACGTGGAATCGTCGATTCTTTCGTAGTCGTTCTGACACTGCTTCTCGCACCGGGTCGTCTGCTCTTGAACCGGACAGGTTGGGTATAAAGTGATATTGGCACTGTAATCGACTGCTCCTCTGCTCCGGCCATGTTGCGTAAGATGACCAGGTCGAATAAGTTTTGGTAGAATTACATATGTACCGAGAGGTGGAAGTTGGAAGGCTTAGTAAGAAAACGCCGACTTTAGGCGCGCGAGCAAGTGGCAACCAGACTTGACTTGACTTGTTGCCAGGAGTGTGACCAAACAGATCCCCTAGTCACAGCCGCGGCCGAAAGTCAAATGTCATTCGTGAAGGCTGGCTGTGTGATGTAGTGAGAAAAGCCGTATTGGCGAATTGTTTCTTTCGCGCAAGTATACGGGATGGATGATGGAATTTGCGAAAAGTGTCGTGTCGCAGTACATAGGTCCATGAAACCTGGATTCCATCGATTAGGTGCTGTGGGCATGAGCTCCCTACACAAGTATCTATTCTGTTCATGTCCGGATCATGCCTATATGCAGTACTTGTCATCATACAAGTCTCTCAATGACATCAGCTTTTACATATACAAGACAAAGAACGTCGCAAGCCACCAACATGGTGGCATGTCTAGGCGCGGGACAAAATCACATGGCATCCTTGTCGCATGAAAGATGGTTCGGCAACAAAGATCGTCAGTGATGCGAGCAGTCAGATTCACGATGCACATGTCATCAACACATGTAGCTAAGCCACGGCCGCATTCATACCACCGGACTTTTCGCGGAACGTGGCGTTGACGGGCCAGGGGCCGGGACAGCTCGACATAGGAACTGTGGGATGACTGCTGCATGAGCGGACGAGCCGACGCGGCCCGGTGCCGCACCAAACGTACTGATGGTATGGATGAATTGATCCATTTCTTGCGCGGTGCTCAGGATGGCCAGTCGTCCAGCAAGCCACGTTCTTGGTGGCGTACAGCAATGCTCCGGCCAATGCAAATCCCGTCGGGGAGCGGCGCTCGACAAGCTTCATGGTAGGAATTAGACTGTAAACGCGGCAAGTCGGGCTGCTTGTAAGCCTTCCGTCGCACCAGACGTAAAGACCACTTGACGTAATAACTACAAGTCCACGCATCGTAATGCGTCAGACACTAGTAAAGTTGGTGATTCGTGGCGGCGCTTAATCTCGCGATGGCCTCAGCCACGGACTGCGTGGAAGCAAACTCAAACCTACATGTAGTTCCAAAGAGCTCTATAAATACGAGTAGTCGTTCCCTACCCCTGCGTTTTTTTCTTACCATCGACACAAATTTGCCACTTTTCGACCTTGAATCTTTGCTCTCTCTCTGCACTGCAGTCGTCTAGAAGCTTGGTCTTGCAGCGCGCCGTCATGGATGAAACACACCCTGATCCGCTCGATCCCATGAGTTATACGACGCAAAGGCTCCCCTTCCGTGATAATACGTTGGATAATGCGCAGTTGACGACACGTTGTCCGCTTGACAATGGCCGACACACCGACGCGTCCATCCCCGCGAGGCATTCCGTCGGCCATCTCGACCAGCTTCCAGCAGAGCTGCTCATCCAGGTTCTGCTATGTACCGACATCCCGTCGCTAACAGCTTTCCGCCGTGTCAACCGCCGCGCCATGGAGCTGGTCGACTCGGTACCCGAGTACGCCGCCATCATCAAGCATTGCCCCGACATCATCCGCGCCATACTCGCCGTCGAGGCAGATGCATTTGACTGCCGTGTACTATACAGAACCCTGAGCACAAGCCGATGCTCCACGTGTTCGCATTTTGGCGACTTCCTCTACCTTGTTGACTGCCGCCGAGTCTGCTACTTCTGCTTCACCGAGCGGCTAGAATACTTTCCTCTCACAATCGGCCGCGCATCACGCTTGCTCACCCCCGACCCGACACGGCCGCGCGTCACTCGTCGCCAGTTACTGCGTGAGGCAAACCCCCCTAGTATTCTGAGTTTACCTGGGTGGTACTGTGCCCCCTGGAACGGTGACGAGGGCAAATTGGCGCGGAATCGGCTTCAACTTTTTGACCGGCGAGCATTGATTCAGGACCTGGAGGGTTCTGGTCTTCCAAATGACGACAAATTTGACAGGGAACCTCTGCGGTTCATGGCCATCATTACCGCACCGTACTTGTTCGATTCTGGTCGGCAGGCCGATTGGGGATACTTCTGCCTTGGCTGTGGTGAGGAGTCTGATGATGAGGAAACGACGGATGTCAGGATGAAATACCTGAGAGAGGAGGTTTTGGAGCACATGGTGAGGTATGGACCGGTGAGGGAGGTGCCAGATGAGTGGGACACGTTCATGCATGTCAATCAAATCTGATGGGGAAGTCAAGTTCTCCCTGAATGTCTCGACCACTATTTGCAGACAACTGATTAGCTCTCCCCTGGGTCATTTGCAGTGGCCGTCAGCTCATCTCGTGGGCGTCTCGTTTGGCGGCTCTCTGGCGGCAGGGCCCTCGCTTGTGGTCTTGGGCGGGCTGGATGGTGTGTGCACCAGGGAGCAGCTTGAACAGCTGGCGTTGCGAGTAGTGCTGTTGTTCTGGGTATTGGGCGCGCCGTGGTGAGGAAGAGGGCGTCGGAAGTTGCTGGCTTCATCGGCGATGTCTGGGCGAGGGTAGAATACTAGAAACAGCGCAATCACATGCGACCTCGAAATCTACAACTCCAAGAGTGGGGGTCAAGTGGGGGGCCGACTAATTTAATTAGCCTGGACAAACCAGGTCTTGGAATCGAGATCTTGCACATCAATGACGTATCTGCCACAACCAAGATCCGATGGTCCGTGGACCGCTTGGAGCGTTCACGCGCTGAAGAACAATCATGGCCGCTTTCTTGCAACATGGAGCCCGAAACAGCTCGTGTGTGACGTATGCGCAACAATGGCATACTCTGCCATGCTTTTGTTCTCGAGTCCTTGACCGTCATGGGCCATGCTGCGGCTCCGTCCTTGATACAAGACAATCTGTTTAAAAAAACACGAGGCCAACCATTTTGTCTCCCTCAGCTTCAACTTGTTGTCTGCTTGGAATCTGCCTGAGCACCTTGGCTGGCCTCTTCTCACACATCTACAGCCTGTCGCTTACAGAAGCAACATTATACGCCGAAAAGAAACACCAGGCATCAGATACAATTCCGTTTCGCGGCCGTCACAATGAAGGCGACCACGTTTCACTCCCTGACTTCCGTTGCGCTTGGCGTCGGGGCCATGCAGCTTCAGACTCCCCTCTACTCGTCATATTCTTTCAACCCCCTCCAGCATCTCGCAGGAATTGCTCCCTATTATGAACCGGCAGATCCTCCGCGAGACCCAAACCCTCCTCAAGGCTGCACGGTAACTCGAGCGGCCTACCTTGTACGGCACGCAGCCATCAATGCAAACGATTTCGACTACGAGCAGTACCTGCAGCCCTTTCTCTACAAGCTAGGCAACGCGACAGTCGACTGGGCCAAAATACCCCAGCTCTCTTTCTTGGCCGTCTGGGAGCCTCCGTCCTTTAGCGAGCAGGAGCTGTTGACCAGGACCGGCAAGGTTGAGGCCGGCCAACTCGGGCTCTCCATCTCATACCGGTATCCGAAGCTCAAGTTGCCTCAGAGGGTATGGACTTCGACCGCAGAACGCACGGTACAGAGCGCCAGGGGCTTCGTCCGAGGCCTGGAGATGGACGACAACACCATCAACCTGGTTGAGATCCCAGAGGGCAAGGAGGACGGAGCGGACAGCCTGACCCCGTACAAGAGCTGCAAAGGCTACACCGCCGCCGCAGGAGCAGAGCAACAGCGCAAATACGTCGATTTGTACACGGCGCCCATCATCGCACGGCTGAAGAGCCTGGCCCCAGGCTTCAACTTCACGTCCGACGACGTCACAGCCATGCAGGCCATGTGCGGCTATGACACCGTCATCCGCGGGTCCTCGCCCTTCTGCTCGACGGACCTCTTCTCCCCCGACGAGTGGCTGCAGTTCGAGTACGGCCAGGACATCCAGTACCACTACAACACCGGCTACGGCAGCCCCTACGCCGGCGCCATCGGCTTCCCGTGGGTCAACGCGACGATGAACCTCCTGGCGGCCGATACTTCGGCCCAAGACATGTACGTGTCCTTCACGCACCGCGAGCTTCCGCCCGCGGCCCTCGTCGCCATGGGCCTGTTCAACAACAGCCTCTTCTCTGGCGGCAACGACGTCAACGCCACCATGCCCCTGGACCAGATCAACTACAATCGCGCCTGGGTCTCGAGCCGCATCCTCCCGTTCCTGACGAACATTGCCATTGAGCGCATGAACTGCAGCGCGAACCATGCCGTCGCCGCCGCCCAGGGCAGGAACATGAGCTCGTCTCCCTCTGCGACGACATACTACCGCGTCCTGCTCAACCGGAGCCCCCAGGTGCTGCCGGGCTGCTTCGACGGACCGGGGCAGAGCTGCTCGGCCAAGGTGCTGCCGGCGTTTCTGCAGCAGCGCGCAGACACGTTTCGGAATTACTCTGCTGTTTGTGGCAACACGTATAAGAATTCGACTGATGCGGTGACATTCTATACCAATTCGAATAACGGGACTGTTGTGGGCAAGAAGAGACACTTGATGTGGTAGTGCTGTGTATTATAGAGTAGACTAGGCAGTCGTGCCTCATTGCAGAATTAGAAATCGATAAACAAGCGCAGATAGTTTCCTGTTGAAATAAATAAAACATATTAGCGTACTATTACAGGCAGAGGCCGCCTAACTCTTTTGAGTCGCCGTCTTATTTCTGGCAAATCTCCCCTCACCAATACTGGAGTCCTGGACTAACCGTCAACCACCTAGAGTCGATGCCTCGGCTCCGGCCCGGTCGCGTTATTCCCCCGGCTCCGTTTCTCGACTACCGGCCGTCGGTGGGTGAATTTCTCGGCGGGCTTACTCTTTTCGCTAGGTGTGCTTACCTCTCTTAGTAGGTAAGTATTTATAATAAAATATATTTATTTATAATAAAATATAACCTAATGTTTAAGTACCTGGTAGTGGATAAGCGCACCTAGCAAAAAGAGTAAGCCCGCCGAGTAATTCATGTCGGTGGCACGCGGCTGCTCTAACCGGCGACAAATCTGGGGAATAATACCCTAACCCATCCGCTTCGTACCTCCGTGTCCGACGGCCAGAATCTATACTAGCCGCCGCTCGGGAGTAAACGACCACCGAACAAGCCATCCAATCTCATTAACTTCAAAATGATATAAAAACAGCAGCATCTGCTCCTCCGCCCCTTCGGAGCCATCGTCATTTCGGGCTCGGCAACATCCAGAAGCAAGGGCAAATCAACATGTCGCCGACAGCACTAGAACCACTCTCCCTCGCCGGCAAGCTAGACCTCATCCCCGGCGTGCTCTCCCTCCTCGCAGCCGGCCTCGTAGCCGCCATCACGGGTCTCTGGCGAACGCAAAGAGACGCGCCCACGTACCGCCTCCACGTGGCGTATGCGATCCTTCGCAAAAGCGCAGAGCGATACTCCCTGGCTCAGCTGCAGTGGGCACTCCCGTCCACCGAGCAAGTATACGAACAGTACGCGCGGGCTGCGGGATTCAAGCCCCAGACGGTGTCTTTGGGCCACGGCGCAAAGGGACACTGGGTGGGGGATAAACATGCCAAAAACGTGCTGATTTGGTACCACGGTACGTTGCAAGCTTGTCAGTGAAGCCTTCTGTTGTCTAATGCACACATGTACACCAGGGGGCGGGTTCGGCATGCCCGCCAACACGGCCTTTTTCGAGTTCTGGGAGAAGCTAGTCGTGTCCGCGCGCACCAGGGACAAGGACCTGGCCGTCTTTGCGCTGTCGTACACGCTCTCGCCGCACGCGAGGTACCCGACGCAGCTGACCCAGGCTGTCGAGGCGCTGCGGTACATTGTGTCCCAGGGGCGCCGGCCCGGGTCTATTCTGCTCGGGGGGGATTCGGCCGGCGCCAGTCTGGGGATGGGCGTGCTTTCGCACCTGGCGCACCCGCACCCGGCGATTCAGGAGTTGAAGCTACGCGAGCCGCTGGCCGGGACGGTCCTCATGGCGCCGCCTGCGTCGATGGATGAGAAGGTCGCCGAGGGGCGGGACGTGTACTGCGGCGGCGACGTTTTGGTGCCGGACGTGGCGATTCGGTGGCTGCACTTGTATCTTGGTGGTGCGAAGCGGGATTACTACACGGACCCGTATGATGCGCCGCCGAGCTGGTTCGAGTCGCTGCCTGTGAAGAAGATTCTGGTCCTGGGGGGCGGGAACGAGGTGCTGAGGCCGATTATAGAGGCTTTTGTGGAAAAGGTCAAGGTGAGTCGGTCGTGTCTTGTGTTGCGAGTTTGAACGTGTCGTGACTAATGGTTTAGCCGACTTTTCCTGCTATTGAGTTGTTTATTGGTAGGCGGGAAGCCCACGTGGCTCCTGTTTATAATATCTTTGTCGGGGATAGGAAGGAGACGGAGCAGGGTCGGCGATTGAAAGACTGGCTCGCTGATGTTCTGTAGGTGGCCGGGTTTTGTCGTTGAGTATGCGACATGGTCTTGCCTGAAATCGTGAATACTTCACACCTTAGCCATACATCAAGTCGTATACATAACATTAGCCCTTGAATAAAGACTCAGTCATCATACTCTAGGCAACTTTGTACCACACCATTCAACCATCTCAAGAACAATCTGTTCCATCCACGCAAGCTCTTGATCCCAGTGAACAGCACAAATGCGTTTTTATGCCCACCTCTGCCTCCTCCCCAACGCAGAAACCTTCCTGGTCAACCGTGGTCATGTCCACATTATCCAACAAGGTGCGCCGAGTGAGGTCGTCTTAGAATAGCAAGAAACTGCCCCTCACCAGGACAAATCTCGAAGTCGACAAGACACTTTTTGCTTCCAAGTGGCTGGGGTACTTGTCCATCTCAGCAAGAATCAATTTCTGTAGTTGCGTCCATGACTTCAATTTGCTCCTCTTATTGCTTTTTCATCTTGTTCGAGTATTCTCACAACAGACTTAAAGCCGCAGGCAGCGGCAACCTGTGCTGGTGTTCTGTTAAAACGGTCCCTAGCCTCCTTATTAGCGCCTGCCTCGCCAACAAGATACCGCACACAGGCTTGAAGCCCTTGATAAGCGGCTTTATGTAGCGGCGTTCGTTGTTTAAAGTCCTTAGCCTCTAGATCAGCACCCGCCTCGATAAAATACCGCACGATGGCCTCATTGCTCCATTTAGCGGCCCTGCGTAGCGGCGGTCGTTGTTTAAAGTCCTTAGCCTCTAGATCAGCACCCGCCTCATGGACGGGATAGCGCACGATGGCTTCATTGTCTTCAAGAGCGGCCCAGAATAGCGGGGTTTGTTGTTTATGGTCTTTAGCCTCTATATCAACACCCGCCTCACCAGCCAAATACATCGAGGGGGCTTCGTTCTCTTCAAAAATGGCGTTATGTAGCGGCGTACTATTACTACCATCTCTAGCCTCCTTATTAGCGCCTGCCTCACCAACGAGATAGCGCACGACGGCCTCATTGCCATATGCAGCAGCTAGATGTAGCGGCGTACGATTAAAGATGTTATTTTTAGCCTCCTTATTAGCGCCCGTCTCGCTAACAAGATAGCGCACGACGGCCTCATTGCCATATACAGCGGCTATATGCAGCGGCGTGGAGTCTTGCTTATTTCTGGCCTCCTTATTAGCGCCCGTCTCGCTAACAAGATAGCGCACGACGGCCTCATTGCCATATGCAGCGGCTATATGCAGCGGCGTGGAGTCTTGCTTATTTCTGGCCTCCTTATTAGCGCCCGTCTCGCCAACGAGATAGCGCACGACGGCCTCATTGCCATATGCAGCGGCTGCATGTAGCGGCGTAAAGCCTTGCTTATTTTTGGCCTCCTTATTAGCGCCCGTCTCGCCAACAAGATAGCGCACGATGGCCTCGTGCCCTCGGCGAGCGGCTAAATGTAGCGGCGTTTCGCCATGGTAGTTCGTGGCCTGCTCCCTATTAAAAGGCGCCACATTTACGAGATAGCGCATGATGGCCTCGTGCCCACGCATGGCGGCGTAGTGTAGCGGCTTATATCCACCGCTGTCAAAGGTGTCCATGTCGGCATTGGTCTGCTTGTCGGAACATGGAACCAGCAAGCGTACTACATTCTCCTTTCCCGCTATTGCTGCCAGGTGCAAGGCAGTCCGGCTGTTTTTATCTCGCAGCTTTTTATTCGAGTCTTCGTACAGATATTCGACCATGGCTTCGTGGCCCTTGAATGCGGCCCAGTGTAGCGCCGTAGCTCCTGAGGCGTCCTGGATATCAAGAGCTGCTCCGGCCCGAATTAGTATTTGCACCGTTTCAATATTTCCATTCATAGCGGCCAAATGCAGCGGAGCTACTCCATCTATGCCTTGGGCGTTCACTTGTGGTCGCCCCTTGTCAAGGAGATACTGCACAACTCCGGAATGACTACAAGCATTACAGGCGTAGTGTAATGGGGTCCAGTCGAGGAGATCTCGCGCATCAACATCCGGATAAAAATCCAACAAAAAGGTGGTATCATCCAAAGAACCTTTGACTGCAGCGTAATGGAGGGGCGTACACCCGTGAATGTCTTTTCGATCTAGGTATCGAACTGCCAACTCCCGACTTAAAAAATGATCTCTATCCTCCTGACATATTTGATGTAACGGCGTGCAATTGAACGTTCCTGGGTGACTGGTGTGTCCCTCTATCGTAGGCTCAGCATCCTGTAAAATATCGCATTCCCATTGGCGACTCTGTTTTTTGTACAAGCTCATGAGGCCTGATAGTATTGTCCGATCAACTCTTTTCAACTCATTTTCCATGTTCGACTTAGCCGCTCTAATCTGCCAGATTTTCGTTTCCGGGTAACATTGGGCCTCCCTTAATTTAGAAGTGAGGGTGACCATCCTTACATTCTCCATTAATATGGCTGTAGCTTTTACAAAGATGCTACTCTTCCTTGGAAATGTATTTGCCGTTCTAAAGAGCCACAAATATATGTTGCTAGCCTCTGCAAAATCCTGGAGTCGTTCGTGTGGCTTGGCATGTTTCCGCGCCAGTGCAATAACGTTATCGGGTTCGGGAAGCTTCTGTTCGGTGCTTAGGGGTTGAATAATGCTTAGATAGGTCTGATGAATATTGCCAAGTCCACAATTATGGATGTCCTGAGCCATTTTTGACAGCCGATCGTGATGAAGTGTGAAGCATTTCCAGGCAACCATGTTGCTAGAGTCTTTAGGTCGCACGTTAGAACCGCCCTCGATGGCGCGCGCCATTTTCTCTGCCACAGATTGCATGAATTTCGTGAACATGTCTTGCGCGTAGAGTAGCTCTAAGGAGTCATACGACTCCGACGCCAAGAGCGTGCTCTCTTCAATTTCGCAATGATATGTATCGTCCGGGCTAAGGCTGGCTTCCGTGCCATCGTACCGAGCTACACGAATACTCTGCTGCCCACCATAGCCAACAATTCTATGGTTTTCAACCTTCATCGTACCGTTCTCATCTTCTTTAATTTCCAAGATTCTTGCTGTATCAGGAGGCATCCACCATGCGAGATCCCGCCGAAGGGCCCGCGTCCCTGGACCTAGAAGGCGCAAACCTCGCTCTGCAGGCATCTCTGTAACGTGCAACCGGGCATTATACTTGCGACGCTGTGTTTGGGCAGATTTTGGCTGATCTTCATATTGTCGCTTTTGCGAGTAGACGTAATATAACCGTAAAGATAGCACTGCTTCGATGTCCTTCCGAATTGTGTCTACGGTTACGTCTCGCGTCCAACAAAACTTGGGTGGCTTGTCCTCGTGCCCTGCTGAAAGGGCTCCAAGGGACCAGGTGAAGTCACTTTCAGGATGAAGATAACTAGATAGAGCATCCATTGTGATCTTGATCGCCCTTGCAAGGGTCAAGGCCTCTGCGGATGCTGGCCCCTGCCAGCCAGCGAGCTCACAAAGTGTTCTCCGCGTTACCATCATATTATGCGTTGTTGGGTTGCCTCCGCTATTCTTCATCGTGTTGACACCTGCTCGGGCCGTCTGTCCTTGTTCTCTGTATTCCTTAGGACTTCTATCAGGTTGCCAGGGTATTCCATCAAAATCTCCTAATGCCATCGCGAACCATTCAAGCTCGTGTTCTGGGGTCAGACGGACCCGTTGAAGAGGCTGTGCGAGTCCACGACGAACCCACGCCCTAAGAGCAGCCATCGCGATGACTGCTCCGAGTTGAGCAACTGAGGCGGACCAATGCATTCCACGCAAGCCGATAAATTGCACCACAAACCCGCAGAGGCTGACCGCGGTGCCAATAATAGTTTTCAGCTCCAAATGAATACCTTGGCTTTTTTTGTTCACCCGGCAGGACGTTGTAATGATAGTCTGATTGTCCCCAGCCGATAATGCAAAAGACTGGAAAGACTGGTCGCCAACAGTTTGGGCCTGTTGTAGCCATACCAACCGAGCTTTTGTCTCTTTGGACGGCTGATATCTTTTCTCTTCGGTGCTGCTCTCCACAACATGTGCACACAGTAGTAGGCCAGCTACCAATGTAATCGTGCCAGTAGCAGTGCAAGGAAACGCATAATTTGCAACTGCATCGTCGCCCTTGGTAAACTTTAGCGCCGGATGGTAGGTGGCAAACCCAAAATAGGTCAGGACACCTAGCTGAAGGATCGTTCCAAAGACGGCCACGGCGCGTAATTCTCTACGGCTAAGGTAGCCATGGGAATTAAGAGAGATATTTGGCGCATCAATAACTTGATTCCGAACAATGGTAAGCTTAGGAACCGGTATGGTAACGGATGTCTGTGAATTTGCCCCTCTCTCTACCTTCGCGCTGGCCGACTCGCGGTTGCGACCGATACTATCCAATATAGTCTCCCAGAAACTGGCCCCGTCATTCGATGCTAGAAGAAAGGTAAGTCAGGGTGCATTCTGGGCGAGAAATTTCACTCACGTAGCTCCTTCAGATACTGTTTATCGAGTGCCTCCTTCAGTTCGAGTATATCCGGAACCTGATTAGCACCATTTTCAGTGCACTTCATGTTCGCAGGTCTTAGGCATATGAATTCGGCCGTCGACGGTGATCCCATGCATCTCACCACCTCTCGGCCATTCCACAGCTCACAGACCTCATGAGAAGTAGATGACATTAATTCCGCTTCAGCAACCGCAAGGTTCTCCCTCGCTCTTCCAATAATAGCTTTGAGCCATGAAGGACCACCGACTCTAATGGCACTAGCAATAATAGTAATGATCCCTAACGGAGCCATTGCCAAAATAATACTATCAGCCCAACCAGTCGACTGGCTCATGAATTGCATAGTGACCCGTTCTCCGAAAAGAGCTAGCAGTCTGAGCGTAATAAATTGTTAGCATATCGTTAGCAAAATAAGATAAAGCAGACTGATACGTACGGCGCTAGGTCGGAAAACAAATTATTAGAGAAGTCATCCCCAGAATCAGCAGCGCTTGTCGCTGCAAGCGTTATTACAACTGCTAGGGCAAGCTTCCAGGCGGCCGGCATCCTGTTTGAAGAAAGAAATATTGCTCAAATCGGGTCAAGCCGCAGCGAAAGATGGCATACGAACTCAAGTGTCTTGGTTTCAAGCTTACAGGATGTTGGATACGGTTTCTATCGCAGTGAACTCAAGAAAGTGGCTGGAGACAAACTTGTCAGAGCAGCTACTGAGGTCAGTAAGAGTATGGCGCGAAAAGTGTCTGGTGCCATGCCCTGCCAGGAGAACAACCTAGCCAGCTCATATCCGAGCTCTCAGCTCATATCCGACCGCGCCGTGCTACCCATTAAATTGCTGATCAATATTGTCGCTGTCATCGGCGATGATAATCTCTGACCCTATTCGACAAAGACCAAGCCACCATGTGGGAGTCTACGAGAGTTGGCACGTCGCAATATGCCCAACGTCGTACAGTTATTGAAGAAGTGTGCCCAACTTGAGAGTAATGAGGCTGTAGCTTAGGAACTTTTGCGTGCCAATGAAACTGTCTGGTATTTTCGGTCAAGGCGGCAGGCGATTGATATTCGAGCTGTTCGGTGCCACCACACCTCAGCTCACCCGCATTTCGCGATGAAGTTCGAGACTCGGAAACCCATTCAGCCGAGACAACTCGCTTGTGGGTTGGCTCAAAATTTAACTTCCCACTTCCTACTGGATATGTAGGACCGATGACCATATGATCATTTGCCATGGGCGCAACCAAAGCTGCTGAATTCGAGCCTGTTGAGACTGTTGATTCGAGCCCTTCAAGCTGCTACCGCTGCCGATGAATTCAGCCGCGTTGAAGTTATTGGATTCGAGCCTTTTGGATTTAGGCATCTCAAGCCGCTGCCGCCGATAAATTCGAGCCTGTTGAAGAAATGCTACGGAGTAGATCTGAGCGTTTTGGGGGTTGCTCAGTTCGAGCCTTTGTGAGCAGGTCTTCGGAAGCACCTTCTGCCGGTCCGAGGCTCTAGCTAACGGAAGGCGGTCGCGCGGCTCTTGCAACGCTTAATAAACATTGTGATACGTACCAGCTTTTATTTTTCGACTACTTGCATTGATTCCACGTCCTCTAGGCTGATTTCAGGACAAATTTCCAAGGTCTGCGGCTTGTTACTCGGGTGGTCAAGTCCTGGTGGTGACCAAGACGACTATTTGAGTCAATCAAGATGTTCCTTGATATTTGTATTCAAGGTGATCTCTCTTCCAAAGACCCGGAACCTCATGATGAAAAGCATATGCACGACAGTACATCATACGGGAAAAGTAGCAAGTTGTGCCACGAGAAACGAGACAGTCGCGCTGAAATGTCTCATGGGAAAGAACCGGTTGATTCCGGTCACCGGTGTCCCCAATAATAACGACAATGCTTAGCATGTGGACAGGCATAGACGGATCATCAACATTGGTAACATCGATTGGCACAGGCATCTGGCACGGGCGAGTTGTCATGCTCAACGTCAAAACGTTCTTCGATGCCACCGATGGTCCTGGAATTCGTCAAAGATCGACTTCGTAGTCAACATTCTTTGAGGCAGTCATTTTGACAGCTAGGACTTGGCTACAATAGGGCGGTATTAAGGACAAGGCAAGACTACTTTCAAAAAAGGACTCTAGGTCCGTCGTGGTTAGTGTTCTATTTCAGACTGTCACAATCCACGCACATACCCGACCCTGGTGATGCATGTCAAACACGCAAGCACGGGCAGTCCCGTCGTGACTCACCAAGTTTATGTTGCAACGAAGCTGATGCTACCTGAAAAGAAAACGAACATCGCATCTTGCATCGGCAAACAACTGCCAAACTGACATGCGTCCGATGAAGTTCGGGGCGGCAATCAACCTATATTTGGACAGCCACGTCCTGGTTATGAAACAAGACGGCCAAGTGCAGTGAAAACGGTGCCACAAGTCATTCTCAAACCGAGATGATCTTCTGGATGAAGTCGTTTCGCGTGACCGTTTGAGTCAAACGCAAAGACTCCATAAAACAGTGGCCACAAACGAGTTCCTGTCCAACTTTCGGGGATTTATTCCGCGCTAGTACTCAGACAATGGCGTTTTCGGAGAATAGGAGGGCATCCGTTGCACAACATCGGCTAAGGGCGTCAAGAGATTCGCGGCTGGCTACAGGTTGTCTCCGCCACCGGCAACCAGCCTTCGCCGACGTCACGCAACACTGAGGCATTGTTTGCCTCAATACCACATCAAAAGCAATGACTCTGCAAAGCCAGTTGACTCTTCAGGGATCAAGATTTTCTATATAATTCCACACATTGACCAGCTTTCTTGATTGGACAACACAAGTTAGCATCACTCAACAGCATCACCGTCTGCACAAGCAAATCAACAACTACT
Organism: Metarhizium brunneum; assembly: GCF_013426205.1. NCBI lineage: Eukaryota > Fungi > Ascomycota > Sordariomycetes > Hypocreales > Clavicipitaceae > Metarhizium > Metarhizium brunneum. The sequence goes on from NC_089428.1 coordinate 1,051,034, forward strand.
TTTCTCAACAAACGATCAAAAACTTCACTACTAAAAATGCCTAATCCAATGACTAAATCCGACTCCTCGAGGATTCAATCCTCCCAGGTATATGCCCTTTATACATATCATTGCAAAGTGTTCTCTAACAAAGCCATACGCAGGCCAAAAGTGGCGGCGACATGTCCTCTTCTGGCTTTGCCGCCAGAGCCCAGTCCGCTGGTGATCAGCACGCGAATCAGGCGAACAATTCTGGTCATGGAGGAAACAACTCGGGTTCGGGTGCAAGTTCGGGCACCAAGAAGTGATCTGCCAAGTGGAAGCAACGGGGACAAGAGGCATTCAGTTAGTCGCTGCCAATCGTTGACTGTGGCTCGACAAGAACAGCAACGATAGTTACAACTCTGCAACTACGTACGAATACAACCCTATGCACCTATACACATCGTCTTTGTGATATTCGCTCTCACCTGGTGAATTGAATCGTCTTTCTTCCACACAGAAAAGCAGGTTGTTCGGCCATATCTGTATGAATGTTTTGCGGCTAGTCTCCCTTTCATCCATCCCCCATGAAACATGTTCAAATAGTCGTAACGTCTTCCGTGGGTGGTGCGCTTTCCAGTCCACTCAATTAGTTATGAATTCGCTTCCATCAGTTGGAGTTCTGAGGAGCCTTCCCGCAGTCCGCTCAAATTCCGTGACGAGGCCACTTGATCCATGGGTATGGAAACGATACAGCGCACTATGGCGATAATTTTCCACGACTAGACTGTCATCTACATTCCACATACTGTACACCATGCCATGATTGGCTGCAATGCAATCTTCGTCATTGACGCAGGGCCTGTTTCAGAGTCTGGTATCGCACTTGACCTCTGGCGTCGCGGTGCCATATTCAGGACCCTGTGCAACCAGGACGAGGTTCGTCTTGATGATGATGTTCAGGCCACTCGCCACTCTCCCCTTGGGCAGAGAAAAAGTCGCCTCATATTAGCCTGCCCTCCTCAGGAGCCACGTCACAGCCAACCTCAAAAATGATCTCCAGCCCATCCTCCTCATCCCACTGTTCTCCAACCTCTTTAAGCCCAAAGCTCTCAATCAACGTTCTGCTCGCCACGTTGTCCGGTGCCACCGTCGCCCTTAGAGTTCTCACACTGGGGTCATTTCTAGCCATCTCAATCATGATGGCAAGCGCAGCACGAGCGTGCCCTTGCCTTCGATGCTGTGGGTCGATCGAGTATCCTACTTCTACCATGCCAGTGGCATCTGGTCTGCCATGAAACCCGGCACGGCCGACGACAGTTCCATCAGAGGTTATGAGCAGACGTGTGACCCAAGCTGCGTCTTCGGGGTCTCCACGAATTTGAACGGCGCGCATTTTCCATACTCTTGCGCATTCGGTGGCGATGTAGGGCGTGAGTGGCAAGTTTGACAGGCGGCGGGCTGTTTGAAGATCACTGTTGCCGAGAGCGTCCAGGATCGGGAGAGCAAGCTGTATTAATATGCGCCCGACAGCGTTTGGGGACGGCGATGTCCATGGTGATGGCGTGACGGTCATTGTGGTACTCTGGGGATTGAGCATGTCGGGAAGCCAGATGAAGAATGGACTTTTCCTATCGACCCTCAATGCCCAAAACCATCAGTAAGAAGAATACATACAACGGATACGGAGGCGATCGAGAATTCGGGGATTTTAGTGTGTTGAAAGACCGGGATTGTGTTGACTGCCTCCCGGGTGCCATCGTGATTGAGCAAGGACAGATGAGTCATACCCCGTGTTCCTAGAGTCGAGAGTATTGGTTCTGGGCCGGATCCAAGTGCCGGAGAATGCTCGCCATATGATCAGAGGACCGGAATATGCCAGTTTGTATATCGTTGTTGCCGCGTTCTCGAACGATTGTGGTTAATCTCTCGTTGTTCCGCCCTGTTTGGAGTCCCCAGATAGCATACTGTCATCATGCTCAATTTTTCTTCTGCAGGATCAGGTGCCAGTATTTTGCGTTAAATGCAGCAATTCCGACGATTAGATTAAATTGAGCGCGAGACTGGCCTGGACTGAATTCGTCCATGAAGGAATTGAGGCCGAGGCACGGCGCCCGCCGACTCTAGACGGCATAAATTTGTGCAAAGATTCATAACTGAATGCACATCTGGAGCCGCCCCACCACTTTAAGTGCCCGCAGATTAGAAACGCGCCTCTGTCAATTGGCACAACTGTCGACGCGTCTCACCCAAAAAGCTCTCGGTCCATTGCCATAGCTGCATCACCGCAGCCCAGCACCAGCCCAGCATGGTCACACTCGAGGAAGTATCGCACCTCATCCCCAAAACGACGTCGTAAGTTCCATTTCTGATGCAATTGTCAACCTGCATGCTAACTTGCCTCCCAGGGACGCCGCAACCCCCACGCCCAGCCGGGTGGCCGACTCGTACAATCCCTTGCATGCATTTGACCTCGACAAGCAACGCTCGTACAAACAGCAATATGGCGACATGTACTTTTTGCGTCTTACCAAGATCAAGCCTGCCGTGGAGGAGGTGGCATCGGCCGCATGGGAGGGCACCATGATTGGTGGCGAAGAGGTGAAAAGAGTAGAACGGGTGCTCGATGTTCGCCAGGGAGAATTGTGCTGGGTAGCGGGAACAGTGTACATGGAAATGTCGCTTAAGCCCAATATCTTAGAGGATGTATCCAAAGACGTAAGCTCAATGTGTCCCATGCTCCGAAACCACCGCAATGCCTACAAACGACACCGCATCTTCACGTTATATAGTTGACTGACAATCTCAGCGATGGATTTCCGCCCCCATACCCACCCAGCAAACCTACTTCTCCCCCGATGGCTCCGACCAAATCATGCTCGAAGACGACTCCGGCCGCATCCGCCTCGTGGGCGATCTCCTACAATCTGTCCCCCTCGTGACAGGCTGCATCATCGCCGTTATGGGCACCGAAAACAGCAGCGGCGAATTCGAAGTCATTGATACCAAATTCCCCGACCTCCCCGACCAGCCCGAGCGATGGGCTCTCTCCAAACCATCCTCTTCGACCAACGGCCACGGGAAAAGAAGACAAATCATCAAGGAGGAAGACGAAGACGTTGAAATGACAGACGCCTCACAGTCAACGCCCAGCAAAAAGATCGCCATCGTGTCCGGCCTCTCATTCTCCAGCACCGACGCCTCTCACGCTGTTGAACTCAACCTCCTGCAAGAATACCTCCTCGGCCTAGCACTCACATCGTCTGACCAAGAAGAAGTCGCGAGCATAAGCCGGCTCATCATCGCCGGAAACTCCATCTCCACTACCGCCGAGCGCAAGGAGGAAGAGACCCTCAAGAAGGGACACAAAAAGTACGGATACGACGCGAGTTCCTACAACGCCCTCCCAGCACAGCTCTTTGACGAATTCGCCGATGCATTGCTGCCCTCGATACCAATCACCCTCCTCCCCGGAGCTCAGGATCCCGCCAACGCAAGCTACCCCCAGCAACCCATCCACATGGCCATGTTTCCCCGTGCGAGAGCATACGGGCCTGAGCCAACAAAGCCCAAAGAACCGGGGTGGTTTGACGCCGTCACAAACCCCTGGGAAGGCGAGCTCGAAGGATGGAGGGTCCTAGGCACCGGCGGCCAGAATGTGGACGACGTGTTCAAGTACGTCGACAGCGACGACAGACTGGGCATGATGGAAGCCATGTGCAGGTGGCGGTGTTGCGCGCCCACCGCGCCCGATACATTGTGTAAGTAGCCTCTTTTCTCGCGTGCAAAAGGTGAACTGTCAAACTGACGAGAGATAGGGAGCTATCCGTTCCAAGAAGATGACCCGTTTGTCATGAAGACGTGTCCGCACTTGTACTTTGTAGGCTGTCAGCCTGAGTTTTCAACAAGAACCATTAGCGGCCCGCATGGTCAGTCAGTGAGGCTGATTACTGTCCCTTCATTTGCGGAAACAAAGGAGCTGGTACTAGTTGATATGGAAACGCTAGAAGTCTCGTTGGTCAGTTTTGAGAAACAAAGGTCTACTTCATGAGGGATACACTGCAAAAGCGGCATGAAATACCCAGGCGATGAAACATCTTCACAGTTTCTACCATGTATGGAAAGAAAGAAGGTGTAAAAAAATGCATAATGAGCCATGAGCTAACATTTGTTCCGATGTACGTGCTAATTACTGAAGCGCATCGCCCTCCATCACGCTCGCCGCCGTTTCTGGTTAGCTATTGATCGTGCTAGTAGCAATGCCATATTTTCGTCCACTCCCGGGTCCAGCCCCTTAATCGCCTCACTCATCGACTCATACCACACCAGCCCATTCATCCCAGTCATCCCCAGGCAAGGTTTGCTCCAGATGCTCTTCACAAGTCGCAGCAACGTGCCTGTCCAGTGTGGCCAATGCCTTGAACGTCCTGCGCGCAAATGCCATCCGTTGTCTCTGAATTACCTTGTCGTTCCTCCATGCATCTATATTCGTGCGCTTCGCCTCATTATCTAGTCGCAAATGCCTCATGTCTATTTTGAACTGGCGTCCGAGATAAATACCCCCGTCTCCGCTGCAACCCATAACGTCCACAAGTAGAAACTGGCAATGAATGCGCCAAACTGCCTCCATAACGGGCGACCCTCTGTTGAAAAAGTCTACAAAGGTGTAGTGTCCGCTGCCGTTGTCTTCCTTTGGAGGCTCCCACTTTGGCGTCACCCTAACTGTCAAAGTATGTATGTTAAAAACGCGGTGGCGGTTGGCTCGGTCGTCGTATTTGAAGAGGTTCAGTGCATTCGCCATGAGCTTCTTGGACCTTTCGAAGGAGCGGTTTTGTTCCGCTTCAACAATTATATTCTGAAAGAGGCAGGAATACTTATCAATATTGATGTCTCTCTGTACTGTTCTGGCGCCTCGACGCCTCGAACTTCGTCTCGGCAGTCCATTTTGGCCACTGGTCTCCTCCCGCCAGTCGGGATCGTTTTCATCTTCTACGTCGTAGTCCTCATCTATGTCCCCGTTGATTGGGAACGGTGCGTCGGGGTCGTCGATTTGCGCCAGTCGGTCAACGTCGGTGACCCTTGCGACGTGATCTCGCAGCACGTACAGAAACTTGTTGCCGCCGTACAACACGCCGATCGCTTCCTTATATATTTGCGAACATGTGCGCAAGATCCCTGTCGGGATTCCCAGAGACTGTCTTTTAAAAACAAATCTCCAGCCCGAATGAACTCGAATAGGGCAGTTCGTCACGAGAATGTATTTATATATCGCAAGCCTGATTTCGAGAGGCATATTCGATAGACACGGTTTTTCCCTGCGTCGCGGATGCTGCAAATTAGATTCGGTGTCTAGTGCTCCGGGATTTCCAGCTCCCGTCTCCTCGTGGACAGACTCCGTGCTCATGGGCTCGTCGACTTCGTGCTCAGAACCAGTGCTCATCTCTTCGTGGAAGCAGGCGCCGTCGTCTAAAGGGTCCGGAATCTTAGGACTGGGGGCTCTGCCTGTGGGTTGCTTCAGTCGCCGACGAGGCGACATTTTCTAAATGTCATCTCGCGCATGCTTTCGCAACAGGTGCTCCCAATTTATAGGTTTGCCTTTACCAGGATCGCCTGGCTCAGCAGTTCTAGTACGTTTTGCCTTCTTTTTTCCTTTGCGTCTTGATCGGCGTCTTTGCGTGTCTTTTTCCATGTTTGCCGATGTGTCGCAGGGTCTGATGGTATCGTTCGGTGTTGACATGGTCGCGGGCTGCTCTAATGACAGGTGCTGTATGAGCCTTGCTTCGAGGGTTGCCTCGCAAGGGTTAGGTTGAAGGGCTATTGAAGCCATCGTGACTAGTAGGTGTGGTTAGATGCAGGGCAGCTTGAAAGAGAGTGTGGGAAGGGAGAAAGGAAGAGGAAGAGTTCAATTCAGGGTCTGAGTATTTATGACATCAGCGTGTGGGACCAGCTGCATGGTGCCAGCTGCATGGTGCCAGCTGTGTAATGCCAGCTATATAGTGCCAGCTGTGTGGTTATACGCTAACAGCTGTCAAGGTGCCCCGTGTATTTCTTTTAATGAATCAATATTAGAGAAAAAAAAGAGCCTTGTGAAAATCAGTGGCCGCGTACAGTGAAACGGCATTGGCAAGCAATGAGCTGTGTGCAGGCGAAATGCTCGGCAAGCTTACTCCTTTTGCTAGATGCGCGTATCGCCCTATTACTGACTAGTACGTAAACTCCCCTTATAATATAAACTAATATAAACTAATATATTATAATATATTATAATATACTAATACCTAATAACCGGATACTAGGTGGGATGTGTGCGCACCTAGCAAAAAGAGTCGGTAAGCCCGCCGAACAATTCACGTGTGCAACTTCCTGCTTTGCATCTTTAATATGATATAGGCCTCTCCTATACAGTATATTTGGCAACTGGTTAATGGCTGGGAAAATATGGCTTACGCCACTCACCTGTGCAGCATCGCGAATCTCATGTACACAGCATCGCAAACGTCGTGTGTGCAGTATCACGACTCAGTGCTGGACCTCGTAAATGATCAATTGTTAAAGCCGGCCAGAGCTCACCGCAGGCGGCCACCGGAGGGTGTAATCTAAAGGTCCGGTCGACTGGTGGTCTACCTCGGTGGTCATCCAGACGTACTCGACCGTCGACGCTTTGCCTACCCCTGGGACAACTCGTTGGCATCAGGGTCTTGCACCCCATAACATTTGAACCTTAATCCTGTTGAAGCGATACAAGAATATGAGAGATGTTAACCCTAGTAAAAAGTATTATTACTTTTATAAAAAATACATGGTTTTTAATACCTTTTACTCCACTTTATATACTATCAATTTATTTCCTTGCCTTGCTGGACCTGTATCCCCTGTCAGCTCTGTCATTTGAAGTCACTGCTCGCTAAACGTACAGGGGTTGGATTGTATGCCGAAGAGTGAGCACCAGCAAGTTACTACTGCGAGGTTCAATCCTTAACTCGTCACTGATTCTGCACCTTCTGGCTAGAAATAATTTATATGCTTACTATTCGACGAAATATGGTACCATCGATGTCGCGCCTTGGAGATCGCGCGTGGTTGGTAGTGGAAGCCTGTGCAAGGCCCGCTTGCCTTGGTGTTGGCACACCCTGTCAAGGCTCAACACCTACTGCCAAACGCCCGTCATGGACGCGCCTCACCAGCTCATCATATTAAAAGTCGGTGACAAGGGGCTTGCAGGCCAAATCCTCGCATGCCAATTTAATTAAGCAAAGCCAAGCTGATACGTTGTTTCTTTGCACTGTCCACATGACCGCACTGTGTGAAGACACCAAGACGCTCAGACCGTGGCAATGTGGCTTCAGATATACATAGATTCGGAATAAAATCGCAATTCTACGGACCTCGTGCTTTGGCAGTGTGCCACGGACTTCTTCGGCATTTCATACATCTGACATTGGGTTAAGGTTGCTGAAATCAGATGCCGCGCCACCTAGGCCGATGTCAATTTGGAGAACTGCAATCCGGGGAACGCACTACTGCGGGGGGTCGACGGGCTGCGACGGGCAGTCTGGCATCAAGTCTGGTACTGTATTCAATGTTGTCACAATTCATATCCGATACTCGGACCGCATTACAAGCATCGCATATTGGAAATGACTGTTTCGTCAATAGACCTGACTTTGTTGCATCCGGCACGGTCGTTACAGGTGCGTCCAATAGTGGCAGTGGAATGGACGGTAAGACCAGCTTATCTTGCGGTCAGCTCGGTGAGGACTTGTTATCTCTCCATTGCCCAGGTTTCCTGTGGATATCTGATAAGACTTAAGCTTTGGAATGATTCATATCCGATGCTTCTCACGACTATTAAGAGTAAGAAGTTGTGTCAATATGCCGCGAGCAGCAAGCTTGTTTCACTGGGAAGCAAGAGCAAAGATTGCATATGCAAGCGCCGTGTTGTTGTAGTTTGCATGTGGCAGCTTGGGGATTTGGCTGTTCTGACTCAAACCGGAGGGGGGTGGTTGGAGCGTGGAATCAATAGTACCGCCAAACACCGAACCATCTCCGTCCATGAGAGAGTGGCGGCGTATGTTTTCTCCTCCGTCCACGGGGATGACAAGCGGCTAAATCTGTATGACGATCTGATGGAAAGCCACGTAAATTAATCCAAAAGCCCTCAACATTCTGTAAACTGTCTGTCCTTGGTAGGTAGATATTTATCTGACGTCGCATTAGCAAACAGGGAGCAACGACAAAAAAAAATACTTTCCCTGGGCTCCACGATGCCCCTGCGGTCCCCGGATACCGGTGGGTCGTTGGTGTTTAGATCGGGATCTTTTTACCCTATAACTTGGGTTTGATTACCCCATAGAATCTATTTTTTACCCTATAACAACGTAATCTGCCACAACAAGCTTCCAAACGGGGCCATGACGAGGGCCCAGATGTCAGGGGTGTGCAGGCAGGGCATGCAGATGCGCCGCCCACCCTCAGGCACGTTGCTGATAGCCTGGTGGACGGCAACCGTAGCTGCGAAGCGCTTCATTCCGATTGTCCGGCTGGGACCGCGCGGTGCTGTGACGCCCTTGGATTCGCTCTTCCGTGGCTCTGGGTCCAGTCTTGGTGGTGACCACGATAGCGCGGTGCGCCCTAGCTCGCGAGGTACGAGGAACCGTCAAGACAGCACTGAGATCAATTGATGCTGTCCCGCCCTGTCATGCGGCTCCTTCGCCCCTTAATCCATCGTGTACCAGGCTTGGTGTTGGGTGCGTGGTGCCGATGAGATGAGAGATGCGAGATCAAGGTGCCCAATCTGTCGCGAGAATCTCGCAATCTTGCTCATCTGACCCGGCCAAGACGCTCCTGCCCGTTCTCGTCAGTTTTGGTCAGCAAGTCCATCTCCCCGCTCTTGCCTGTTTCGTCGCTAATGTCATACTCGTGCTGCGCGTGCTTTTGTTTTTTTTTGAGAGACTTTCTCTCACATGTTTTGCTCTCTTCTCTCCCATTTCATGGACCTCGTAAACCCACTGTCCGTGATTTTATCGTCACAGCCACCAGACTTCTTATCGCAACCAGACACTGCTGTCGCAGGTCCTCCCACCACTACCTTGGTAGTTCCATTGTACTCCGTGCTCTACTCCGTACACATCCCGAGATAGCATGTACATCCTGGCCGTGTCTCTGATAACGGCGAGACACACACCACGGCGTGCGCCTCCCCCGCCTCGTCCCCAGACACGAACCAATTCACCAACTTCTCGAAATGCGCCGGAGCAAGCATTATCGTCAACCCGGATTTTATCTCTTGGCTACCAGTTGAAACTACTCTTTCAGCATTAGAGATCGTCCCACGCCAATGTCCACAGTGTGTTAGATGGGGGCGAAGGTCTGCCATCATACTTTCCCAACGGAGTTTAGAGGTCCCCATCACGCCGGGGCGTGCGACGAAAGAAAACGCTTGGGCAAGCAGAATGGCCTTTCTTCCTGGTAACGGTCCAGAAACCAAGGGCTAAAACGGCGAGCACCTGGCCAACAAGGCTGTGTACTAATCTTGCGCGAGACAGACAGGACGGTGCTACCGCCAATCCGGGAGAAGGGGCGACTAGAAGGAAAATTCTTCCCCTGTGTCGCCACGACTAAACATCACCTGGCTAGCCACGCTCACGTATAACGGACAACCATGCTTGTCTTCGTTACGTACGGCTTCAGTTCAAAGCGATAAATTAAACGAACAAGAACACAACGCACTCGTGTACAGGGTGTCTGTCAACGGGTATTTCATCTTAATCATACACCCCGAGAGTACTCCGTACAAGGCATGCTGAGAGGTGTATAGATTAGTCCAACAATGGCGTTGCCTCCCATGATCCATATCTTCTCCACCATGGCACCGTGTACCTTTGAGGACACCACAGACACACTCCCTAGTCGGCTTCCGGCGGATACCTGCTTGCAAGTATACGGGCGGTAGCCCGCCCCCCGTCAAAACATATATCAAGTCCGTCTCCCACGACTCGTTTGTTTCTATGAGCCTGATACGAAAGTTGCTTCCTCTGGGTTTGTAGTTGTCATTCCAGCTTTGGCTTGTCTTCAACATTTCGGGATCCTATCAACTGGCCCGTCCGTTTTACACAGAGTATCCTTCCTAGCACTCACCGAGTCTCATCCTACAACATGGGTTCTCTCGGTTCTGAGCCAAAACTCCCTTGGAACAAGACGCCTTGTGTCTTGAGCCCTCAGCTTAGTCGTGTTGCGGGATGGTAGGTCTACGACGATGATAAGTCTCTTTGGGACCAAAGTAGCATGAGAGGCCTCGCTAACACTAGCAACTCTAGCAACATTTACCTCAAGCTGGACAACCTTCAGCCCAGCGGCTCCTTCAAGTCTCGCGGAATCGGTAACCTCATGACCCGTGCTGTTGCCAACAGTGCCGGCGATGTTCACTTCTACTGCTCCTCTGGTGGCAACGCTGGTCTTGCCTGTGCTACCTCGGCCGTTGCTCTGCAACGGCCTGCCACCATTGTCATCCCATTGACAACGTCGAAGATGATGAAGAATAAGCTTCTCGACCTTGGTGTTGAAGTCCACCAAACTGGCAAGAATTTGGCTGCCGCCGATGAGTACCTCCGGACGGAACTCCTCGCCAAGGACCCCAACGGTGTCTACGTCCCACCTTTTGACCATCCGCATGTGTGGGATGGCGCCTCGACCATCATTCCCGAACTACGAGAGGAAATGGACGAGCCCATTGATGCTATTGTCTGCAGTGTGGGTGGTGGCGGTTTGTTCAACGGTCTCATGCAAGGCATCGAGAGTTTCCCCTGGTGCGGATCCAAGCCCGAAGTTGTCGGTGTTGAAACTCTCGGTGCCGACAGTATGAATGCCTCGATCAAGGCCAATGCCCACATCACTCTCCCAGAGATTACATCCATTGCCACGTCGCTGGGCTGCTCACGTATCTCTGCTGAGACGTGGAAATGGTGTCAATATCCCAACATTCACAGTCTGGTCGTCTCAGACGCGGACGCTGCCATCAGCTGCGTCCGGTTTGCCGACGACGCCCGTCACCTTGTTGAAGTATCTTGTGGAGCTGCGCTCGCCACCGTATACAAGGGAGATCTGCGGGAGACCCTAGGACGTGGTCTTACTGATGCTGAATGGGCTCAGAAGAACATTGTCATCATCGTGTGCGGCGGCTCCGGCGTCACATTGGGCATTCTCGACCAGTACGTACAAGAGTACGGAAACAAGACCACCATCAAGGTCTAGGTGAATGAAAATGGCGTTATTTGTTTCTTTTGTTCTAGATACGCAAGCGTTTGGTTATTTTTGACATGGGAGACGGGTATCAGTTACCTATTGATAAAGAGCTTAATGAGAAAGAATTTCACGAGGCGATTGAAACCCTCGGATGTGTACCCTGGAGACTTTACACAGACAGCTGCCGAGGCGACATCAAGGCTCTCCCCACGTGCCAGGCGATAACGGACAGACATCCCATCCCCCGGCCATGCGACAAGTTGGCGACAATCTTTCGGACCATGGAAAACATCGCTCACATATCATGGCAAAAGTGCAGTGATGGTGTCATGCACCTCGCTTCAGACGGAAAACAGCGGCTTCAAGCTGGACTTTGGCCGCTGAAATGGTAAAAGTACGAGGAGGTTGCAGAGAGCTCGGGACGGGGACTGCACGTTCGGGAGAGCACGGAACGAAACGGGATATAATACATGGTGTGTCTTACAAGGGTTGAATACAAATTTGATCTTGCAGCGATGACACTTGATATTGATACACACGAATGCTTGTGTTTTTTTTTTTTTTTTTGCCTTGGGGACAAAGGTAGCATCACGGGCGTTTTGACTATTTGGATTGGCAAACTGGGACGTGAACGACGGCATGATATACCAACAGGTGCCATATTTGGCAGCCATGACAGGAACGGACTACTATACGGCACGAATATAGACATCAAGGCGTCTGACAGCATAGAAATAGACATGTTTAACTGGGAGCACTCGACCCCGAAGACAGTAGTAGATGCCTCACCCCACGGGGAATCTCATACCCACAATGCACCACATATCCGGCATCGGCGACTTAGCCCACCGCCCACGACAAGACTCGTGGCTCTGGCGCGTGACGTATGTTTCCGCGAGTATGCCTCCCGCGGCGGGCGGCAAACATTACATGTGTGTAGACTGAAATACCAGCTCAAACGAGGGGCCCCGCTGCGCCGACGCGGTCCGGATGCTCGCCCCACGGTGGATTCCGGCATCAATCCGTCTCAAGGCGTCAACTTTCAAGGGCCCAGCCGCGCTGATCGATACCGACAAGATCCTGGCGCCAGGTGCCGCGCTCTGCTGCTCAAGTTGCTCTGTCCATGCGTCTTCAATCGCCCGTAGTACAATGCCCGTAGTATAGTGCCCGTGGCAGAGGTAGTGGGTGCACAGAGGGTGTAGTTGGCCCTTGGTTGGCCCTCATCGACGACGGCCCCCGGCCTTGCTCCTAGCCATCTTAGCCTCCTTGATTCCCTTCCTCTCGTCGACGAACTCGCCCATGATTTGCTGCAGGTCGGGGTTCTTGCGCGCCAGGAGGAGCACGTCTTCGGTCGTGACGTTGGGCCGGGAGGCGTGGTTGGCGAAGCTCTCCAGGTCTATGGCTACGTTTTCTGCTGGCCGCGTCAGGTGTTCTGCTTGAGGTGAGTGTGGAGGTGGGTTGTTTTTTTTTACCGATTTGCGTCCAGACCATTTCTGTTAGGGCGCCGATGAATTGGGGCGTTGCGTTGCGGTTTCGCCGGAGGCACTCCTCGTCGACGATTTGGCCGACTGCGAACCAGAGGGCGGATTTGAGGCGCTGGGGATTGTTAGCTTGTTGGGGTGCCGGGTGCGGGGTGGGGGGTGCGTACCTCGCGGTCGTTGTTGTCGGGTGAGGCCATGGTTTGCTGGCTGGTGAGTGTGAGGATGGGTTTTGCGTGGGTGAGGCGAGGCGCGTTGAGTGAGCGCGATGGAGGAGGTGTGAAGTGGGGCGGTTTGGGTGGTTGTCTTTTTGGGAGTTTGTCGTGTGGTGGTGTGAATATCACTGGGCGAAGCGGCTTTTCACGTATTTGTAGTGTGTAGATGGTGCGTGCTTCGCTCCTTATGATTTTTTTGGGCATGTGGTATTGCACGGCGGTCGGGGTAGGTAGCCATACCAAGACCTTTATGGAAGGGTCATTTCTGTCAAGTTGAGACGCGGCTATCATGCAGTAAGAGGTGAAAAGTATTTCACCAGATACGGTGCCTAGCTATCGTGCCCTGTACTATAATTCACTGCAGCATATTAGTGTATACTTCTTGAGCAAATACATTATGTCAGAGACTGTAGTACCGCCTCCATCGGTGAAGCTGAGGGAGAGGAAACCAGTTCGCATGGCGAATGACAGAACACTTCATCTCAGCCTATGATTACATGAATGTGGTTGTGAGAAGAGTGCTGGCTTAGGTGTCGTCTTCACCTTTCATGTTCCGAAAATCACCATCGCCTAGAGGGCGGAGCATCAACGAAGCCACACGGTACATTCATTCTCGTACTGCGCTCACCATCGAAGCTCTCATAAGCCCGTATCGAGTTTACATAGACTTGGCCACTTTAGTTCCAATCCAGTACCTTGGCAGCATTGCTTCCCATTTGCACAGCATCCTCCCTCTCCTTGCAAGGAACGTCAGCTGGCCTACCCTACATCAAACCGCCTTGTAGCCTAACCGTTCAAACTGACTCAAAGAGCTTCATCAAGCACTCTGGAAATTCTATGCGTAAATCCAGACACTAGGTATCATTGCAAAACGAGAAAAATGAAGCAAAGTCTCTCCGGGGATTAGAAAAGGATCGCTTCATGATTCTAGAGGCATATTCTTATCTGGCACTACATCAATGAGTTGGGTTCTCTCTCAAATGCCAGTCTGCTTGGCTAAGCCCTAATTTCTTTTCCGTCTTCAAGTGGGAGATGCCTCGAGGTGTTCAAACTCGTATGTTTAGAATCAGCTTGTCGTGACCCTTTTTGGTCCGTTGTGGTGCCGGGGACAAATTTTGCGCAATTCGTAGGCATGACTTGCAAGGCGCTCCTTCAAACGCCTGTCTTGGATATATTGCCCTCGGTTTTGTACCGTCTCCCTCGGAAATCCCGAATTTGAACTTCTGAAGCTTCGCTGTGTTTGGACATGGACCGAGAATGATGATTTTTGGCGCCACGGCGGACACTTCCTCGGGATGCGACGGGCACAGGGTTTGGGCAGAGCCTTGACGGGTTTGAGCTGCGTTGTTTATGTAGTTACCTGATTCAGGTGTATATGGGTCTGGAGATGTTACAGAGGCGCTTCACACTTGGCATCTTGAGTCGTGAGGCTTGTTGCAAGGCCGGTACACGACTTGTGCGGGACACTGTTCCGAAATTCCGTGCGACGCTTCTATTTTCTTTGTTCGTCTTCGATCCATTCAAGCGTTGGTCGAAATAGTTTGCCCTCAAGTGCTACTCTACCCCATGCCCCCTTTCAGCTGCTTTCGCCCGTCCACCACCATAAGGTACCCAATGCAACTGTGCGGAGTAGTCTACGCAAGTACATATGTTACATGGTAGAAACATTCTCCCAAATAAGAGTGACCAGAGGCATGAATTCTCCTGGCTACCCGCATCCGCCAACACCACCCACTGGCCCTCCATTTTTCGCTCCCAAGAATCCATCGGGGAATCAAAAGGAAAAAAAAAATGCTGCAGTCCACCACCCCACCGGACATGCTGAAAATGCTCCGTCAAGGTCCGAGTTGTAATATAATAATGACATCGAAAACGCCGGCGCTAAAATGCAAAATAAGATTTGATGAAAAATAATTAATTCATTCGAAATTAAGCCGTCTTGCGATAAGACTCTGCTCCGGCCTTGTCGATTACGCGCGCAATCCTAGTCCAGCCATGCCTCTTTGTGGTAGAGTCCAAGGCTTGGCGCAAATCATCTGTTCGTTCCATGTTAGCATGCTGATTTGCCTGGGCAAAGTCTCAAGGGCTAAGCATACCTCGCCCTCGCTGTATGCCACAAAATATACAACCATTCCAATCACGTAGTAGATTGCCGGGTTGGTAGACTGATACATCAAGATGGACGTGAGTGCCGTCAGGGGGAGGACTGCAAGTCGAAACTCCAGTGATCGGTGAAGGCTTGAACCGGCGACAAAGCTCAATGGCCACTCCAGGGCAAGCATTCCCAGTCCAAAGATGAGGTTGATTGTTTGCAGAATCGGGATGGGTTTGACAGCTGGGTCCAGGTTCTTGGTGAGGAAGTCCCAAAATATCTTGGGCCAAATGAACCCTGAAATGGCAGCGCCAACTTGATCTGCACAAATGTCAGTGATTATTGCTCTCCGTCGAGGACTGGCTGTCAGAACATACAAGCTGCGGCGGTCAGGATAATGAGGCGGCCCAAGTGGTTCTTGATAAGTCTGCCCATGGTGTCGAATAATTAACCTAGTCCAGATATTCTCTTCTTTTCCTGTCTCTTTCTGTTTTGTATCCTGAAATACGTCCTCCCAAAGTTGCGGGATGGTCTTGAATCGCTTGTTGTCGATGGTCTATATGATAACACGTCTGGGTGATATGCACTGAATTTGCCGTCGGGGCCCCAACTTTTCTCTTGCGGGTCAATGGTACAGATTGGCGCGAGCCGGTTGAGAGGAAGCCAGAGGACGCAGAGGAAGTGCTGGTAACCAGACCGACACAGCTTTGAGACGAATGAATGGTTGTAGTTTGAAAAGAAAGACTCGATATTAGGTGGTTCTCGACAGGCCCAGACTGGTCGAGGAAACCGGAGATAAGAATGAAAGACAACGGATGAAATCGCAAGAGATGGAAGAACAGACCCAAACGTTTCCTGGAGGGGGAGGAAATGTAAGGATCTAATAAGTTTGACAACCCAGTCGGCAGCAGGGTTAGCAGGGCGCCGGAGGGCCGTAGCCGATGCCGAGAAGGGCGAGGCTAGCCCAAGCCCGTGTATCAGATACTGATGGCTGGCGAGACAGACACAATACCGGATGAGGCCGACTTGATGGTGAATTGCGAGTATGTGACTGAGTCCGTTGTTTCTTGACAGCAGGCATCCGTGCGGCACTAACCTCTTGCGACCAGGCCAGGGTGCACAACAAGGGACATGTGTAAGTTGCGATAGAGCCGTGGGAAGATGTTGAGGTTGAGCAGGAGCCGGATATTCTGAGTCGGTGATGATTCGAGGGTGGATTGAGAATGGCGCTGCTTGATCTGCAGTGTTGGTGACGGCTTCGCGTGTAGCAGAAGTAACTGTTGACTCTATCCTGGGCCGGGAAAAGTACAAGGCGGTTTCGTCCGTAGTCGAGGTGGTTGAAGGGTTAGACCTGGTTCTTGTTCGCATGAACGAGGAGGCGTTTGAGACGGATTATCAGACGAGACGATGTCGGAGACGTGAATCAAGGAGAGTAGTTGGAGGGGAGGAAGATCAAGGAGGTTGACGCTGGGGCGGTAGCAGATGGGAAGCTAGATTTAAACGATGGATAGTACAGCATGGTCCGGCATGACATCTGCAGTTTCGCATGGCCACGACCCTTGCAGAGTCTATTCGTGCAACCGCCGGGGTTGGCGCCGATGGACTAGTACTGTGCGCATACATGGCCAAGCACAAATGGCGTGAATACATGAAGATAGGCGTGAGGAGAACCTGGAAAGCCGCTAACAGCCAAGTTGAAGGCAACGGCACATCGTTGGACGGCATGGGTGCGGTGGGAGTGAGGGCGAAACTAAGGTACCGGGAATTCGGCCAAGAAGCAGGCCTGCGACAAGACTGTTGGCCCATTGGAGCGGCCAGCCCACCTCTGGCCGGGGTACTATTTAGGAACGGCTAGCAACAGCGAGACTTGGAAGCGGCACAGAGTCGAACTTGGCTGGGTGGCATGTTGAAGAGACATGACGGCCGTGTCCTGGGCTGGCGATGGGGAGAGACAAAGAGGTGAATCGGTGGTGTGGCTCGAGGTGATTGGAGAAACTCGGGCGGTTACACGTTGGCCGAGAGCCAATCAGCACCCTTGCCGTTCCGGGACGACTGGGTCGCCCCTCCCGTTTCTGGGTCGCATGGGGACGGTGCCGCATTTGCTGCTACAGAAGAGCACCCGGCTGCACCTTCCCTGCCAGACACGGCCAGCCCCAGGGGATACCTGGGTCGCCCGCAACCCCAGGCTGGCAGCCGAGGTACCTTTTGTGCCAGCCACCGTCTCTTTCGCATGTTCGACGTCTTCCAGACTGATGCCAACCGACCACCACTTTTTACCCTCAGCCTTCAAATTCACCTCTTGGACGTAGTGCTCACCATCAACCCCCTGTACCGCAACTATGGCCTTGCAACCCTCCACTAGCTGGTTTCTGCTTCGCGATAGGACGGCTTCTGCTGGCTTCTTGCATCATTTGGCATCGCGTGCAGCGGCCGCTCGTCTCTATTTTCTTGGCTCCTCAATCTGCTCAGCCGAGAGTTTGCTTCGCTTTAACCAGCCACAAAAATACTGCAATGGGCAAACGACCCGATCTGTACTACTTCAACAAGCAACCTATCGTGGGTGCGTGCGTCGGCTGCCGACGGTGCATGTGTGGCTGCTTGTCCCTGCTTTGCGAGACACATTCTGGGTGCTATACGGAGTACATACGAGCCATTGGGATCATCACACATCACCACTGTGATGGCGGAGATAAATTGACCCTCTGGTAAGACTCACCTATATGTCGACTGTTTTCTCAAAGTCTCGTCTGTGACTTATACTTATCAATTCCCCTTACACAGGCGCGACGGTGGCGGGTCTCGTATGACTTGTGCGACGTCTGGGCTCCATGGTGAAGCACATGGTGTCTGAGGCGCCTCGTCAACCCACGACAGATCGACTCCACGAACACATCCATCACGATGTGCCCCACCGTCAACTCCATAATACAGTTCAATCGTCAACAAACCACGAGGTATTATACATGAAGCACTTTTAGGCACTACCACGCTTAGCCAACCCGATAGCTGGGCCCTTGTCACCGCTCACGCCATGTGACCGTCATAGGTCTGCGAAAATCCTCATATCAATCAAGTCCCGACAATACGGTGAACCGCACACCACCCGCTGGACTGGGATCTCATCTACGGAGTAATCCTCTACGGAGTAGGTTTTATTGGATTGACTCCCACCGCTGGTTCCCTATTGCTCCGTCACGTGCAGTTCCCGTTCTGATGACACCAACGTGTTACCAAGGAAGCTCCATTTGTTGTTTCGACTCATCTAAGACTGCCGCGAAGAGTGAAATGAACTACGATGCGCCGGTCTTATTTTCTCTGTATCTTCTCCGCAACGTCTCCTTTCTCACCCAACGTTGATTCCTTTTCCAGGAGGTGCATCGGGTGACAGTGGAGTGAATGGCAAATATCCGGGAAATGCAAAGCGACGGCTGCACGTGTCGCTGCCTAACCCTTCAGAGTATAGACGTCCGCTTTAAAAGGCGGCTTTCAACTGGGAAGAGACTATATAGTACATGGTTTATCCTTCCGTGCATTTGCCCAGCAATAGTCAATCAAGGCAAGAAGGACACGGGTGGTGACATGCCGTCTTCACTCGCGGGACAAGGCCATTGAAGCTATCTCGCAATCCCTGGAGCCAAGCATCGCAGAATGCAACCCTTCTTTTCTAGCGAGACTGACTTGGATGGCACGTCCATCGCCTGGACGACTTAATATTCTGCCTTCAACAAGCTTTTTTTGTTTTACAACATAACTACAATGTCCTTGCCTCCGCACACAACAGCGACCCGAACCAATGAACCCCGGTACCCTAGCCAAGTCCATGCGGATCTATGTATTGTGCGCCCTGATCACGCTCCGGCGGCTCTGAGGCATCGTTGATTGGAGACGGGTCGTCATTGTGGCGCTCATGAGCTAAAATACAGCCAATCACATCCAGCATCACTCTGCCTGGACAGGCGCAGTTGCATCTAGACTCGACCGACTTAGACGATGGTTGCTCATCGAGGAGGGGGCCATTATGCGGATTTGTTCACAACTCGCACTTTGATCTGGCCGCCACTCAAGACCAGCCGTCTCCTTTGGCTACCTAATCGTTCAGCGCGTTCTCGCAAGAGACGAGACTTGAAAGCGTGCTGAAGCTCCAATTGTTGGTCGAATTTGGGCTTCAAACCAACTGGCATTGTGCTTCTTATGCTCACACCAATGCTTCTCTCCTACAATATATCGGCCCTTGACGATTTACAGCTGCGGATGCCGACTTTCTTTGATCGTGCGTGATTACTCCCTGTTCCGCTTCCCTTAGGTTGAGATGGGGTAACACCTGACCTTGCGTCGCCAGGGATGGCTTGTCCGGCATGCATAAATAGTTTGTTTCTATTGTTGGAAGCCGCAAAAAATTCCATTGGTCGTGCGGAGTAGCCACCGGGCAAATACGATGGATGGGGAAAAGATAATTACCCCAACGACGGATTATGGCAGAATCGTCTCATGACTGAGTGCTTGGCGCGAGCTCAGCAAGGTCAACGAAAAAAACCCTCGGCCAACTGGTTCTGAAAATATGTACGTCACTGTGTGTCGCTTGGCCTGATCAGCGCTCGCTTGGGCCATCATTGATGGCCAGTGGATCGAGCAGCAAGAGGAGGTGAAGCACATGACACTATGCAAACAGAGCGTTGAAGCTGAAGATGAGCGCTTCCTGGATGTCTCAGACTTTTTATGTCGTTGTTGGTCAACTCTGTCTATAAATGACTTTTACTAGGCTTTGATGGATTTCTTGTGAAACCAGCCCATTTGCGCCATGAGGCGCGCGGCTGCCGACTAAGCTACGACCAACACTGCGTTGTTGGCTGTGTTGGTTTCATATTCGAGGCTGCGCGGCTAAGTGCCGTAGAAATGGCTCCTGAAGGCATATTGATTCGATGACCCTAGCCTATCTGATGTCTACCTCAGCCTTGTAGGCCTTTTATTTGGCCAACGGGGGCACAAGGCATAATCGACGTGTCTTTTATGAGGCCTCTCCCTACGTGAACTTCGGGCCGTTGGTAAAGTGCTCAATCAAGCTGCGACCATCGGCGTCGCCCAAGAGCCTGCAGATGGTCTCTTGTCCTTCCCGGGTCTGCACCATGTTGGCCAACTCCCTCAGATGTCTGACTGAACCTAACAGTACATCTACCTGTTGCACTGATAGAGGCGTCCCTGAAACACAGTGACGCAAAAGATCCTTCTGGACCGCATGACGGTCAATTTGGGCGAGTCCGTTCATGCCAATCGTGCTGGGCCTTCTCAATGCATCGAGATGGTCAATAAACTGGCCAGCGCTGGATACGGGTATAGTAGAGATTCTTTCATGCTCAAGCATTCTGCGCTGTTAGAATGACTACTGCAATCAGCCCAATGGCAGACACGTACTGTATTTGCAGTCTCATAAACGAAGACATGGCATCATGTCCTTGCATCAGAAGCACGACAGCTTTCTTATCGGTTCCGTGTTTGGGAAGCTGCTTGATCCTGCGCGTTGCGTCGTCAGTACCAACCTGTTTTGCCGAGATGAGCACCATCCGATAGGTTAGCGAGGAGCTGGCCGAGTATTGAACTGTGAATTCGAGGTCATGCCCGAGGAGGTTTGTTTCTAGAGGATTTTGTCAGTGTACTAGACTCGGCTGGTTGGAAATATATTACCTCTCCATCTTGAGGGAGATTGAGCGAAAAGGGCGAGCGCCGGAGACCACTCAGATCGTTGACGAAGTGATGAACTGAACATGACCAGGAAGTTTCTTCACGACTATGCCCCAAGCACGTACTGCGCAGTAGTCAGATTTGTCAATGCTAATCAACGCATTTGTATCCCAGACGAGGGCGGCGGTTTTCGATTCTTGGAGAAGAGACTTTGGAGATTTATTTTCGGGATGGAAAGAGCTCTCTGCTTCTTGCCTTCCCTCGCCTGTCCAGCCCGCTGCCTTGGCCCCTCATCCCCCTCTGCCCTGTGAGAGCAGAAGTGACATCCGCTGATTTCTATGTGGTCTATGATATACACTGATTGAGAAGATGCCTGGTGGTAGTACAAAAGTCCAAAATCAAAGTCCCACATGCCAATATGTACAATGGGATCAGCCGCTCAAAACTCCACCCATGTGTGCCAGCTCGCCAAGCTTCGTAGACAAATGAAGAATGCGCTCGTCGCTCTTTCAACGTCGAAACCGAGCATCATTTCAAGGCTGTAATGTCGGTAGCAAAGGCTCCTTCGTCTTGGGGTTCTTGAGAGCCCTCAACGCCTCCTCCAAGGATTCAAACCTCTGTCTCTGCTTCTCCTCCGCATCTGCCAGCTCCTCCTCTCTCCTCCTCAGAGCCTCCACCCTCTCGCTTAAATCGTCGATTCGCTGTTTGTTCACGTCTGGTTTTTGCAACGCCTTCCACGACTCGTATATGATCAGGCCGCCTGCCACACCGAGAATGAACGCATCGCCAATAGCGTCTGCGAATAGGTCGACCGCTTTGCCCTCGGGCAGAGGCCGGAATTTCCTCTTCCACACGTTTTGCAACGTGAATCGGGGGTACTTTGCCGACTGTGATGAGGAGGATGATGATGAGGAGGAGGAGGAGGCGCCGGGGCTGGATTTCGACTTGGCCGCCTCGTCGCGCTTGTGTTGCTCCTCGGTTTTGACCGTGGGGGCTTCGGCTCGTTCCTTGGCGCGGCGCTCTGCCTCGGGGTCGCGGAGGAGGGCGACGGACATGCGCATGTTTAGCTGGTGCATGTGCTGGCCGTACTTGGCGGCGAATGCGCGAAATCGTGGATGGTCGTGGGCTTGTGCTTTGATTTGGTTCTGGGGGGCGGGGATCAGTTCGCGATATCATGGCGCATTCGCGGAGAGGATTGCCGGCTTACCGCGCCATATTTGGAAATGTGCCGCACGAAGAGCGATGCGAGCTTGAATAGAGGTAGAGGCACCATGGTTGTCGTACTTGCGTCCCGTCGACGTCGAGGTTGGCGCCTGGGAGCGCGAGAAAATACCTCGGAATCACTTGAGGTGCGTAATGCTGGGAACAAAGAGATCGGGGAGCGGGCGATCGTTGTTGAATAGCGCGAGGGAATGTTCTGGCTGTGCTCGGCTGCGGGAATGGGCGACGTCGAGAAATAGAGTTGTCCCTAGACATGAAGCCTTGATGACTGAGCCGCGATGCCAGGTTCCGGAGGCTTCCGTGGTAGGCGCCAGGCGTCGTCACTATCCGCGTCCATCATTCAGGGACCACGGTCCCCTAATCCGGGACATCCAGGCACCTGACTAAACCTCTCAGGGCTTCCATGGGTGTGAATTGGTCGGGGCGCGGTTCAGCCCACCTTTATCCGCTCACATCTTGCTACACGAGTTCTCCGCTTTTGGTAGTGCAGTTGGCAAGTGAATTGCTCAGCGGGCTTACTCTTTGTGCCAAGTGCGCTTAACCCTTTACCATTTATTATATTTAAACTAGACTCCTTTGTAATATATCTACTAATATCTACTAATATACTTGTCAAGTATATAAGCTTATAATTCGTCTACACACTACAGTCCGGACCAGTTGGGTTTCTTTAACATCTGGAGCCACCAGAAGCCACCCGCTCTATACGGCGTTTGATCTCGCTGAAATTCTTTATACCGCTTCTAAAAAGATGCTCCTAATGTCATATTATCTCCAGCGCCATATGAAGTGTCAGGTGTATTTGGAGACACGGGCATGAAGCTTGAGTATAGAGGGCTGGGTTCTCGCGGTTATATTCTTTTCTGGGAGTATGCCTTGTTGATGCATGTAGAGATATGAAGTTGGAAATATGCCTCGTTGCTATGCACGTAGAGATGTCAAGTTATTAAGTTACTGAAAAAAGAGAGGCCTAGATGGCCATGCAAGACCACTAGTAACACCGTGATTGAGCCGCACCAGGCAACAAGACCGTACATATGTAACGTGCAGCGAGAGATGTCAATCCAGTTAAATTCTGAGCAGCTCTCTACTCAAATAGCGCGCCGCAATTCACCAATTCACGTGCCAAAAGGCGCCAAGAGTGCCGGGAAATTCAAGCCAGCACCTTCCATATAATGGTCAATGACGACATCTGGAGCACCTTGGTCAATTGGTCGTGACTACCGTAGCGGTTATGCCTCTCTGTAACCGTCTTGTAAGTGTGTTAACGCCTTGCCGGCACCTAGTACACTATATCGACAACGTACCACTCATGTTTACCGTGCCTTGACCATCTCAGATTTCGGCATAATAACAAGTCCCCCGCCAATTTTACTAATAATACAAAGACGCACTTAATATGGCGCTGGGGATAACATACAAATATCAGGAGCATCTTTTCATCAGCGGTATGAAGAATTTCACAGAACATTGAAGCTCAACTGGTCCGGGCTGTGGGGCCACTCACCGCCAGATTGGGACTGGTGTGGTTGTTGACAGCCACTAGAAGCGGTTCAAGGTCGCCGGTTACGGCTCTGTAATTGGCCAGAGTATAGATGAACTGGAGTGACTTTGGTTCCCCGGCAACCACCAGACACGGTCAAAGTACACAAACCCGCCCCCAGCAATAGGAAAGAGACTCGTCGTAGTCGTCCGGTTGCCATGTCCCAGTCTTATTGTCCGCTTAGCCACACAACCAGCACTCAATTGTCGCTTCTCCTTGCACCCGCATCGACAATCTAGCATTGCTAACTGTCTTTTGGCATCTCGAGGAGCCCTCGCCAATATCTCATCGTCGGCTCGCTGCAGCTTTGCTTCACCGCGAATGCTACATGTGCTTGAACTGAATGTGAGCACGAGATTGATCCCTTTCTTTGACATCTTGCTCCACGTGTGCATCCGCTGCTCTGCCAGAAAGCTGGATCAAAGATGACCTGTTCCTCATTCAAGGTTATTGAATCATGAATAACAGTATTTCTCACTCTTCGATTTGAATCCAGGCTCCCGTTGGCGATTCCTCCACTGCTACCGCCAGCCTTAACGACCGCACCATCCCTTTAATACGCCATCCACCACGCAGCGATAGTTTGATTCATCACACAACAATCGACTCTCTACTTAGCAGCCATGGCCCATAGGTTGGCTGCGGCCAAAGGCGGTGTCGACCTCGAGGCTTTGTCTCCTAGAGATGCCAATGCCCAGCGATTGCCCAAAACCACGGAAAACAAAGTCAAGACTGCCGCACAGCTTCGGGCCGCCAAGGACAAGGAGCATCCTCCGCCTCCGCCTCCCGAAGTCTTCGAGCCATGTAGTTCCGACCGCCCGGAGGGGGCTACATACCAAGTTGGCAAATTACTGGGAAAGGGGGGTTTCGCCCTGGCCTACAGCGGCCTGCACGTAGCAACCAGGCAAAAATACGCCTTGAAGATTGTCAAGAGCAAAATGCCTCCCAAGATGGAGCAAAAGGCAAGTAGTCATTTGATCCCACATGTCAGACTTTGCTGGGAATAGCTGGCCTAACAGCCTCCGTCTTCAGTTCCAAACCGAGCTTCAAATACACTCCAAAATGAAGCACAAGAACATTGTGCAATTCTTCCGAGCTTTTTCCTTCAACAACTGCACATATCTCGTCCTGGAGCAATGCAACAATGGCTCGCTCATGGACATGGTCAAACGCCGGAAAGGACTCACCGAACCCGAGGTCCGTTTCTACTCGGTTCAGATTACCGGCGCAATCAAGTACATGCATGCCAAGGGCATTATTCACCGCGACTTGAAGATGGGCAACATCTTTCTCGACTCTCACATGAATGCCAAGATTGGTGACTTTGGCTTAGCTGCCTTGGTGGTTACTGGTAGGGACATGCAGACCATTCGCCGAACCACACTTTGCGGAACCCCCAACTACATTGCCCCTGAAATTTTGGAAAAGGGCAAGAAGGGGCATGATCACATGGTCGATATCTGGAGCTTGGGAATCATCATGTACGATTCTTGCTCGACGGGATTCCCCTTGTTCGTAGTCCACTTTACTAACTTGATCCAGGTTCGCCATGCTCACATCAAAACCTCCTTTCCAATCATCAACTACAGATGAGATTTATCGCCGAGCCAGAGAAAGAGATTACGAGTGGCCCACCGGCGATTCGACTCAAAGGTTCATTAGCCAAGAGGCCAAGGATCTGGTTGCCACCATGTTGGAGGACGCAGACCGCCGCCCCGAGCCAGATGACATTATCCTACACCCCTTCTTCACCTCAGGCTACATGCCCACCGACATTGACATGAGCTATCGACTCCGAGAGCTGCCGCCTGAGCGAGACGAGTTTTATGTCTCCCGAATGAGCAGCGCCTTGCAAACTACTTCGTATCGAAATCTAAAAGAAATGTGCCTCGAGAGTGGAATTGGCCCTTGGTCCGATGCAAAAGTCATCCACTCGCAAGTTTGGAAGGAAATGGCTCAAGAGGAAAAGGTTGGCCTGACGCCTACCATTCCTCTCGCCGAAAACGTGGTTTACCGACCATTTGACGACTGGCTCAGAGAGCACATGCCTCAGAGGAGCAAACTTTCACATTCCGTTGGGCCTCACACCGCACAACCAGTGACTATTTCCGAAGAGCCTCCCACCGCTGCACAAAAGGCTCCTCTAGGGTTGCTAAGGCAGCCTCCCCAGAGCTTTGCTGCTCAGCAGCGTGCTCAAAACAGGCCTGCGGCAACCTCTTCAACAACCAAATCGAACCCTCCTGTAGATCCTGCCCTGACGGCAAGCCAAAGTGTACGAGGAGCATCACGGCGGGAAGTTATTCGGGAAACGGCCTCAAAGGTGTCCTCAGAGGGCACCCTTAAGAACATGCGAAGCTCTGCCCGGACAGCTTTGCCATCGGCGCGGTCAGCCCCAAACCTTCAAGTAGCTGAGCGAGCGGCCACGATGACATCTGCGCCTGTGCAACCACTGAAAAGATCAAATTCACAATCCATTCGAGCGACCACCCTTTTTGCCCCATCCGAGAAACCTGAGACTATCGCAGGCTCACGGCCTGACATTATTCTCGAACGATTGAAGAGGCTGCAAACGGAATTAGAGCGGTCATTGAATTCCCGTACCATGGCAATCATTTCTTCCAAATCTGTCACACCTCCCCACCCTCATGTGGTTGTCAAATGGGTTGACTACACCAACAAATTTGGTCTTGGCTATATTTTGAACGATGGTAGTGTTGGATGTGTACTAAGGGATATACCCACAACCGAGGGCAGCAAGACGGCCATGCTGCCTCCTGCCGGTATCTTCATCCGAGGCGCAGAGAAGCACATTCTCCGTCGCGAAGACACATCATACTTCGACAGAAACCAACCAGTCCCCATGACCGAAGCAATCAAGTTCTTTGAGAACAATGGCGAAGGCGGCCTGTCAGAAGTGAATGTTTCACCCGAGCAGTTCAGGGTGGCTATCAGCGAGGACGGCACAGCTGGCAAGATGAACCCCGGCAAAGATATTTATCAGCACCGCAAGCGCGAGAGAATTATTCTCTGGAAGAAGTTTGCCAACTACATGATTGCCTATGGCAGAGATGAAAACCTTCCCGTTGAAGAAAGCGAGGGGCAAGGGGTCATGTCACCAGGGGCAAAGGGCACAATGGCAGAACTGGTAACATTTTACCAGAGGTTTGGAGACGTTGGTTGTTGGGTGTTCTGTGACGGACATCTTCAATTCAATTTCCCCGACCACACCAAGATCGTGCTTGATGCTACCGGAACCTGGTGCCACTTCTGGCATCTCCCACAAGACGCCGCTGAAAGGTTAGCGTCGACGGGCACAATCGGTGCAGCGGCTCTAGATGATCGCGCAACGCTCTCATACCCTCTGCAGACCCTGCTCAACTTCCAAAGCAAGTCGTCTACCCGCTCAGCCAGCACGCGCAAACGACCCGAGATTGATCCCGAGGTCCAAGGCATTCCCGCCGCCAACGACTTTCGGCGCAAGGTTGAGTTCATCAAGAATGTCGTCAAGGAATGGGTTGCCAACGGTGGTCTTGGAAACAGCTCCATGAGCCGAGAGTCCCGTTTGAGATGGACCGGTTACAGAGAGCTCGTCAACACAACGATCCCGCAGAAACACGTCTGGGTCACGATTGGCGCTCGCTGGGGCGACCAGCGCTTGTCAACGCTCGTTGACCCCCGAAAGCCCTGGGAATTGGGCGAAGAGGAAGCCGACGGCTCCAAGAAGTAATTCACCTCATGACTCGAGTTGAAAAAGAGAGAAAAGCAGCCAGCCGACGGCCTCTTTGTGTTTCATATGGCCAACAGTGTAAACAGTGGGAGTTGCAGGTGTGAAGCTTGCCGGTAATATCTTTGGGTGACGCCTCTATTTCTGCCTTTTTTTCATTTCTGATTTTTCTTTTTTGGCTGTAGCGAGCTTGGCCGGCGTTGACGGATCACTTTTGTCATGGCGTACGCGGGACATGAGACGATCAATGATGACCCTGTGCTTTGTGCGTGTTGTTTTCTTTTCTTTTCTCTTTCACACCGTACTTGAAACTGTGTGGGCTAGAAGCTCGGAGATGGGATGGTGAAAACCGGTATTGAGTTGAGATACCTGATTCGTACCTTCCTTTAATGATTATTACGTTTACATGAGATATTCCATGGTGTTGTTATCCCAGTGTGATGTGGCGTCATGTACCACTAGATGGGGCATCATTGTCCGTCATAAGGGTCATCTGGACTATGCCGTTCGTTGCTCTCACGCCTGCGTCTGCTGCCCGTGGTGCAAGTTGGTAGTTGACAAGAGATGAAAAGTTGCATGGCCAGTCACAAACGACAGACACGAGTCGATTATAACGACACGCCTTCCACTTGACAATCACCTAAGGGCACCATGTACATAGACAATGTAGTCCAAGGCCAATATTATTACGCCGGCCGACCTATATACATGCAAAGGGTAATGCACCACACGCCAGCCACGCCCTGTCCCATACGCAGCCTACTCACTATTTATTATGTCTAATCGCCAGCCCCCATCCGAGCGGCAAAGCCGCAACCACAAAATCAACAAAGGCCGGTGAGCCCCTAGGCCCCATGCCACCATCGCTTCGGGCACGCCAAGGTGAATAAAAAAAAAGGACACAAGCAATTAATATTCTTGTTCGTACAAGCACCCCGTTCGTGTCATATTTGGAAAAAGACGAAAAAAAAAAAACACCACATAGTAATGAAAGGGACCCAATGAACGTTTAGTGCTCCATCATTGAACGAGAAACAAGACGCTCTTTTCATGACGCAAGTTATTGTTGTTGCTGTTTTATACATCCGAGTAGTAGCCATCGGTTTGGGCGTGGCTATGAGGAGCGGCCCAGCCGCCAGGGGCGCCGACCACGTTCTCCCGAGAGCCAAAGTAGGCGGACCTGGCGCGCTTCTCGCGCTCAAACTCGGCCCATCGCTTCATGGTGATCTTGCTACTGTCGAATTCGCCCTGGTATTCGATGCCGCCCTTCTTGACCTTGTCTCCTGCCGTCTTACGCGTGTCACCCCATGAGAAGTCGTCAAACTTCCAGAAGGCATATGTCGGGAGAACAAAGTTCCAGATGGGCAGGGAAACCAGGTAGATCAGCATCCAGACGACATAGGACCACGAGTGGGCCGTGACCAGGATGAGGAGACCGGGAAGGCCTAGAATAAGAGCAAGCAACACCAACGGAATAATTTGCGGAGGTGAATGGATAATAGAGGTGATGACTGCAACAAAAGTTAGCCCATGTACTCCTTCTAGTGCATTCATACGCAATGACGATGCAGTCGATGATTGTACTTACCAACATAAAAGGTAAATGCAATGGCGGCTGGCAGCACCAGCGTGCCGACCAGTTCAACGAAAACGACAAACTGCATGCTGAAGCAGAATGTACCGCACAAGTCTCGAACCAGAATAAGCTCCATAAGGTTGTGAACAGTCGAGTTGATCCAGCGACGTCGTTGGGAGAGCAGAACCATAAACTTGTCGGGTACAGTCGTTTTGCAAACAGCCTGGGGTACAAACACCTGCTTTCGCTTGGGGAACGTGCGCAGCATGAGAGTCGTCAAGTAACGATCCTCACCAAGCAGGTATAGGTTCTTCTCGTGCAACGTTTCAACCACGTTCTCCGAGTAGTGCTCCACAACGTCAGGATTGGCGAGAATAGGCACCCAGTAGTTCTGGCCGCCCTTGGGGGCCTTGATACGGTACATGCAGAAACAACCAGGCAAACAGGTGACACCACCAAAAACGGACTCAAACGACTTGGCCAAGTGGTGGGAGATGAAGTACTCAAACACCTGGATAGCAGTAACCCAGCTGTCTCGCTTGTTTGCAATCTTGGTCTCACCACACAGACCCATGATCTCGGGATCCTTAACCATGGCAGACACCATGTGTGTTAAACTGTCAGGGAACACCTTGGTATCGGCATCGACCATGAGTACTATTTCATAGTAGTCGGGTGAGATACCAGTGACCTTCCAGAGACCGTTGAACATTTCGTATTCGAGTTCTGTCATTCGCTCGTCAAACATGACCTTTTGGAGAAAGGACATGAGGATGATTTGACTGTCTCGCTTGCCACGGTTACCGGGCTTGGCCTTGTCGGCCTCGTCCGGGGTACCGCACTTGACAATCAGCATCATGGGCACACGCTGCTGCTTGTCCACAGGGATACGGCTCTTGTTGCCGTAGTCGTAGAAACCGCAATAGACTTTGGCCATGTTGTGACGCTTCGAGCCGCTGGCAACGGCCACGTAGGAAAATGACTCAACCATGTCTGGAGGAGTCGCATGGTCCTTCATCATGCCCAAACAGACATCGGGAGTAGAGACAGCTTCACCCTTGCCCTTGATGATACCGTCGCAAATAACAACGATAGCCTTGTGGCTGTTGGGATAGTCAGTCATGGCAATGGAATCGAGTGTGGTCCGAATACCCTCTCCGCCTTCCGAATAAGCCGTAACCAGGCACATTGTGTGAGCCAGGGGAAATCCAAATGGCATCCAGTCAGATGGTGGCTGGGGGACAACTGAGTCGTGAATGAATCCAGCGGGACCGGGGCCATCAGAGGGGCTGGCGGCACTCGAGTAAGGATCGGGACGCAAGAAGCTGGCTCGGCTATCGTTGCCTTGTCTGTAGATGGAATTGGGATTGAGCAGAGAACTTGCGGGACCTTGGCTAGACATGGTGGTGGGGAGACGTCTGGCTCCGGTTGGACGATCAGATCCGTAGACGGCAGAGAATCGAGACGTCGTGGGCAGGAAGGACGAGCCTCGCTTGCTCGCTCTATCAGAAGAGCCCATGGCAGAGCTACCAACATCGCCGGGCAATCGAGCGGGGGCGCGATAAATGTCCTCGGACCAATCCTCAATCTGTTTGGCACGCTTTCTGCGATCTGAGGTTTGCGACGTCTTTGCGGCTGCGTATTTGCGGCTGATGAACCACTGGAAAATCAGGGCCAAGACAAAACGTGTTCCGACGACGGACAGAATCAAAATAAGAGCGCAGTACAGCACAACCTTTGAAGCAATGCAACCGACAGTCTCGGTATCAACGAATCCAACTCGGCTGATTTCCTCGAGGCACTGAGCAATCTGCTTATCGCCAGGGGACTGGAACATTCGGGTGACATCGCGGCCACGGATGGCCTTGTTGACTGCGCTGTCTTGGTCTCGTAAAACCTTGAATCGGTCAGGGACACTAATCTCGCTCTCGTTGAACCAGTTGAGAAGGTTGAGGTCCAGAACGCTGCCGGAGTAGACAACCAGATTACGAGAGCTATTGCGAATATCGTCCCAGGTGAAGTAGACATCAGCGGCTCCCTTCAGGCCAACGTAAAAGGCATTTCGGGCGTTGGAACTCGTGTGGCAAGCATAGCCCAAATAGTACGGGTTGGTGAAGTTGGGACGACTGGATCCGTCCTGGTTGAACGTAGTGCAGGGGAAGTACCAGGCCAGCTCGTTGTTCGAGTTGTCGGGAACGTCAGAGCCCGGGGCTTTGTTGATGAGACCTTTGCAATGGCCGTTGACATTTTGGAAGAGAAAACTTCCATCCTGTCCTGAATGTTTCTCGGGCAAGTCGAACAAAACGTTGGCGCCCGTACCATCTTGCCGCAGAGGAATACCTTCGGCCGGAGGATGGTGCGAGGTGGACAAATCGTAGGCGACGCCGTGAAAGATCATGTAGCCACCCGTCACCTTGTTGACCCTCAATCGCTCGGGAGGTGCACTACACACAGTAGCAGTGAAACCAAAGGTGAGGAAACCAACAATGGCCATGATGACGAGAATGATGCTGATTAGGCCCATCTTCTCGCGCCAAGCTCGGCGCTGAGCCTTTGTGGGCTTGCCGCAGCATTTCAATATGAAGTCAGGACACCAGAATGTCACAATGGCGCAGTAAACGTTCCAGGCACTCGGAGGTCTAATCTGTTCGGCCATGGCAGGGTTCTTGCGCGACTTTTTATGCCTAGTTGTTTTCGTGATCTTGCCAGACTTGTTGCGGTGCGGACGCGACTTGACACGAGCATTGCCCTTTTCTTGGTCACCGCCGCTCGTCTTTCGACTGCGGTGATGGCGTGGCGGAGAACTATCGGCAAAGCTTCCGTGGGTTTGTGAGCCCCCCGATGGTTCGGTTGATACCTCGACGTTTTCCAAGATGGGGTCGTTGCCGGTGGACGAGGGCATGGTCTCCATGTTGGCCGCATGCTTGTGATAGTGGTAATTTCTGTGGTCCTTGCCAATCCTGTTGCGCTCTGGTCGAATCAGACTCCTTTTGCGGGTAAAGGGTTGGTCTGGGCTGTGCGGCTGAGGCGAGGCTGTGGGATGCGTCGGTGACAGAGGGAGAGTCTCTGTGTTGGCATTAGGGTTCGAAATGGTCTCGGCGTAAGAAGATACGGATTTCCCACGTTCATGTCCTGCCCTTGGCACAGGTTGAAAGCCAGTCTCTATGTCATTGGGGCGAGGGCGTCGCGAAGGCGAATTCCGATAGACGTTGCGGTGTTCGTAGACCGGGCTACCGCCCGGTCGCTCAGGGAGAGACATGCTTCTAAGGAAGAAATGTCAGGGCAAAATTACAGAAAAAATGCGAAGGACGGGTGCCTACTTACCAAGCTAGATGGTTCGCCGAGGTCAGGGCCTCTTCGAAAGAGCGTATACCCAGCAGACAGCAGCTTCAAGGACACAGAATAAACGAATTGTACCTAGGCAAATGCCAAACGGCTGTGTTCCCACGGCAAGGAGAGGCGACCAAAAAAAGATGCCGAACTCCGGTTCCGAGCGTCTGTCGTCAAAGGCGGTTTCACAAACGTGCAAACTCGTCCCGTCAAGTCCCAAGTCGCAAAAAAAAAAAAAAGAGTAGCGATTCAAGCCAGGGGAGGGCCCCGTGATTCGATCCAAGACGGGGGGGGAATAATAATAAGAGCAAAGGAAAGAATAGGTGGTTGAGAGCAGAGAAAACGAAGGCGAGAAGAGCGTCCGAGGCAGCAGGACGATCCGAAGCAGATGGTCACGGCCGTTTGTTGTTTGTCCTCGTTGGCGCCCGTAGTCCCCCGAATAAGTTAGAATAACAAGAAACGAGCGATCGCCGGGGGATGGACGTGGTGGTGGAGAGGCGGTGCGTTGCCGTGGCCAAAGGAGAAGTTTATTGAACAGGAACAGGGAACAGGGAGTCAGTCAGTTGCAAGCAGCGAGGGAAGCAGAGACAGGAGGAGGGGGACGGCCGAGCGATATTGCGGGCCCCTGACTGGCTGGCGCGGGTGCTGGCTGGGTGCGGGTGTTGGCGACGGGTCACTGGACACTGGACACGCAAAAAAGTAACTAAAGAAGAGAAAAAAGCGTCAACGGTCTGGCAAGCTTCTGACGCTCCGTGTCGAATGTAATTTTTCACGCCGCAAAGAGATGATGCTAGACAAGTGCAGATGCGCCGTCTGGAGATGGGTGCCCGAGGTGGCTGCGGCCAAGCTGGCGATACGACAGCAACGCCTCCAACGCTTCAATGTTCTCTCCTGTCTTCTCAGCAGCTGACTTGGGTCGACGTGCCGCGGGCGCATCTGCTCCCGATTTCTGCCCTGCACACGCCAACGCAGCTACGCCGCCAGTCCCTCCAGACAGTCCCTCCAGACAGTCCCTCCAGACACCGGCCCAAGGGCACAAACACGATGCCCCCGTGTTTCCACTCGAGCCACTATCACGGCAGCAATGCAGAACATTGAACGCACCAGCAACGCACCAGTCGACTATCGACCTCGCAACCGGGGACTTTTGGGCTCCGTGTCCAAGACTCCAAGACTCCAAGCGTCCCCCTGGCGAAAAGGGACCATCCGGCCCAAAGTACACCGCAGGTTGCCAGGTGGTGCTGCTCGACTGGATGGGCCGGCAGCCCCGAACAAACGGTACTTGGAGTATACCCCCTCGACGCTAATGCTCCCCCTGGGCTCGACCCCCCGCCGCCCCTGTTGTCCAGTCGACGCCGGAGGGCCAGCACGCCACCCCACCCACCACACAACACCACATCGCACCGCACCGCACTTGCGAGGCGTTCTCGTTACCCGGCACCGGCTCGTGAACCTTCGAGGCGCCAGTGGCGTCTCGAAATACGGGCACGTCGAGAGCCGTGCCTGGCGTCTGCCTTTTTGCCCGTTCGTGGTCATCGGCCCCCAGCCCGCCATGGCCCGGGTCGTGCCCTCCATCCGTCATCGCCAGTTGCTCCCGCATACCATGGTGATGACTTCGCAGGGCGGTCAGCACATGCGTCCGCCTGTCGCCGTGCATCCCGCCTTCCGGCTCTCCCATGGCCCGAACAGGCGGCGGATGAGTGATGAACGTCTACCGGTGCTGATCTGGGATTCAGCCTGATTTGTGGTCATCATGTCCAGCTCAGTGCGCATTTTGCTGTCAGTTTGATTTTGATGCGTAGTCTGCATGATAATAATAATCCCTGTTGATATATGGCCAGACCCAAGAGATTCGTATCCTGTTTGTCAAGCCTGACATATGCTTACGCATGATGGAAGGGACTTGACTGTTGCGCTTTTCCAAAACCACCAAACAAAAGCTTCGCAACGTACGATGCGACTCTATGAATCCCGAAGCACCAGCCAGTCGGTACCATGCGTGGCACCTCCAGATGCCGCATCTGCGCACACAGACGGCCAATGCACGCGTCATGAGGCGTCGACTTCCATACTTGCTGCTTATAGCCTGGGAGCGTGAAGAGATAAGTTGGGCATGCAATTGATTCTCCCTGCTCATCCCCTAAAAAATTAATATATTTTCCAGACAGTATACTCCGTACACCCTTTCACTTGTCTCACGGTCTGGAATGATGGAATCCAGACGCCGTGAAACCTGCAGCAGAGTGTCGCACCACTAGCCATTTGCCATTCTAGCACTTGACCCTTTAGCTTCGTGTGTACGGAGTAAACGTCAAGACTCTATCCTTCACCTGGCTCCTCGACGTCAATTCGCCATCTCCCAGCGTCTATTTTTTTTTTTGCCCCTTCGCACAGCGCTCCATTTCCCGTCATACTTTGATGCGGCGGCGAACCCGGCCTCGTGGGTTTGGGTTGCGTCTGGCGCTCTGTTGTGTTACAGTCCAAGAGTCGATCAACGAGCATCCAATACTGTCGACATGTGAAGTTGTCGTTGAGCAACCCCCACACGGTCACACGCCTATTGCAGGGTTCTACCAGTTATTGCATGCCATCGTCACTGCTGTGGGTGGTTGACCCCGGCCAGCAAATCACTGTGGATATAATACGAGAGGCAAGACGTCGCCAAATAGATGGCGCCGCCGGGAATCAGTTGATTGTGAAATAAAGCGGCAGTTGTCGATGGTGCCGTGTCGCTTGGTGACTGAAGACCATGATCAGTCGAGAACACCCAACATTGAACGTCCTTGCGGCGACCGAGCAACGCCTACCGTGAACCCTCAGCCTCATCAGCTGCGTTCACCTTGGCGATGCGAATATTGAATGGAGCACCCCATCTCCGGAGTAGGCGACCATCGTTCCGTCCTCGCCACGGTTGGGGAACACAGCTATATTGTCCGCATCACTGCCAATCCCTACTTACACCGCTGATGCCGGTGCCACAATGGTATGACTCGACGCATTAATTAAGACTGAGCCGAAACCCGACGTTGGTGTGACCCTTGCCCTGGAGTGGGTGGAACGGCCAGAAGCAAAGGAAAAGAATTGACTTGACCCGTCAATGCGATGCGCGCGATTGAAGGGATGACGACATTCCATCAGCACGGCCCGCTTTAGGGGTCGCGGCTAAGAACACTGTGCACGCTCTTGACAGCTCTAGCTAAGTACTTAAAAATTGCCAACACAGCCAAGCCAGCAAAACTGTGTCATGTCTGGTTGTAAAGGCGCAAGGAAGAATGATGCATGCAGGCGCGGTAAATCGCTGGTAAATCGCATCCCCTGACCGGCATGGGCCGAGTCTGGCTCACCATGTCGGCAGTATTTTTTTTTTTTAAAAAAGATCATACCCTAGACTTACAACAACCGGACAGCCCGATCGGGGGATTTCGGTCTCATTGCACGACAGGCCGGGACTGTCCAGGAGCTCTTTTATTCACACCTTGAAGCTGGCTTCTGCCTCAGCCCTTAGTGTTAGTCAAAGGAGCCCGAAACAGCCGTGTTTGTGCTAAAGAAATGAAGGTTTGGATGCCAAGCGACGCCACAATCATGTCCATCAACTCGGGCATAGACCTGAAACTCCACGACATTGATTAGTTTGGCCGTACTACAATAACACAACATGGTACCAAGTACCCCATGTCCACTGGTATCTTCCAGAGACGACGATTTGCTCAGAGCCTTGCTTTGTTCCTGCACAACGGCACGTGTCTCATGTATGTGCTCGCCTGTGCTTGCAGATGGGTGATGCTACGTGACAGGAGTCTAGTGCGCAGTCTGTGCCTTTGCAATCCAAAACCACGCACCAGCGAAAATCTCCGCGTGTATTTTTGTGGTAGTCTGGCGGGACTGACTGCTGACATGAATAAGGTCTGGTACATCCCTTTGAATGTGCGCAGGTCTAATTTTTATAACGGACTAGGGTTCTAGCTAATAATAAGGAATTAAGATTATAAAAATATATAAGATTATAAAAATATATAAGATTATAAAAATATATAAGATTATAAAAATATATAAGATTATAAAAATATATAAGATTATAAAAATATATAAGATTATAAAAATATATAAGATTATAAAAATATATAAGATTATAAAAATATATAAGATTATAAAAATATATAAGATTATAAAAATATATAAGATTATAAAAATATATAAGATTATAAAAATATATAAGATTATAAAAATATATAAGATTATAAAAATATATAAGTATATAAAAATATATTAGTTTATTATTCTTAATAAAAAAGTATTTTTTTAAGTATTTTTAAGTATTATATAATAAGTAGGTTAAATATATTAATTGGACCTGCGCACATTCATAAAGGGATGTGACCAGCATTACGGAGAGAAAGCAACCGTATAGTGCGGTGAATGTGGAATAGGAAAATCGGTCCACATGGTTTGGTTATTTTGGTGGTAGTCTCGTTCAAGTGCTGATGTCCAATCTGTGATTTTGGTATACATACATGATACATACTATAATAACATAGTGGAGAGAGCGCTTAGCAAACAATGTTGGATGGTCCATGTCTTGTTCTGCGGCAAAACTAGTCGCTGACGGGTAGCTGATTCTCCAACAGACGACGAGAAAACTCGTTGCTGGTGGGAATATTCCTGGGCAGACATAGCCAGCGGCCGCGGCAAGTACGGAGTAGTCAAGCGCAAATTACCACTTCTTTTCAGCCTCATCCAGCTGTCTCGCCCCCCCTGCCAATCTGAGCATGTCGTGTAGGGTCCAGGTAGTTTTGTGTCCCTGTTTAAATCCAAATCCAGATTTCAGCCGCGACGCCTCACCGGGCAGACTTACAGATGACAGGCACATACGTCGCCTGGGCTGATCAGTGACGAGGCAGACATGGAGGACACAGCTGCCCCTCCTATTGCCCATATTCAACGGACAGCTGAGAGAGATTTTGCCAATAGCCCACCAAGGGCGCCGCCCATCTAACCATGGCGGCCGTCATGTATGTACATAATGATGTACTAGTAGCCGTAGCATGGTTTATGGGGCAACATCTGTCAATTGATTAATTTTAACAAGGGCCCGTCAGATGGCAGCCCGTTGCTGCTCTCGTCCACTGCATCCGACAGACGATGGCACTCCACCATGCACCACCCACCACATGTGCAGCTTCGCGAACCGGCGGAGCACTGGTATCCGCTGTTGCTGTTTCTGGCCTCTGTGGCTGCGGTCCCTTCCTGACCTGGCAGTGTGCCGGCCTCCCGCCATTTCCGATGATGTGTCCCGCGATCAGCGTGAGCAAATTCTTGGACGTGCCGTGTGATACGGGGGGAAAAGGCGGTGTTTGAGCCTGCATGTTTCTTTCACATCAGCAGCTTCTAAATTTGGCTTTGCTACAGAGTACTTCCAGCATCCCTCCCGGTTTCTTTGAGTAGCGTAAGAATACACTCGTAGTCTTCTGTTGGCGGCGGTTTTCCAGCTCGAGTCCTGCAGGAAAAGTCAAGATTCGAATCGACTCTGATGCTGCACTCGGGCCTGGCTCTGTGAAGCTCGGATCCTTCTCCAGGTCCTTGCGATGGTCAGATGCCCTCCGGCCCGACATGGGAGCTCGTGTATGGCCCTATGGGTGGCCAGGAGCCCGCTCTTGGCTTGGGATATATTGGTGCGGCCCATGAGAGATAGTGCGCTTCTCCCGTATTGTCCCCGAAAATATGTCATCATTGCACATGTCTGGTCGCATTTGCGTGCTGGTCGTAATATCGCATCGATATGTTGCGACGACTGCCGGTCGTGGGTTGAGGCAGAGAGGCATACTACTCCGTACTGCATAGAGATTTCGGTGAGACTCAGCGAGATTCCCATCGTCAAGGGGCTGGGCTAGTGCCCAGAATGGACCATGGAGTCAATGTGAAGATGATGCATTCCGCCCGCTACTATTCTCGGGTCTTGCTCCACCAGACGCAGAATGATGGCCTTCTGCCTCTGCCACCTTCAGCCTCCACCATCTGGAGTATTGTACCATGTACTCCGTAGCACTAGCATGTATGGAGGAGTACGGATTATGGTTTCTGTCCTCTTTGACAAGCGAGGGCCAAGTGCGTGGCCCTGGTTCCCTGGGTTCCCTTGGCTTGCAGGAGGCGCCCGTCGAGTCTTGGGCGGAGGGCAGCCTAGGAAAGCCACGCAAGGGCTATCACTTGTTAGCACAGCATCAACCGAGTAACAATGAGACACTCACGCATGGCGCGGAGCAGGTTGGCGATGAGCACAAGGCGCCGCCGTCGCCGTCGCTGCCGCCGCATGTCGCTCCACCACACCATGGCACGCACCAAGGCGGATGGGGGCTGGCTGCACAGCATCAGCAGTGGCAGGAGAATGTGCAGAGTGCCATGAATAGCCGTGGCCTTTGGCTTTGCGCAACATTGAAGGCAGTGGGTGTCATGGGCGCTGTTTTGCATTGGCTGGAAACGTGTCGGAGGCGCGCGAGAGAAAGCCCAGATGTCCCGATGTGGCCGTGGGTGATCTGCGTTGGGCGTCGTCCAGATTGTCCCGGCGCAGCGGGCGCCCAGATGAAGGCACTGGGGATTTCCTCGACTACAATAAGCTTCTGTGTAGCTGGACCCTGGTCCCCTCCAACATTCAACGTCCTTGTCAAGGTTGCAGCAGCCAGCTTTGTCCCTGCCTGTCCTGCCGGGGATTTTGAACCATCAATCAATCAATCAATCAATCAATCAATCAATCAATGTTTACCGCCTCTGCTTGAGACCCCCGTCCCTGCCACTGCCAGCCTGGGCGGTGCATGTGCTGCTTTCTCGGGTCTGTCAACGGGTCCGTCTCGCCTAGGCGCCCACACCAGCGCCCTGCTTCTCTCGCTCGCTGCCTGCGCCGCCGCCTGGCCCGACGACTCCTCACCCTCGGATTGTGGAATTTTCTTCTCCATTGACGTCGTCTCCTAACCTCCCTCCACCGCTCTTCAGGGCTGTGGCCGGGTGAAGTGTCTTGTTTTCTTATTCAACTGCTTCCCTCCCCCCAGTCGACGGTTTCAACGTCCCAACGTCCCTCGTTTGTTCATGTCCATCCTGGATTCCCGTACCCGGTTGTGAGCTGCAGTGTTACGGAACCAAACACCCCCCCCTTGCTGCTCCACGCAGACACCTCCTGCGGCCCCGTGCAATTCCACCTCGTGAGACTCGACAAGGGGAATTTCTGTCTCTTTCAAGTTGAAATACTACATTGAAAGAACCGACAGCGACTGAGCTTCGCGGTAGCATCTTCCCATCGTGGGTTGCTGCAACTTGAGAACCCGCCCGATTTGTCTATAGATACCACTCTCGCCGATTGCAACTGCATGTGTTGCTGGTAGGAATCACGAGACCGACGACGAGTTCCACGACCGGCGACTTTTCTTCGACGACAGTCGTGCCATTGGCAATTTCAACCATGGCCGCCGTTAGCACCTCTCCGCCTCATACCATGACTACTGCCCACGGCGATCATCACGATCACACTTCCCGGCATGGTTATGCATTGCCTCCCGCAGACGCTGCCCCCAGAAAAACTGTCGACGCTCCCTCACTGGGGGGAGGCAGTGCACGATTACGGGACACACCGGCCTCTCCTGTGAGGGTCAACTTTCAGGCCGAGAACTGGGCCCAACCGTCAAATGCCAATATTGAACATGCGAAGCCGCAGACTGCGGAATTTGGTCTTGCACAAGACTCCTATAGTCATGCATCGTCGGCCGCCTCCATAGATGGATCTGAAATGATTCCCTTGTCCGCGACCTCCACCGCCCGGCAGTCTCAACCGTCCACCGTTGGACCCGTTCACGACGACGTCGATGCGCTAGCAGCAAAGTTCGCCCACTCATCACTAGATCTTAGCCTTCCGGCCGCATCGTTCCAACGACTCGAAACCTCCACCATGAGCCCCAAGGATCGTGTCCGAAATCAAGGTGTGAATCGAAACAGCCGCGAGTCTGACGACACAACAAGCACCTCGCCGCAGCAGCAACCGTCCGCCGAGTCGTCAGCTTCAACAAGCGTGAGCTCCGTCTCCGGCGTCAACGATAATTCGGAGTACCCGCCGAATGGTGACTCGCCGGGAAGTTCCATCATCGAGGGAAACTTACCCAGGAATCTGTCTGTTCCACAGTTCCAGTACCACCACCAACAGCAAGAACATCCTGCACGAGTTCCCAGCAGAGGAGCTGGCCAAATTCCGCCATCGTCGTCTTCTGATCTCCCGGAAAATGAGGGCCACATCAGGCGTCACCTGACCCCCACATCGGGATACCTGCAAAGAAACTCTCTCCCTCGACCTCAGTCGTCATATTCGACTCTTTCGGATTACAGCCCGCGCGGCAGATCCCCCAACCTTCTGCCTGGCGGCTCTCACATGCGCCCTCCTTCTGTCCAGTCTCGCAAGTCTCCCGATGCTAGACCATCGTCGTACGCAGAACTGCTCAAAGTCCCTTACCCCCAGCAGGCCCCCCCGTCCTTCTCACTGGATAACTCGGATCTTCGAACCGTCATTGGAAACAATGCGTCTCTTCTTAGCACCCAGAAAACACTGGACATGTATCGACAGAATGTGAAGAAGACAACCTCTGCCTCGACCCAGTACTCTTTTGCCGTATTTCTCATCTCAACTGCACAGGAGCAAGGCGTGGATGTGTCGAACCCCAAGGTCAAAAAGACCCCACAGCAGCCATTGCGGGATCTCGACAGCCCCATCGTCGAGGGTTCTGTAACCAACCCTTACGACCTGGTTCGCGAGGCTCGCCAGATCCTTCAGCGATTGGCAAATGGCGGGTATCCTTTTGCCCAATACTATCTTGCCGATGGCTACGCCTCTGGTCTCTTCAGCAAGGGGAAAGAAGACTACAACTCAGCCTTTCCGCTCTTTGTTCTCGCGGCTAAGCACGGCCACGCCGAATCTGCCTACCGCACCGCTCTGTGCTATGAGTTTGGGTGGGGGTGCCGGAAAGACCCCGTGAAGGCTGTTCAGTTTCTCCGGACTGCCGCCTCGAAACGCCATCCGGGTGCCATGACGCGCTTGGGCAAGGCATGCCTTTCTGGTGATTTGGGCGAGAAGCGATACCGTGAAGGCATCAAGTGGCTGAAGCTTGCCGCTGAGGCCGCTGATTCCCAGTACAACGCTGCCCCTTATCAACTTGGCTGCCTGTACGAGACTGGATACGGTGATGACATTTTTGCAGATGCGAGCTATGCCGCCGAGCTATTCACCCAGGCAGCA
Organism: Metarhizium brunneum; assembly: GCF_013426205.1. Taxonomy (NCBI): domain Eukaryota; kingdom Fungi; phylum Ascomycota; class Sordariomycetes; order Hypocreales; family Clavicipitaceae; genus Metarhizium; species Metarhizium brunneum. The sequence goes on from NC_089428.1 coordinate 1,092,353, forward strand.
GACCTGGGTCACCCGGAGGCTAACTACCGAATGGGTGATGCTTACGAGCATGGTCGACTGAATTGTCCTCGCGATCCTGCCCTAAGCGTGCACTTTTATACCGGTGCTGCTGAACGTGGGCATTCCGCTGCCATGATGGGCCTCTGCGCATGGTACATGGTTGGAGCTCCTCCGATTTTGGAAAAGGATCCAGAGGAAGCGTACGAATGGGCGCGACGATCTGCTGAGCTAGGTAAGACGGCACACAATTGACCCCAGACTGCAGAGTGCGTTGAAGAGCTGTGAGATTAATGACTTGTCTATATAGGTTTTGTCAAGGCGCAGTACGCCGTGGGGTACTTTACTGAAATGGGCATCGGCTGTCGACGGGACATTCTCGAGGCCAATGTCTGGTACGTGAAAGCCGCCTCGTCTGGTGACGAACGAGCCAAGCAGCGTATTGCCGTCATCGAAGCCGCTGTCAGCGGAGGAGGCACTCCCATGGACGTTGCACCGCCGCGTGACAAGAAGAGTGGCAAAGACGACAAGGACTGTGTCATCATGTAGGAGAGTCGTGGCCGAGGGCTTGGACGAGCGGAAAGAATTCATCGGCTAGGAGCAATGATTGCCAACGAAAGAAGAACACGACTGATCTCAGCAACGATGTTTGGACTGGATACCCATACCCCTCCCCTACGTCTTGGAGCAGGCGGCCGCGCTGCTCACAACCAGTTGGATTGCTGCTGGGAATAGCCAGCGACAACTCGACATACACGTCATGGTATTATTTCATTCTTTTTCATCATCATTCTCGAACATTCGAAACAAAACATCCCCAACGTGTGGAAAGGGTCTTTTTTATAGCGCCAGCGCGATTACATGTACCCTGGACACGTGGTTGGGCCAACTGTTAGACGGGCGTTGATGCAAGTTCATTCCGTGGACTTGGTCATTGACGACCCAAAAAAAAAACGTACTGAGCCAGGAACGGCATAGAAACAGGCATCTTGAAGAGGAGGTGGTTCTGAGGACTGCAGCGAAATTTTGCGTCTGAATCGACGAGAATTGCTTTTTGGCGTGGAGTTTTTCTTCGCAATTTCTTGATATTTCCTTTGGATGTCTCGCAGACAAACTGCCGACTTATTTTCTTCATGTTGAGGAGGACACGTAATATACCGGGAGGAGTAACGCTGCCGGGGTTGCGATATTGCCGTAATAGGACCCATTGCATATTGTTATTGCGTTGATTTGGATTCCACGGGGTTTGTTTTCATTTCGTCCTTTTTTTTTAAACGTCGCTGGCACTTTTGGTCAAACCCCGTGATGAGGGAGTTGGGAGTTTTATATATACTTTATTTGCTATACAGCTGCAGCATATTTAATATACGCTGTCCCGGGGCGGGACTTGTCATGGGTAGCTGAGCCGTGTGGAAGTGTGTTTGTGTAGTTACAGTTGTTGGGATGTTGTCATGTCGTGTGTGGCCTAGCTACGATACATCACCGGCTGTATAGCTATGGGTGACGGGTGCTGGAGACGAAACGGGTAGCTTGGCATGATGCTATTTGACGACGTGTGCCCAGAGTCTTGTTGTCCAGACGATGGTGACGGGTGGCTCTCCTGGGCACCACTTGATTTCCTTTAGCAGCACTGGCGGATGGATGAGTGAAGGGGGCCCCGAATGGAAGGAATAAGTCGACATTAAACTTGTCCATCTGCCGGACTAATAGCTCAAGGGAGAAGTGTCCAATCGATAAGATTGCCCATTCCCACCCCGCCACCATCCCATCTCACGCCATTTTCCTCTCCCCTGCGCCTTGCCAAAGCTTCAACGTCTGCGCTTTTTTCTGGGCCGCCATTTTCTGGGGTAGCAGGGAACAAGACCGACTGGGCTTTGCTACGGCGACAGGATGCATTTCTACGTCTCGCATATGCGAGGGATAACAAGTGCACTTCTGACTGAAAAGACTTTATTGGTTGCTATTGGACTGTGCCCGCTCCTCAGGTTCATATGTGTGTTTGCCCTGCATGGAAACGGCTCGCCCGGATTCGGCGCGTACATGCACAGATTGTCTCTTGTTTAGGGCCGAGGATGCAGGGAGATGGGTTCTTGTTGGTAGTTTTGCTTCGAATGTGTGCATCAAGGCAACCCGAGAATTACACGACGACGGACGCGCACAACAGCTCGCAATGCCAATGTATGTAGATTCGTCACCCGGGCCCCGATCTTGTCCCTCCAGTCTCTGGCTCGTGTTGGATTCCGCGACATTGCATCATAGAGTCCATCTGGCCAACGCTTGCCAACGTTTGCCGGGTCAGGGCCCTTCACAACTGCGGTGACGACATGGGATCCCGGATGATGCGTTGTATCAAGAAAAACGTGCGGGGCGCAAACCATCAAGAGCCTTGCCGCCGCGACTGGGTGAGACATTTGGGGCTGGCGAGGCACTTCCAAATGCCATCAAGTGACTGGGAGCGATCCATAATTGCGTGCTGGTTGATTGGGCGCCGATCCTGCTACGCGACAGACCGTGATAGAATCGCGACGTCGAGACGAGACGGAGACGCGTCAACGTCATCTGAGCAAGCCGCAAATGGCTTGTCAGCCGCAGGCATTTCTGCACATGAGCATGAACGGTCCTTTGGGGGGCGGTGTGTGGCCATTGGCAATCAACGAGCAGAGCATGGCCGTGGTCATGGATGGATGCTTGTCAAGATGCATGCGTCTCAAAAAGACAAAAAATGTAACCTGCTGACCGTTGGGAATGACCAGACGTCTCAATGACGAGGACTTGAGGTATTTGACGCTTGAAGGATCACTGCACGTTAGCTGCACCCGGACAGACTCCTACATGAATGCCAAAGCCTCGAGCCCAACACGATGAACAATGTTGCATAATGACATCGTGATTCGAGTCTGTATCCATGTGCCAGACAGAGTTCCATCCACACCTGTGAGATCCAACTGCCCTCCCTGGCGCTTTTCAGCGTAACCAAAACAAGCTAAAAGAGCTGCGATTTTCAACCCGAGGGTTGAATAGTGCCAATAGTCCCCTCACAAAGGGAATACCGAGGAACAGAAATAGTCGTCAGATGCCACTAAGCACTCTATAAGACGAGTTTGCAAGGGGGAGGGGCTGTTACTCCTGGTGATGGACCCAAGGGAGAAGGACGATGCCTAGATGGGGTCGCCTCTTGTTAAAGGGAGGCCCTTTTCTTTGACGTCCTAGCCTTGAGGGGCTCTGTTTCTGAGGAAACCGATCCGGCGCAAGATACAAAGAGGGAGTAAAAATGGAGTGCGATGTTACGACGATGGACCCCTCGATGGCCGACCTCGTCAGGGACGATAACCGAACCCATCTTAGACCAGCCTCGCAAGCACCAAGATATTATGCAGCTGCAGGGGCAAAGGAACTAGAGGAGCCCTTTTTGCATTTGATGCCGGGGGGAAGGCGCAGAAGCGCATGACACAATGCCTTCTCTCGCACTAGCGAGAGCGAGGGATGGGGGCCCGTTGATGAATGAAGCAATCTTTTCGTCTCCTCACTTGGGTTTGTGGGTAGAGAGTTAATATAGTATAATGCGATTATAACAGCCGCAGGGGCCCGTGTAGGGTTCTTGATCTTGGGGAAGCCTGCAGCCACCGGATCCGGACGGCTCGACTCGATAGTCCAGGTATCGCGGGCATGCCCATCATCTTCATAGCTGCGCCAGCAAGTTGTGTCCTAACACACAACCGCACATTACCAATCCATTTGATTCGCGGCCTTTTAGCGGAAGAAACACTCAGAGTAAAGCTTGCCCGGATGCAGTCATAACGGGAGGCGCGTTAGCCTCTGCGCCGCCTCTTTTACCATGCGTGTCATTTCATCCACAATAGATCAGCTCGTCCAAGCAGTCGTGATGTGATGGCGGCAGGGCAGAAACATGGCCTTCCCGTCCAACGTCCCACAAACAATATACCTACCGCTGTATCTGTGTCATATCGTCCTGTCCGTGCAAGTGGGAACGTATGAAACGGTTCAGAAAGTCAAATAGTGCTGTACAGTTGCTAGGCAGAAGCCAGGCTAAAGAGGTGAAACGAACCTGTTGTGGCTTTGTTGTTTGGGAACAGCTTGCTTTTTTTTCTTAGACAGGACAGTTCGTTGCAAGAGACACATCAGAACTATAACCTGACCAGGCCTGGGGCCGGGGCCGGGGCCAGCTGCACGTCAACCGACACCGATTCGGATCTATCGGTATCCAAGGGAGAAACAGGCTACTAGTATCAAGGACCGTGCATTGTATATTTCTTGCATGACGATGTGCAAAGCACAGCCGTTGTTCCCAAACGACGGTGTTGTTACACAGGACTGCCACCGGGATTGAGAAAACAAGAGAGGCTCAGAATGTGAGCAGTTGTGGTGTCAAGTCACCCTGTGCGTAAAGGCCAGTCCGGATGGCAGACACACAACCTCTCTTGAAAACAGTGCTGTGGAGGAAGTGAGCAAAGGGAGAGTAAAAGAGGAACAAAGTGGGTGCGCTGATGGGCTTGATCAAGGGCGGCGGCTAAGCGCACCTAGGCATATTCTGATCTGCCGCTGCAAGAGCCGCAATTCTTACAGGCAAGATGGGAGCTTCGACATGCTCGGCGCTTTGATAAGCGCAGTGTTGTCCTCGGTGGGTTTGCGATGGACTGCTCTTGTAGTGTGAGACACACGTTGCCCAGGAATCAGGACGCCTCGGTTCTTGGTCGTTGGGTTCCTTTGCTGCGGTAATCACTGGTGACTTTAACGCCGACCGATGACGGCAATGACGGCAGTTGCAATTCAAGAGCAAGTCGGAACACGGTGTGAGCCTGGCTCGTCCGGAGACCTCGAAGCAGCCAGGTGGTGGAGGAATGTTGGTCGTCATGGCCATGTGTGATGGGCTACACCGCACACCGTAGGAGGTACGCTCCCAGGCTCCTTCCTTCAACGAGCAGCTTCCGCAAGGCAGGAGCCATGGATGGTCCAGGGACATGGGTGCTGGACGGGCGGGTACCTCGGCGGGCTCAGGCTCCTCCCGACCCGTTTCGCTACGGGGAGTTTAGCGGAGTGACAGTACCCAGTCCCCACCATAGCTTAGAGCTTTAGCACCGGTTGACCTGCCTCAGCAGCTGTCCAGAGCTGAGCCCACTCACACCAGGCGACTCTGCTGCCCCAATTCAGCAGCCGAGTGCTCCGGCCCCAGTGCCTGGGTACTTGCTACATACCTTGGCTTGGCCGTCGTCTGCAACCGGCGCCATGTACCCGCGCCGTCACTCTCGTCCGTGCCAGCTTTGCACGACATCTGGAGCAGTTGAACCCCCTTGCTGAACCACGCAGGCCCAGGTCCTCTAGTGCACATCAGCACATCAGGCGGCCCACCCTCTCACCCGGCTGCGTTCGTCCATCAATGATGCGCAGCTAGTGAGCTTGTCTCTGCGTCTGTCGTCTGTCTCTGGACTCGTCCAAGTTGTCCCCCGAACCGACAGCCAAACTCTGGAGCCAAGTCCACCAAGCCCACCAAGCCCACCAAGCCCGCGCCCCCCTGCCCTTCCCTGCCCTTCCCTTCCACTTCCACTTCCGCTTCCATATTAGGCCCATGCATCCTCTTTAACTTGGCAAGTCGCTCCCCTCACCTCCAATGCACCTGCCCGTTGACAGTCAGACCACCCGTTGCTGCAAGTGTCGTCCACTCTCGCCTTGAGGCACCCCGGCCACCCCCCTTCTCTCCATGTTGTATATTCTGCCTCCGCCTCTCTTTGGTCCTCCGACACCATCCGTCCACCTACACACATATATCAACGCAACGCAACGCAACCGGGCCGCAATCACAACCTGCTGCTCGAGAGTGGCCTTTGCTTACCGGCAGTTTCGCTCGTAACCGTGCCCCTTGCCTTGTCTATCGACAATCTCAACGCTCTCGTTGCCCGTCGAACCAGCGCAACGCTCTTTGCTCTGCCCGCCTCGGGCGCATCCGGGCGCAATTTCGTGTCATCGACTCGCATCGCAGCCCAACCAACCTCGCTGGCCGCACGCGCCAACCTCGACAACACCAACCTTTTTGCTTTGACGCCGAAAACATCAACTTCACAATGCTTCTCCCCTCGGCACTCTCTTGCGACTCGGCGCAGCCGTCGCGGCCCGCGCTTCAGTCCAGCTACTTCTCTCCTCCCGCCAGTCCGCCCACCATTACCTCTGCCACGGCTCTCGGCAACATCATGACGACCTGCCGATCCTTACAATCGCTCATTGCGACGCCTGCTTCTCCCTCTTCCCTGTCCATCGTGCCGCCGCCATCCTTGGCGCAGTTGCCTACACCTCCCTTGGCCCATGCTGCTCTGCCGATGAAGCTTCGTCTGCGGGCACGTCCTACGCCCTCAAGCTCAAGCACTAATAGCGAGGACTTGTATGCTCCGAGAAGAATGGTCAAGCGGCCTGCACCTTCGCGCGGCATCAACAAACGTCGCCGCCCCGGGGGCGATGACATGGGCCGGGGAGATGTCCCATCAGAGGAAGAGGACATGGACAGCGATGTCGAGTCCGGAAGCGACTGCCAGCAGTTGCAACCACGCTCAGACAACCAACCTGAAGAGCCCGCTGCTCCCACGACACCGAAACGTGCACGGATAGCCCCAGAGCGGCTACCACTAGGCTTGCAACGTTCCGACTTTCACGACATCCATCATCTAGAGGGCGGATGCTCCAGCGATGGCAAGGGAACAGAGGTCGAGGTGGAAGCAGACGGCGAGGAGTGGAGCGCAGAGGACGACCGCATCCTAGTCGAGCTCGTCCTGGAGAAACTCAAGCTCGCCAAGTCGGAGTGGCACGACTGCGCCCGCAATCTGGGCAAGGACAGACACAGCGTAAGTCGACGGTGGAAGAGCCTCATCATGAGAGGGGACGTTGGTCTCAAGACGAGATCAAGTAACCGCCGTCGTCTACACTCTACCTGGCGGTGAAGTTGCTCCATTACCACCCATTTTCATGTCATATATATTTCTTCCCCAATCTTTTTGCGTCTACAAGGCAGCAAGCACATTCACGGCAACGACAGAACACAACGACTAGCATCTCGACTTCATTTCACGCTGGGGGCTATGCAAGACGCAGCTCCCTTTTTTTTTTCAACACAAGCTATTTATTTGTTTTTTACAGCTGGTCCCACAGCGAAAGGGCCAGCTTTGGCGTTTGGGCAGAGGTTTCAGGATCTGTAGAGAGAACCAACAGCCTGAAGAATGAAAGGTTTTCATGTATTTTGGTCTGGAGATATCCCCCTCTGAATGAGGAAATTGTTTGGAAGCATGGTTCGGTTTTTTTCTTTTTGGCTACTTTAAGACTTGCGCAGAAAACGCGCGGAGCGTATATTCCTTCTTTCTACTAGCGCCCGTGGATGGATTTAATCAAATGGTTGGTTCTGCTTGGGCACGATGGGTAGTAGTAGTAATTGCAACCAAAAAGTCAATACGTACTATCCGTCCGTCTTGTCTCGTGCCACCAAGATGCACTAGCGTCGCGCCAAATGGCGGCCGGGTCCACAGTCTTTGCCTCCATCAGGGTCCGGTCCGCAAGGGCCCGCCCGCGGTTGTAATTTATTTTTGGCGCTTGATGCGCCTTTTTTTTTTTTTCTTCTTTTTTTTTCCTTTTGTCTGGCTTCCCAGGCCCCGTCGCTTGCATGGTTTCCCGCGGCGTCGTTCCTCTGCCCTGGTCCTGTTGCGGCATTTTGCCGTGCACACGACCGGCCGTAGGGGAAAGTAAGCCAGCGCGTCTACGTCGTGCGGGACAAAGTAGGGCCAACAGAACAGATGGATGGCCTGCGGTGCGAGCAGATGCGAGGCGGGATGCGGGACCGGGGGAGGTTGCGTGGGGGAGAAAGACTGCCGCGGGCTGGGGTTGAACGCGTGCTTGCGCTGGCGAGCATGATTTGCCAGAGGGCCTTCATCTTTGCCCACCCCGTAGCGACAGCAGGAGGAACGGTGCTAATCTTATTCCAGAGCTAGGGTTACATACTGACGAGGCACGTGGGTACAGTGAAGCAGCAATTGTACGCTCTATGCTTGTCTATCGTCTACCATGTTGACAAGAAGGCGCCATTCCGACCCTCAGACCATGTCATATGCCAATGTCTAAACAAATGCTCAAAGGCTAACCCATATCTATTTTTGCGCCGACATAAACCCCCTCATGAAAACCCCCGAGCGTCTTAATTCCCTCTTGCCTAGCTCCGTTGGCGGGGTGTGACAACGTCCGCTCCCTACGGGGGCGTCATCTTCCCTTCCAGCATCATCTTGCGAACTTCTTGTTCCATGTTCTGTTCTGCGCCGTGCGTGTCTTCCAGCGCCCCGGTAACCTTGTTGGCGAGCTCAATCTTCTTCTGGCACGCCTTGTAGACGAGCTCTTCGATTGTTTGAGAAGCAATCAGTCGGATCACCTCGACGTCTCGTTTCTGCCCAAGACGATGGGCCCGGTTCTCCGCTTGGATGTCGTCTTGCGGGTTGTCCGACTGGTCAAAGATGATGACTTTGTTTGCGGCAGTGAGGTTGATGCCTGTACCGCCCGCGCCAGTCGTCAACAAAAACACTGGGATGTTTGCATTCCCGTTAAACTCGTCGATGAGCACCTGTCGCTCTGAAACATCCGTACTTCCCATCAGAACACGATGATCAATGCCCTGCAGAGCAAGAACCTCCTGTAAAAGGTCAATCAGCCGAGAGAACTTGCTGAACACGAGCACTCGATCCCCGTTCTCCTGATACTGCCTGATAAGCTCTAGTAGCTTCGTGACCTTGCCGCTGTCCAATTCCGCAGCAGAAGATATGTCGAATTGCTTAAGCAACCTGGGGTAGTCTCGACACCACAGGTGAAGCTCAAAATCAGACGAATTCTTGAGTTCTTGCACCAGATGCTTGATATCCGGCTGATGGAGCTCAGATTGTGGGATTCTATCCATTAATATCTTGCCCATCTCTGTGACCATTTCATCTGTAAAGTGCCGTCGGAACAACAAGGGATGCAATGCTGCTTTGCGGAGCTGTATCCACGCATTGTTTTGATCATTCTGTCGCCCCTTGGCCTTGGATGCACGTAAAGATGGCTCCAGCTTGAAGAGCTCTTCATACTCGGCATATGTCTTCTTTTGTGAATCAGTCATGTCGCAGTGCACAACGGTGCAAATCTTTGGCGGCATATCTGACAAAACCTGGTCCTTTCGTCGCTGCAGGATGAATGGTTCCAGAATAGTTCGCGCACGTCTAACACGTTCGGCATACAAGAAAGCTCCGTTCGACACGTCTTTAATCGTAACCTTTTGGCTGAAAATATATCGAATGTCATCCATGTAGCCGTCAAACATCTGTGGGTTAATAAAATTTAGCAAAGCAGTCATTTCGAGCAGATTATTTTGCACCGGTGTTCCTATGCCAAGTTAACTCAAAAAGCCCGGAAATAGTTGCGCATCGATTTATCTCACCAGTCAGGAGCATCTTCCATGTTGCATTGATGCGGCGCAAATCTCGATAAATCTTTGTTTCTGGGTTCTTCATTTTGTGACCCTCGTCAAAAACTGCTGCATTCAGATCAAACGACTGCATGGCCTCGATATCTTCATCCGAGTTGATCTGTGAATAAGTGGCCAAAACGACATGATACGACTCTGGATCTCGCTCGACTTCATAAGCGATTTCAGCTCGTTCCGACTTAGAGCCTCGGTAGCCCACAACGGACAGATCTGGAGCAAATCTCTCAAACTCATGAAGCCAATTATTGTAAGTGCTCGGCGGCACCACAATCAAATTTGGCCACGGTCGGTTCGCCTTGGGCTCCCTTTCATATTCCTCAACCATATGACACATGAGCGAGATGACCTGACAAGTCTTGCCCAAGCCCATCTCGTCAGCCAGAATACAGCCAATATCATAGCTGCACAACAATGACATCCAATTTAAACCAAAAAGCTGGAATGGCTTCATTCGACAATGTCCATCCATCATCCTGGGCTGCCGAGGTACCAATGGTGATGTGTACTTGGAAGTCATACTGCTTGGCGTAGGGGGCATATCGTTATCGGGGGATGCTCGACTACTTCGCTTGTTGTGACCAAACATGTCAAGGTCCCAACTGTCCATTACACTCTTGACTGCTTGCCCCTTCGTTTCACACTTCGCAACGACGTCGTCAATAGCTGTCACGGCGTTGAGAAATACTTCAACAGCGTCAACAGCGGACTCTCCTATGCTGACTCTCGGCGACTTTCGAGCACCAGCTTTCTTCGTCGCACTGACACGACGGGCTTGTGACAGGTTATCAAACGGCCTCTTCTCCATGAGGGGTTCCAGAAGATCCTCTTTCATACCCGTCATTGCTGCGAGTTCCTTGAGAGTACTTGTATTAAGACAGTTGAGTACTCTATCGTCGTTCTCTACTGATGGGGCGGGGGACGGCTCGGCCTCAAACGCATCTTCTTTATCATTGTCGACGAGGTCAATCACCACGGAATTTTTCCTTGAGGATGTTGGCCCGTCAAAAGACTTTTGAGGCGAGGAATCGTTTCGCTTTTTCAATCCTTGGACAAGCCGGCGCTTCTGTGGCTTTTCTTTCTTCTGGGGCGGACTTGAAGGGAGGGAAGGCGACGTGTTTCGATCAAGCGATATTGGTCTCCTTGCGTTATTCTGCAATGTTGCCTTTGATACTAACCGCCTCTTATTTGGCTTGCTGGATTCTGGAAAGATACTCTTGCCTGTCTGCTCCGGCGCACTTTCCAGCCAGATGATTGCATCGTCAAGGTCGTTCCCACACGCTCTAAGCGCTTCTCTGACTCTCTCTGAAGGATACTTGTCGCCGAAGACATCATATATTTGTCGCAGCTTATTCTTGGTTTCTCTCTCCTCAGCAGCCGGGTTATACACAAATTCGGCAATCTTTGCCTTAAACGTGGTTGGTCGAATGTCCCCCCTAGGTGGTGATGAGTCGCCCTCGTCGTCAGAAATCAGACTTATTGGCTCTGCGGCGGGTCGCTTAGATTCCTTTGAACGAGACGGTGGTGGTCGAGGCGGTGGCCGAAAGAAGGTTCCCGCAGGTGCGAGGCGAGAACCCAGTTTCGAGGGCTCCTTTGGCTGGAATGGCGAAGAAGCAGGAACTTCGATGATGCTAGCGGGCGAAGAGGAGCGGTCCATGGCCAATGCTAAACCCGGCTTGCTCAAAATCTGTGTCGGTTGTGTAATCTCCCGTTCTCGCGACGGGTTGCGCAAGAATGCCGACGGTGAGCAGGGAATAGTGTCCCCAGCTAATTCATCGATATCATCGAGACCAGCAGGGACTCGTGAGGTGGACGGATTTCGTGGAGCGGTACTTGAGTGCCGTGTTGGCGGCGGAGGCGATGAGTCGATCATGGCGAAGGGAGAGAGGAAGGCAGAAGACGCAAGCATTGACCGGCGCAAGCAAAAAGTTCCAACTTGGCAAAAATGACAACAAAGAGCAAACAGAGTGGGTATTGCAGCTGATCCGACACTCATGAAAGCAATATACACGGCTCACGCACCCCTCCTGGCCCAGCTCTCAGTGTAGGAAGAGCATTCGAGCGGCACAGGTGTTGGGAGGGGTGGGAACGGTGCAAAACCACTCTAACACTTCAATGCACAGAGTGGGTTAAATTTCGTGACGGCTGTTGGCGTCGCGGCGCGCTTTGACGCCCGCCACCATTCGCGAGGTCACGTGTGACTCTGATTACGAACGGAGGGATGCATGGCCAGACGTGGCCAGACATGGCCGGCCACTTCTTCAATTTCCTGCTAGAGGAATAATTGCCATCAAGGAACCCTGAAATAAACGGCTTACGACTGGGAATAATTCGCCCACAAGTGTCATCTAAATAAACGTTACAGACTGTAGTCCAGGCGCTTGGTAGGCCTCAACCGAACTTCTATCCTTGAACTACTCGCAAGTGGAGAGGACCATCGTACCGAGTAACTACACCATTCGCGCTTCCATCACAACCACCCAACACCACGGCTACAAACACGAAAACAACCACAAGCCTTCCCCCGTTCCCAACCCCATCCATCCATCACCCCACCCACAATGGCAACCCGCCGCATCATCAGCACCGAAAAGACCATCCTCGAAAAAGACGACCAGCCCGAAAAGTCAAACATATCCCCCGCCGTCCCCAAGTGAGTCCTCACCCACATGCAAACCCCAAGCTTCACACGCAGCCGCTAACCCCGGGCCCTCCCTCCTCTTCTTTCCCATGGACAGGGATGTCATTTTCAAGCTTCTCGGTTTCACATTCGCCATGATCGTCGTCCCCATAGGCTCGTACTTTCTGACCGTCCACACCGTTTTCAAAGGTTCGTCGTTCCTCTTCACGAGTGCCGCCAGCCTTCAGTGCTTTTACTCACGCCTTCGAGCAGGAAACTCTTCCCTTGCAGGAGGCCTGGCCGCTCTTCTGGCCAACGTGGTGCTTATAAGCTACATTATTGTGGCAATGAAGGAGGATGATTCGGCGACACTGGGAGAGAGTGTCAAGAAACCAGAGACAAAAAAAGACCAATGAGCAATCTGCTGCCATTTTACAGTTCTCATGTATATCTACGAGTCACCATGTATCGTCATTATTGTGGCATGGAAAGCTGTCGCAAACAAAGGGCTAGGTCATTAACTTTTCGAGGCGCGTATCTCTGTTCAATTTGCCAATTCAATTCCATACATTCCTGTTTTGTTCATGATATCTACAGGCCTATTATAGTGGCAGGAATGCGCTGATTGCTCCCGCCGTAGCCAGATCGTGAATGCCGCATAAATTTAGTTGATAAGTGATAATCAAAGGCCCCGGTGACCTGTCTCTCGCTCATTCCGCTGTCAAAAGGGCCCCCTCCCAGTCCGCCGACCAACCCAGTCACACAAAAACAATATCCGTCGGCCTGCCAGGCCTCTTCTTGAACGCCTGGCAGCAGTCTCCGTCGCGACCATGCCAACCACCCGGGCGTGTGTCGCCACATTTGATTCCGTCAAAGCAAGTGTCCTCTCCACCATCGAAACCCCCCCAGCCAAGCCGTTAGGTTTAACCATTATGATCGGGTATCGAGAATAAGTCGTGGTAAAATAACCCTGATTCCAAGACATTGTTGACCTCTCAAACAGACTGAATCTTTAGTACCGTTTCCGACATCGCCAAAACTCCATGGATCCCCTAGCGCGTGTATATAGACAAAGGAAAATAGGCCTCTATAAGAATACGGTCCAATTAAAGGGTAAGAAGAACAGAGCTCTAGCTGTTTTTGCTAAAGCGACGGCTAAACCAGCTCTTCTGCTTCTCTGGATTGGCACTTGATTGTGATATTTTTCGTCGCAAAAGAGACCCTTTGCGAGGCACAGATTGGGGGGGAGTAGCCGCCTGGGGCTCCGTAGGAGGTGGCAGTGGCGGCAGAGAATGGTTCTTAACCTGCTTGCCGACAGAGAAGTTTTGAACATCGTACGCATTTGTCTGACTGAATCCGATGCCATAATCATTGACGGGCTCAGAACGCTTCGCTGGTGATATCCTGTCGATCGAGCTGTTGTCGCTGGACGTAGGGTCCGTCTGATAGCCGGCAGGGTCTGAGCTACCGCTAGGTGCAGCGGATGTTACAGTCTCATATGACCTGTCCTTGTGAGGCATAGGATAAACACCCTGCTCGCGCCCGTACATCTGGTGATGCGACTCGGATTGCACCCTTTGGCTGCGATCCCGAGACATGTGCCTACTTCCCGCATATCCTCTGTCATAGCCACTATTATTGTAGCCGCCGCCTGCATTTGGATTGTCGTAGACGCTGTTCCTTGCCGTTGCAGGTGTGGGCAGTCCATACTGGCTATCTCCCCTGAACGAAACAGGTCGGCCGCCGTAGTAACTGTCTTGAGGGAATCGTGGCTGGTTCGCAGTTTGGACACTGCTCCGTCTATTCCAGTTTGCTACTGACTCAGTGTCTAAAAGACAGTCGCGTTAGCCACGGATCAGACACGACGAATATGGCAAGTTGGAGTGACACGACTTGCCTGCTCGATATAGTGATTTACGCTGATAGCCACCGTCAATGGCAGCCTCAAAGCTACGGATCGTGTCCAACGGCCGCTCCCATCGGTTTCTGGTTGGGTTTGATCTGTCCGGATCCGCTGCCTGATATCAGCATACCAACTCCAGCGTTATTTGTAACGTGACCGACAAAACATACCGATGGGGTTCCCCCAGGTATCCTTGTGCTGTATTGCGCGAAGAGAGATTTGAGTCCGTTCCGACTTCATGGCCGCGACCATGGCTAGTACCAATGTTAATCGTGATTTCGAGAAGTGTGACAGTGCAGTAATCATGATGATTATAACTCCAGCATGAGCACGCATCGGATATTGTTAGTTACGTACATGGCTCAGCTTCGTTCATAGCTAATGTGGGATCAGCTTTGCTGTGTAATCGTCTAGCTTCCTTTTCCTCGTGGGTCTCGTGGAAATCGTGCTTGCTCCCACTACTGCGATGGGTTTTCTGAGATTGAATGCTGTAACTACGCTGCTTTGTCTGTCCTGTCTGTTGTTGTTCCGGCGAAGCTTGTAAAGGTGCTTGCTGTGGCCGCTGCAGCTGCTGCCGCTGTTGATACTGGTCCCCGCGAGAGGCCATGGCGAACAACCGGGGTGTGGGTTCGCTTTTATTGCGTGGATTGATCAGTCCTATCCGACGAGTGTAGCCTGGCGCTCGCGCCAACTTGGACGCTGGCGGAGTCAAGGGATCGGGCGTTTCGAGGGTCTGTTGGTCGGCGGATAAGAATGGATTCTAAGCAAACACGGCTCGCGAACCCAGGGTTCTGGGTGTCTGGGATATATTTGCGGGACAGCGCACCGGTCCAGGCGTCGGCTCGATAAGGAAGGCCGTTTTGGATCAAAATGCGAAATTGAGGATGCTCTCGCTGTGGAGTTTTGCCAGTTGGTTTCGAAAGATGTGGGAGTTTTAAGCAAGAGGCTGGGCAAGGAAATCGAATGCTTGCAGCGTCCCGAACCCGAAGCCTGGTGGAACCTGGCAGGAGCTGTGACAAGCTCAAGTGGGAGTTGCTCAAGTTCCTTGGCCACACAGCCAGGATTTCGGGCGGCGCTTGACTTGGCCTTGTCGCAGAGTGGCAAGGAGGGGGGAGGGGTGGCGCAAGACCCGGGGGTACAAATCAAGGCACCACAAAGGTGAGCCAACATTGAAAGGTTCAACAGAATGATCCAAGGCCGGATGGCGCTGTCGTTTGCGGCGGTAGCTGGGCAACCAAGCCACACGGTCCCTTACTGAAAGATACCTACCTCCTAGGTACTCCGTACTTGAAGATACGGAAAGCGACACCCACTTCAGCCGCCCGCGGTGGGACGATCAGCCAATGTTGAGGAATGCATGGATGGCCGGTCTAGTTCATCGGCCGTGTTGGGTCGTGGGCCACGATGATGCCGTATCGCTAACTATCCTTAACAACAAAGGGTTTGCACAAATTGTGAAGTGCCGTTTCCTGCAGTCTTATCAGGAGACGGACGCGAGCCTGTCAATGCTCAAGTGCAGGGGGATGGCGAGCAGGGCTCCAGCAGTGGTGTGTTGGACTTGATTCATCAAGGTGAATTGCTCGGCGGACTCACTCGTTTTGCTAGGCGCGCTCACGCCCCACCCGGTACCTGGTTATCAGATATTATATTATAATACATAGTATATTAGCACACATTTCACGGCAAGTAAATATATTGGCATGTTTCACGGTATATAAATGTTTTACCACATTGTACACACCAGAATCTTTTCGGCTTATTGCTACACCTGCGCTGTGTGCAATCACCGTGCCCGTCTCATCAAAACCCACCAGCGCTATTCAGTCGGCCAGAACGACAAAACTACTACGGAGTACGGAGTACCAAACGAACTAATCATCCTTGTCAGGACTTGCCTTTGCGGGCTTGCTGCAGTTCGGTTCGACCAAGATGGTGGATGAGGGACACTGCCATCAAAGCCGCCATTTCTGTCAGACAATGCTAGTCCTTTGACGTCAACAAGCAAATTCCATCTGGGAGACGGCCCAACGTGGTCGACTGGGGCCAACATCACACAAACGCACGACTGGTGTTCTTGAAGACTGTGGGTCAGAAGTCGATGGGCCCAAGTCGCAGTGTCTTTGTTTGGCGAGCGTAAGATTGGCAAACCGTCAATATCTTGCTGTTGAGTACTCCGTACGTGTAAACTGAATTGAAGACGTTTGTCGATGAGAGTTTGGAGGTACGCAGGCATCAACGCAGGCAGGCTCTGGAATACGAGGTGGGAAAGGCGGGAGACGAAATTTCCCAACTTTAGAGTGCCATGCTCGTTCAACAGTTGGCCAGTCATTGACCAGGAAACTGGCACCAGGCCAAAGGACTCGACAATTGTGTACATGCAGTACATGTACTCCGTAAGAGCTCGAGCAAGTCGCCAATCGATTGATCGCTGGAACGGCAGGCGCTTGCTTCAATGTTCCCTGTTCAGCTGCCAGAATGGAAGGCACTACCAGGAAGGTTTGGCTGGGGGCCCCGCTGTATCATGTGCATCTACGGGGTATGGAGTAAAGTACTTCAATGTTGGACTCAAGTTCTGCATTCAATGTTCCGTGAATCCGGGCCACTCAAACACTCCATGTCGGCACTTGTTTTTGACCAACTTGCTGATGTGCGTCGAGTCAACTGGTGCGAGTACATACGTACTCGGTACGGCTTGCAGAGTTCTGGCGTATGTACGGAGTACAGTGTCGCAATTGATGCCAAGTCGCAATGCCATGCATGCAGTCCTCGGTACCTGGAGACTAGCCCAGCAATACTTCAGTAAATCGACACGACACGACAGGACTGCTTGTGCTGCGAGCCGTCCTGCCTCGCTTCCAGTGGATCCCATCAATCATGACGTGTCAATTCTCTCAGGCACCAGAAGGAGATGCTGGATGGACAATGGCCACAGCTTCAAGCAGGCGTTGGTGGCAAATATCTCCGAGCACCGATCAAAGGGAAACCCGCTCATCCTTTCAACATGTTGGGCGTCGGTGCATCTCCAGGACGGACCCATTGCCACAGTCTCGTTTCAAGTCGGTGGACAGCAGACGATTGAAACTCGCTGCTGCAATGGCCCAGCAAACAGCAGCAGACTCGAGCTCCGTCGTTTCGAAGGAGCTAAGGAGCTATTCCTGGACGTGGGCGCTTCCATTGCGACGCCAGCCCCAGTGTTTTCTTACGCCAGGCACGCACATCACCACCGTGTTGCCCTGGCCCGACTTCGTGTTCGTTGTCAAGGTTGTGGTTCCTTCACACCATCTTGCTCAATATCGGCCAGCCAAGCCACGGGTTGTTGGACGCTTGGGACACAATTGGCTTTGGCGTGGCCTGAAATGGCCATATTCCGCTTCCTCGTGTGCCGCAACTCGAGGCCAATTGGACATGCAATACGCATCGTGACGCAAGTCGTACTCAACTCTTGATCAGCAAAGACAATACGGAGTACGGAGTACCTATCTGGCGACAACAACGGAAAGTGCACTCACTGTCTGTCCGTGCAGGGTTCTGAATCGGCCGAGTGGTGTCGACAGGTCTGCTTTCTCGCATCTGAAACAAGTGGTTTCCCATGACGCTGTGAAACTGCACAAGGGAAAAGCCCATCGTCAGAGGGCGGGAAAGCTTGGTAGATCTTTGGAGAAGAGCAAGCCACCTGGCCCGCACATGCGTCGACGCTATGGCAATACCCGGGCAGCTGCTTCGTAGTTGGTGGCGCTGCCCAGTCAGACAGGAACAATTAGGTTGGACGCCATGCCACTACTGCAGAATACAGGGTTGGCATATGCACTGCATCGGCGCCAGCTCCATCCACGATGATGCCGCTGACAGGGAAAAGACTGAATGATCTGCAGTTCTTCCATGACGACAGCACCATCTAAAGCTCTTGGATGTGCGCCTAGCAAATTCCATTGCATCTGCACTGGAAAGAAACCCGCAGACGTCGACGCCTAGGCATCGGACAACGGTCAGCATCGTTTTTCTCGCGGTCTCTGTATATCTCTCGGGTCATGTTCGGCGTCGTTTGATCAGCTGTGTGCCACGATCCAAACTGGCTGCCGATGCTTCCGGAACAAAGGTATGGATTGCAAGGCCATTGAGGCCTCGAGGTCCAGTTGCACTGCCCCAAGGCCAACAACCATGGGCTTTTCCTCCTCGGTTTACGGAGTACGGAGTAATGGCGGGCGAAATTCTGCATTACGTGCTGCGTTTTCGCAGTAGCCAACCTCCTCTGTCTTCAAATGCAGCGGTACAAAGATGCTGTGCGCATCTGCCCGCCTCACCGATGCCAATTGGAGTTATACTTTGCCCACAGTTTCACTGTCGTACTCCGTACCGTAGGTTGAATTGTGGTAGTACCAGCACTTTGATACCGTTCGATTTAGGCCCACTGTGCTCCCACCAAGCCATCAAGCCAGCCAGTGCTTCGAAGATTTGGGCGATATCTGGGCAATTGCCATGCCCACCGGCTGTCGGATAGTTCGTTTCATCAATATCGGTAAGGCCATTGATCGCTGACCAACCACTGTGGTTGGGTGTTGTGGCCTAGACAACCATGGCTGATGCCAACTTTGCATCGATCACATTGTTTGCCGCGGCTACCGCTCGAGAGCCGCGACTCAGATCATTACAGGTTGTGAAGTGGCAAGTGTGGTGGATTGTAACATTAATTGAATGGAGAGGCTTTGCATCCCTGGGCTTATGAACCGGATACCCTACACCTAGGTGCGCTCCATCTAGAAATATGGAAGCTCGGCAGCCACGCACCAGGCTGCGTTGAAGCTTTTCCCCTTTTCCTCTTTCTATTAATGCCTGGTACTCCGTATAGTATCCTGTTTCAATGCCGCTGTGCTGTGGCTTTGTCTCCCAGTCATGGCGTAGTGCAGCGCGGTCCCTGTATGGAACTTGTCTGCCATCATCTTCGCCCAACTCTCTTGATTTTAGCCAGCAAATGGTCATCAAAAGCCTCCATGTGCAATGTGCATGATAATAATTCTGTCATATTGATATCGGTGTACATATATCGAATCCCAAGTTACTGGCACCAGAAGGGTGTGCAGAAGCAAGCGGAACGGCGTGCTCGAACGTCAGACGGATAGCCATGACCTTTCTGTCAGATGCAGCGGGAATACTTGCGCATTCACAGAGTACCGAGTTAAAATAGCGTGATTCTGAATGCGCGGCGAGACTGATGCCTGAATGCCCAAAGTCTCTGGGGCCTCTAAAATATCGAGGTAACCTCACCCAGATGAAGGCACACAAAATTCCGAACTTGTGATCGGGCAAAGCGCAACTATAGGGTACTCACTGTTGAAATCCAGGCAGCGATATCGGAGCTGGACCATGGAGGGTGGATTTTTTTTTTGCAATAACAGCTTCACGGAGATGGGAAGACACAATGGAACGATTTGATAAATGGAGGAGACACTGGAAAAGATGAAAGCCTCGGTAACAAAATATAGTACCATGCGTCTGGACGGTCACGACTCACGACATACATCGCCCGCGGTCGGTACCCATATGGAAAGTATGCCTTGACTGCCATCTCATCATTCGATTTGCTAGCCCGCGCTTTTTTAACAAACAGAATTCAAGTCGCAGGGTTCCTGAGAAGCAACCATTGAACATGATGATTCCTGATAGCTCTCTTCGATATAGGCGGCCCATTAGCGCACCGTCAGATATCACCAGGTAGGCTGTTCCTCCACATGGAGTCCCCTGACTTTACGAATTCCTTGTTTCACATACATAACAGACAGGCGGGCCAGCAATGTCGACGGTGACCAGAAATAATTCGTATTTGAACGCCAACCCGATTTCAAAGGTAAATCGATCGAAGGACGAAACGTCGATGATGAGAGGGAAAGAAAAAAAAAGATTTCAGGCTCGGATCCCGCAGTGTTCACGTCATGCACACACACGAGGTACAAAAAACATGTCCCCAAATGGTTCGAGGATCGGCAAGGGTGCGGGTATTTTGAGGGTTTGAAGTCTTTTTTTGAATTGAATGCCTCAAACCAAGGCAAATATGCTCTTTATCCTTGCCTCGACCAATGCAGCCAAATGAAAACCATCCTCACTACCAACTCCATTCCGAATCCTCGCACTTATATCGAAGAGGGGTACAGCATCACACGAACCGATGCACCGAAAGACTTAGTGGGGAGGGGAGAAGTGAACTTGGCGCGGACGACGCCGGAGTTGCCTGTAGGGAGAAAAATCGCATTAGTCTGACCGTGGTGCAAGAGAGCGACTTGTGGCCAAAGAATCACCAGGGGGAGAGTGAAAACATACCGTGTGGCCGGGTGACCTTGCCCCAGATGACGCGGATCTTGGATCCACGGATCTCCTTCTGGCCGCGGTAGACGAAGGCAACCTTCTTGCCGAGGTAGAAGCTGTGGTTGGAATCTCGGTCAGTACGCGGAAAATTCGTGACAGTTCCTGGCCCGTGGGTGTCTTGCGGGCGACCTACTTGGCAGCAGAGGTGTCATCGACGCCCTCGATCTTGATCAGGCTGGTGCCAGGTCTGGTGACGTGGCGGGAGCGCTGGTAGCTCAGGTGACGTCCCCTAATTCAAATCCGTCAGCAAAGAGTTGCCGGTACCGTCGCAGAGTTTCTCATCGGCAGAGCGTGATGCAAGTCGGCTTCCATGGGGTGTTGCACGGCCCAACGCGCGTAACAGGGCGATTCAATCGACGTTTTTTTTTGTCGTGCAACTCCCATTTCCACCTGACCGCAGGAGACTTCGTTTCGAATTCGATCCTCATCGCGTAGGAATACTCACTTGACGTATACTGTCGAGAACGCGGTTAGCCATAGGTTCTGGTTCCTGGACCGCGCATCGCGAAAATGACGGCCTTGTTCAGACAAGAAGGGATGGATGGATTCAACTCACGTCTGTGGCCGCTCTCGGAAGGCATCTTGGCAGATTCTTCGTGTTATACCGCCCTCGCAATCAACCAAAGTATACAAAGAAAGAGTCGTTGGAAACTGTCTTATCTAAAAGACCTTTCCCTGGTTGCTGGTGCACGTCGTTGTGTCGTGATGTTCGGCTGAGTAGGAGTGGATGCGGTAATGGTGTGTGGTGTCACTAGAACGAAAATTTGTGCCCTTCAGATCACGTGGGTCATTAGGGCAGCATTTTAAATTTGTGTGGTAGAGTCGGTAATGTTGCGAAAGTGTGGCTGCGGACGCGGAACGGGCTGCACCGCCACATTGAGTTCATAGCCGATCCACTGCTTACCAGCCACTGCTTACCGGCCACTGCACAAGGCACGATGAAGGAACCGCCGACATGGGATAATGAGTGATTGTTATTGGTGCGGGAGATAATGGTCAATTGCTGGTGAGTCGGTGACCCAACGGCAATAGACATGGCGTCTTCATGTTACTGGACTGGCAATACGGAGCGAACATGGTCATTTTCACTTGGTGGTTAAGCTTCGAATTTAGAAATGGTGATGTAATGACGCAGCAGCAGCGAGAGGGGTTTGTTCGGGTCGTCGGTCAGGATTACTAGGTACTTGAGGCATCTTATCCGGTGGCTGAAGATGATGGATGGGCTGGAAGAATAGGATGTCCTAGATGTCCGGGACGACTGCACGCTCCACCGTTCATTTATCAGCACTTGCAGGCAACATTGACGTCTGTCCCACAATGGCGTGCGAGAGCAATGGGATCCGGAATTGCCGCATACATTAACTCCGAATATGGACGAGGTCAAGTTATGTTGCACCTCGGCTGCGTTTGAGCGACTGTGGCGAAGAAATGTGCAGTACTCTGGGCGAATTTGACATCCGCCTTGGTCTGGCTATGGCTATTCGCAGATAGTATGTTGGCCGCGGAGGTCAAGCCACGCCAGGGACGAGAGGTTGCTGCAAGAAAGCCGTGAACTTTTGGCTGTCGGAGGGTGAACTGCTCGGCGGGCCTACTCTTTTTACTAGGTGCGCTCGCGCCGTATTACTTAGGAATTTAAGTGATTTATAATAAAACATATTTATTTGCGTGAGCGCACCTAGTAAGAAGAGTAGGCCCGCCGAGCAATTCACGTCTGAGGCTCTGGGTTAGGGTTCTTTGTCAAGCCAGCACTAGGAAAACAAAAGAGTCGACTGAGCGAGAAAAACCCTGGAAAGAAGGACCGACATCTGCAGGAGCCAGTAGGTCTTTACATGCACAGCATGCAAATGAACAAATGCCGAGATGGGTGAACAACCTGGTTGCTCGGGAGATGGGAGTTGAAATCTGTATTAGCCATCTACTCACAGCCAATTTTTTTTTGAGATTGTTGGTTGAACCATAGACGGCAAACACACCCACGCATTCATTCAAGCGAATCTCATTGAAAGATCTGAATGCGAGTGGCGTTGGGAGGCGGAAGGCTCGGACAAGCTGGACAGGCACCAGGCGGGCACGGGCAGAAGCATCAATCGATATCAATATCCATGTCTCTAACGAGGCGCCGCACTCACCGTGGGTTGCATGGCGCCAGCAGGGAAGTGGCAGAAGCTTATCCAAGCATTTCTTGAGCATGCAGACATTCACATTAGCTACCTGCATGAGAGCTGCGTACTTCCATGCGTGCGCATGCGTCACAGCGTCCTTGCGTGAGCGGCAGTGACGGCCAACGAACAGGCCTGCGAAGCATTTATTGGCTGGAGCATTGGCGACGCGGGAAAACCGATGAGACTTGATGGCCTGTCCTGAGACTTGAGCTCTGAAGGACTTGACTACTACGGAGTACCAAGTCTACGATGCTGCCCCGCCTTGTCCGTGATCAGCACCTCAAGCACTGCGTGAGACAGGAGACAGCACCCAAGGACCGGAAGCGGAGCGGACGTGGACTGCTCGTCGACAAGGTTTTCCACCGTTGATGAAGTGATGATGCGCAATTGCTGTGTCATGGAGCCGTAAGCCAGCTACGACGTACTTGGTGTGCCAGGCTGGTGGAAACCAGAACCCAGCGCCCCCCCAAGGCAGTCACCGTCGACGCCGGCTCCAAGCCTTGCCCCTCCTCAAATCACTGCCCCTCAGTTCCCGACTGGTGCTGGTGCTGTCTGGTTGCTTTCGGCTCAATGTGTTTACCTCCAACACGGGCAGCTGGGAGCTCGAATTTTCCCGCCAGACAGTGCTACCTACTTAGTAGCTTCATTACTAAGTACTGACTACTTAGCACATACTGGCACAAGGTGCATTGCAGCTCGGGGAATAGACTGGGGCTCGCTGCCCACGAAACACGCCCGTCCTGAGGTCATTATTAACTCCGTCCCAGCTTATCCGGCCCTCTGTAGCCCGAGTCCACTGCCCAACACCTTTCATCATTCCTCGAAAACACTTGCTTCGTATCTCCTTCTTTCTTTCACCCGCGCCCCTCCTATCGAACATAGGTTGATCCCACGACCGTTGTCCTATCCCTTTCGACTCTATCCTCGCAGGCATCCAATCTTGTCGCCCGGTGCGATTTGCAGACCTCATCATGGACCACACCCAGGCAGCGTACGTCCAGCCCTTTGGCCCCCAGCCAGCACATTCTACCCCACCATTGCTGGGAAGCTCGGGTTTTTGGGTGGGGGAGGACTTGATCAAGACTCTCGTTGACCCCGAGCTTCATAATCCCTCTTATCGCGCGCCTCGTGCTGATCCTAGTCGTCGACATACAGCAGAACCATGGAGCTGAAGGAGAATACGTCCATTGTCGTGCTGGGCGCCTCAGGCGATCTGGCCAAGAAGAAGACAGTACGGCCTCACCTTGTCCCCCGTGCAACTGTTTTCTGCCATCACGTTTGCGCTAACAAAGCTGCTTGCCCTGTCCTTTAGTACCCGGCGCTTTTTGGATTGGTGAGCAGGAATACCCTTCCGAGCTGTCAGCCGAGGCCGCCCAGCTCAATCGAATCGCCAGCATCTGTTGTTCTAACCGCTACCAGTATCGAAATCAATTCCTGCCCAAAGATGTGAGAATCATCGGGTATGCGCGCACCAAGATGGACCACGAGGAGTACCTCAAGCGTATCAAGTCGTACATCAAAACCCCTACCAAGGAGATTGAGCAGCAGCTCGAGAGCTTCTTGGGTCTCTGCTCGTACATCTCGGGCCAGTACGACAAGGATGAGTCCTTCGAGGTTCTCAACAACCACTTGGCCGAAATTGAAAAGGGCCGCCCCGAGACTCACCGGTTGTTTTACATGGCTCTTCCTCCCAGCGTCTTCACAATTGTTTCGCAGCATTTGAAGAAGTGCTGCTACCCTCCCAAGGGTATCGCCAGGGTTATTGTGCGTCGACGTGTCCCTTGAGCCATTCTCTATTGCCCGCCAAGTACACCACATGGCCTGCTAACTGGTGTTGTTTCAGGTTGAGAAACCTTTCGGCAAGGATCTCGCAAGCTCCCGTGAACTCCAAAAGTCACTCGAGCCTGACTGGAAGGAAGAAGAGCTGTTCCGTATTGACCATTACCTTGGTAAGGAAATGGTCAAGAATATTCTCATTCTCAGATTTGGTAACTCCTTCCTCGGCGCAACTTGGAATCGACACCACATTGATAATGTTCAAATCACATTCAAGGAGCCATTCGGAACAGAGGGACGTGGAGGATATTTTGATGAGTTTGGCATTATTCGAGACGTCATGCAGAACCACCTGCTGCAGGTTTTGACTCTCCTGGCCATGGAGCGACCCATTTCGTTCGACTCGGAAGATATCCGTGATGAGAAGGTGCGCGTCCTGCGTGCTATCCCTGCCATAGAGCCCAAGAATGTTATTATTGGACAATACGGAAAGTCGCTGGACGGCAGCAAGCCTTCATACAAGGAAGACGACACCGTCCCCAAAGATTCGAGATGCCCCACTTTTTGTGCCTTGGTTGCGTACATCAAGAACGAGCGCTGGGACGGTGTTCCTTTCATCATGAAGGCTGGCAAGGCCCTGAACGAGCAAAAGACAGAGATTCGAATCCAGTTCAAGGATGTCACTTCGGGTATTTTCAAGGACATCCCGCGAAACGAGCTGGTTATGCGCATCCAGCCCAACGAGAGTGTGTACATTAAGATGAACTCGAAGCTGCCTGGCCTGAGCATGCAGACTGTGGTTACTGAGCTCGATCTTACTTACCGACGACGATTTTCGGATCTGAAGATTCCTGAGGCTTACGAGTCTCTCGTCCTGGACTGCCTCAAGGGCGACCACTCCAATTTTGTTCGTGACGACGAGCTCGATGCCAGCTGGCGCGTCTTTACTCCCCTGCTCCACTACCTGGATGACAATAAGGAAATTATCCCTATGGAGTATCCATATGGTATGTTGAGCCCCAAGACTCCCTGCTGGGGCTAGGCAGACTGATGTTCATTGTGTTTTAGGTTCGCGCGGCCCTGCTGTTCTCGATGATTTCACTGCTTCGTACGGCTATAAGTTCAGCGATGCCGCCGGCTATCAGTGGCCCACGACTACGGCTGCACCACCAAACAAGTTGTAAGTTGTCGCTGTTATTATTGACCATGTCTGTACTATTTTGGAAACGTTTTTGGTTCAATAAAATTGCAAGCTAACTCCATGTCAGCTAAACGGTAACACCCATGCAAATTGATTAGATGGATCATGGGAGTGACTTGCTGTTGGCGAGTCGGTATATTGAAGTCGTTCCATGACGGCCAATACAAGAAAAGGAGCGCCAGGTGACGCTTATTGATTATTAATGTCCATCAGCGGATAGGGAACGCGGCCGGATAAATAGAGCAAAAACATTTTCAATTTCAGCTTATGGTAGTTTGGCGCAACAAAAATGTCTCAAATGTAGACTTTTGGACTAGATGTTGTGTGTTGAAATGAGTGCCTCTCTTAAATTGTAACGGGATTAATTGCCTCCGCGATACTCCATTACGCCTAGTTTGCCGACGGGCGAACCGTCCCCACATGCTGCCGAAGGGGGCTGATTATGTAATGAGCCAAGCGCCCAAGAATGGAAAATATGGCCCGTGCGTCTGCACTCACATGACCCGGCCTTATCCAAGAGGCGTGGAACCACAGCAGCAATGGATCGCAATCACCACTCCGTTCATCAGAATCACTGCAATCGCGCGTTGCATCTCTCAGAGAAGTGAATGCTAGCGTCGACAGATCACTTACATTTGTATCATTATCAGTACCACAACCTCGTACGGTCCCCATCCTCTAGTCACGTCGATTTCCCCTTGACACTGTCCAAAGTCTTCGAGACAAGGTCTTTGTTTCTGGCTCTCGTCCCCGACACGCGAACACAGTCCGCACAGCCGCCGGAGACCGCTTTCCTTCTTCTCGACATCAGAATAATCAGTAGCCAAAGGGCTCTTGATCTGGTTCATGCGACGCCTCCACGTGCTTTAGCGCCTTTCGCTGGACACGGCGGACGGGAGTCCCAGAGAGCATGCGCCTCTTGCGCTAACCTCTGGAAGAACCGAATTCAGGCTCCCATGGTTGGCAAAATCATCCTTTCACGACATAGAACCACCGCCGTTTGCCGAACGAAGTTGTCAGGGGCGACGGTTGTGGAATCTGTTTCTGGAGAGGCGGGCCGTTGGAGGAGGGTAAATGCCCGGCGTCATCACCATGGAATCGAGCGGCCACAATGGCACGCGCACCGATCATGATAGGGATTCCTCCATGAACGGTGTTAACGGTGCCAATGGCACCCCGCAGGACTCAGGATTTCCAAAGGAGAAAGCTTCTGCTGCAACAGCGACAGATGGTAGTGCCAAAGCTATTAACGGCAACGACGAATCACGATCGCAAGAATCGAATCAAAACGGAGAAGCCGAAAGAGTTATAAGCCGCATGAACGACCTCCCAGACGAAATCGTACACATTACTCAAGGATTTGTTCCTTTATCACTTCTTCTTACGCGCCTAGCACAGACCTCACATAATGCCCTTCAGGACAAAGTCGCCGAGATGGCCAAGATGCCTTTACCAGCGGCGGCGGCAAACGGCAGTTCATCGTATTCATCCAGCGGACCAGACGATAGCTCGGCAGATAACTTGAGGAAGAAGGGGGCACTGACTAACTTTGCACAAGAATGGCATGGAAAGTGGCTCAAGGCCCTCGTCATTGCAGAATGGAGCAGGAAGGCTCATTTGGTCAGCAAGCTTATTGACCTCAAGTTTCACATAGATCAACAAAGGATCCTTTACGACACCGCCCTCGACGAGATGGTTAATGTGAAAAGGGACCTGACATTTGCCCGTATGCCAAGCCCGGATTTAAAGACTGCTCTCCAAGTGCTTTCTACCGGAAACGCTCCTTGGATGCCCGATGTAAGTGACAGCAATGTTTGATTCATGAGATCTGTCATGAAGGTGCTAATTGGGTTTGATAGCTTGGATATATCGAACCGCCCACCCTAACACCAGAGTTGCAGCTGAAGTGGATAAACGAGTTGAACACACTGCTATCACTGAGACTTAACCTTGACGACTTCGACAAGATTCCGTATCATTTTCGCAACTACGAGATCAGTTCCGGACGAGTTACATTTAAGGTTGAAGGCGAATTTGAGGTTGATTTGACCATCGCGGATGAGGATTTTGAGAAGCAGTTCTGGTTCATCGACTTCCGATACGCTTTTACGCCAGCAGCCTCGTCAATTTCCGAATCATTAAGAAATTACCTGGAAAACTGTGTGAATGATGTTCTTGGGAAAGAAGGTCTACTGGGCTGCTACCAGTTTCTCCACGAGCTTGTCCTCACGACCAAGATTCATGAGTTGAAAAGACAGGCCATGCAACTAAGTCGCACCTCTTGGACAGGGACATTGAATGTGGAACCACTGAACCGGGCGCTTTCAATCCAGTACTGGACGGGACGGTCTACAACCATGGGGTCCAAGAGCTGGGTTATAGTGGCAGTCAACAGCAATCGCTCAGGAAACGGCAAAGAGGCCGCCTCATCGACAAGCCAATTGGTGGTAAACTGGTACCGAGACAATAAGGAGGTGAAAGGTGTAGAGATTGAGTTCAATGTGAACGAGCTCTCTGCAGAAGCTTTGTTAACAAATGTCATTGCTCGGCACGTAGAGCACATCCTCACCAGCATACACGACAAGCTTTTGACAGTGGCGCGGTTCAAGAATCACGAAGCCAGTATGGCTCTTCGAGTATCGAGGACCGACCCTGCGTTTTCCAGTTTGACGACACAAGTAGGACACAGCGGAGAAGCCTCGATGCTCCTCGAACCTATGACGGGCGTATTCGCTTTAAAACCACCTTCGAGGTTTACTATACAGCCAGAGCACCAGCTTAACATGGGAAAAAACCCCGCGGAAGATGGTCTCAACTGCTTGGAAGTTCTTCGCTGTGCAGTCATGGAGGATGAGCTGCACTGTCGGGCGACTTTGATGGGATGGTTTGTTAGAAAACCACCAATGGCGGCGGAAGAACTGAAATCGGCAATCAAGGTGCGAGACTGGACTCGGGTCATCTGTTTGCAGAAGGATGGGTGGGGTTCGAATTGGTTTGTGGTTGTTGTGTTGAGCTTGAATGGTGACGAGTGGTGGCTGCTCGAGTCGTAAGCCTTATCTTCCCCCACCAGTGTGCCCTGTGACCTATTCCCGAAGGCTAATCTGGATTATAGAAATCCCAACCAGGCAAGCAAAACACTTAGATTCAAGGCAAAACTACCCTTCAACAACGGCCACCCCGACTTGTCAGATGTTTTCTGGGAGAATCTGGCATTCTTTACCACCGGAGTTATTGCCCAATCAGTCGACCTCCGAGAATTGCACCGACAGAAAATTAAGAGCAGGTCAAGTAATAGAATTAGCTTGTCGACACCTCAGACAGTGCGACTGCCATCAACCGATGTGGCACTTTCTGCATTGTTTCCCTCCATGGTCTTTGACCAGAGCAAGCCAGAGGAGGACGCTTTGTCAAACAGCGAAGGGCAACTCAGTAACTTGGAGCTTCTGTCACTTATCCAGCAGGCGTCCGGTGCTGTCCTGGTGCGAAAGAAGGCGTGGGCAGACAACATTGTCAGCATTACTTTCAGGGGCATCAGATGCCTATCAAAGGCTGAAAATGCTGATGATGGAAGCAAAGAAAACGAGCTTATTTGTACATCGGAAGCAATCCTCAAGGTTAGGAAACCTTCCAAGTTTGCTTCGCTCGACGGTCTCGCGGACCGTGATGTATCTTACAATCCTAAACGAGGCGAGTTCGCCCTGCGTATACAACGCGCAGTAGGCAGGCCTATACTCGATACGCTCAAGTCACGAATCAAGGCCATTGACCGATTCGTCAACTTTTTGGAAGCATTGGAGAGTGCCAATGGCACCATTACCACCGAGTCAGTGACTCTACGGCAAATAACATTTTATTACAGCGAACTTCAGACCAAACAGAGCAGCAACGATGCGGACCAGGTCATGGAAGACTCGCGCAAGCGTTGGCGTGTGGTTTTGGATCTGTCCAAGGACGACATTGACATCGAAATTGAGAAGGGTAATCCCCATCTCCGGGTCCTCGATTTGATGAGACAGCTGGTCAATAGTGATGGCGGCATTGGGGTCTTGACTGCGTGGCTCCCTGCGTCGCTGCCGGCGCTCCAGGCCATCGACAAGATGGAAACGGAATGGGAACCAATTCAGGCTGCCGGGCAGGGCCGTATAGAATTCTCCATGAAGACGGTGGCCTGGATGAGCGTCGAATACACCATGGCGTCAGACGCCAAGACACTCAAGAACCCTATCCGGCTGCAAGTACAAATGCAGCCCCGCCGCAGCCAGGCGTGGTGGCACGTTTGGCGATCCGACGCCGAACCAAACGCCGACGACAGGGTTTCCACAGCCTTGCAACCGATCTGGAAAAAACGAGGCGACAATTGGCTCGGCCTCTCCACGGGCGCAGCTGGTCGCCCGCAAGACGGCGTGGTGAAGATGCTGTTGGCTGTGGATGAAGCGATTCGGAGCACGATAACCAGTGGACCCGGTGTGACGCAGGGCAACGAAGTCGTTGTTCTGGATTAGACGGAGAAATGGGAACAGCGTAGAGGTGCGGCTTTGTCGTCCCCCCCCTGCAATGCGAGCTAGTGGGTGTCCCTTTTCGGAAAAAAAAAAGTTTTTGTATGCTACGCTTAATGATACCTCGACATATAAAATGGGTGGCGGAGTTGGAATACCACGCTGTGCTTGAGGCAGCGGGGGTAGGTAGCTGAAATAAACAGCGAATACTGGCATTTCCATTTTCTTTTTGGCACGGGGTCATGCTTGACGATGCATCGGGTTTAGGTGTTTAGAATAGGCAGGGCGGGATGCAAGCAGTCCACGCCGCGTCTTTGTATAAGAATATTGAAACTGCTACATGGGGACTTGCGGGACGCACCTCGGCCGAGGGTCTGGTGAATATGTCAGCTGGTACAACTGTGATCAATGACGAGACGTCTTAGCCCGGCGTGCACCACAGGGGCCTGCCCGTTTCACCCGCCGAGCCTGGACCATGAGATGTCGTGAAGACGGCCTGGCAGCTCTCTGATATAGACACTCTCCTGGCCATTTCCAGAGACGGCACGTCGGTTATGTATACCCTGCCGCCCGCATCCCGGGGGTGACCTTCAAGTTTGGGACCCTGACAGTCCCCGAATTCGCACTTGCCTTTCTTTCTGCCCTGCTCGCATTGGCACGGAGCGGGAGCTGCTAGGCGCTCCATCGCCTCCTTGACGGCCGCCTTGACTTGCTCTTCATACAGAGGCAGGGGTGTGTTTCTCGCCTTGTTAACCTGCTCTTGGAGTGTTTTGTAACATGGGGCAATTCGGGGATAGTCACGCCCAAGATGGGCGCAGGGGAGGTGCCCGAACCACTCGTCAAGGAACTGCTTTTTGAATTCGCGCCCTAACTTGACCGTGTAATTAAGCGCTATGCCCTCAAGCTTCACATGTAGCTGATGCTTGGCTTCTGCTATCGTGGCACAGATTTGCCGCTTCAGCTCCGGCCGCACATGGGCGCCGACATCAGCATTACCTTGGTCCTGCTGTGCCGCGGCAGAAATTGTCGCGTTTTCCGACAGGACCCTGTGCGCGGCGTGCAAATCGCCCGTGAGCTGCGACGCCTGGAACAAGGTGAGTATCTGGTACGTGGCGTGGCGAACTGGGTAGTCGCGTTGGCCAAGAACTCGTCTCCTTTAAGATGGGCAAGCAGCCCGTCCAGGTTGCGACGCCAGCCCTCTGCGCCTTTTTAGGCGAGGACGTCGCCGTCCCAGAATTTGCTACGCTCGTTTTCTGCCTTGATCCAGGTGCCGAGCGCTTCGCCTACTTGCATGACTAGGGCGGCTTCCTAAAACCCGGCGACGAGGAGGGCGTCTTGGGCAAAGCACAGCGCGGCGTGGGTGGCGGAGGCGTGTCCCCGTTCTACCTCGTCGGCGGCGAGCTATACGGCGAAGCCAATTCCGGGCAGGATGGATGCCACGATGGCCGGCTTTATCTAAGACGCTGGCATCGCTGGAGAAGACGTCTGCCACGGCTTTGCCGTAGAGGGCGAGGCCGGCTACAGCTAGGGCACCTCTGGCAATCTTGTTGGTAAAACCGGCGATTCTGTCAACCCGCGGCGCGGTAAACTCTGGCAGTCGTGTACTCAGCTTAGTATACAGCTTATCCTGCTTGGCCACGCTGCTAAAATTGTACTCTTCTAAAAGACAATTAAAGCTTTCTTTAGATTTCTTGCTGGTTTCCGCTATGAGTTCGCCGTCTTGCGTCTTTTCGACGGTAGGCCCCTTACTTTCCGCGTCCTTGGCATTGGTGTTGACGGCGACGCAGGGGACGCCCGCCCGTTTGCAAGGGAGAGAAGCACCCCTGGGCTGGTCTATAATTTTCCCTTGGTGCAAATCATATCGGTTAATGACGAATCGATCCGCGTCAATGCCGGGGTCGTCACTGTTAAGAAGAGCGAGTCGTGCCTCTCCGTATTCCAGGACCTTTTCGGATTGAGCCTACGGTGATGGGTCCCAAGTTGGGTCATGGTCAGTCCGCACATTTGGGACGCCGAGGGTTTGACTGTGCAAAGACCAGACGAGTAGGTATAGTAGAATAAAAGGAACTGTCATGTTGCCGACTGTTTACAAGACTTGGCGTTATACTTGCGGCGGTAAGGCCATGTAAGCTTCAAGAAAAATAGTATTGACTTCGATCCAGGTTAAGAGCAGTTTTATATAAATTTCGTCCAAGTTGCCTACATCTGTGCGACTATGCAGACTATAAACAGCGCATCGTTGAAGCCCTCAGGGATAGCGGTCTTGTATCCAGGCCAAGTACTATAAACCTCTATGCCAACCGTTGCACGTTGGAACAATATTGCAATTTGCGACTATTACATTGGTCATGTTGCCTAGGGCGATTTCTTGATGTTTTAATGCAGAAAATGATGAGCGGCCCTCATCTTCATCTTGATACTATGCGGGCAAGATTCAAAAAACAGGTGGCTACGGTCAAATTGTCTGCCATGGTAGACATGGATGGTTTTTCGTCGGGACTCGGTGTCTGAGCAACCATGGCCGCTGTTCTGGACCAGAGCGGGGCCGTGGACGGCGTCTTCCGAGTGGGAAGAAGCGACGGACCCACCAGACGTCTTTGGCGCGAGCTGAAGCGAGCTGAATAACTGGCAGTACAATATAACCCCCCTGCAAGTTTAGCCATGTGTGATATTAGTAGATGGGGCCGGCTGTGAGGTTATAAGCTATTGGCTATTATTTTCAAGAGCTTAGCCGAGAAATTTAATCCTATCAAAGTAATACAAAGTATAGTAATTTTCTAGTACCTTTACTCTGCTTTATATATATAATATTTTTTATAAACGCTTTATCAGGCCCCTGGCTCCTGTTCGCTCTACCAAAAGATACTGCTAGCCAAACTTACAGGGGTTGGATTGTGCAAGTGCTTGGACGGACCAGCTGCATAATAGTCATGTCTGTACGGTCCATGCTGGTCTCTCATGCAACACCCTTTGTGCAACCGACATCTGTCCGAAGAACCACATCATCTTCTTACAGATGGCCATGGCTCCCAGACAAAAAAACTTTTGTAAGGCTGCTGCTGCTACAGAGAAGCTGGTTGTGCACCGATTAACTGCACAGTGCACAGTGCCATGTATTAACCCCCAACGCCACCGCGACAAGGGCTCAAGGCTTGGGGCATCATGACCCAACTCGTCGAATAACAGTCTTTGGTAGTCAAGGTCCTTGGTTTCTTCAAGGCCTAGTTGACTCTCGCGATACCTTGATTTGTTGTTGTGTAACCTTGGTGGACGGGACCCTTCATCTAGCCATGGTTGGAACCCACCTGCGGTATTACGTGATTATTCTGTGACGGTTCTGTGACGGTACAAGGGAACCCCTTTGCTTTAGGACTTGAATAGCTCGACCGAGGAAGCTCTGACTCTCTTTGTGAGTAATCGCTTTATCCGAGTCGCATTTGACTTTGCTCGTGCACTTGTTCCGTCACAGCGACTTGGACAAAGCGATTATGTAAAGAGAGCACTACGAGGTTCCAAAGGAAGAGCTGACTCATGCCATCTAGATCTCAAGGTGGAGATTTTCCCTTACATATCCCCCCCGTTATTTCTGTTGTTTCCAGGTTTTCAAGTCGTATATTTGTATTATAAAGCTTAGAATCTTACTACGTGTAATAGTTTGTAGCAGGAAAACCCGCAAAAGAAAAGATACAAAAGACGGTGAAAACGGTAAATATACTAATAAATTACTACAAACATAACAGCCAACGGGGCTCTGATTAAATGGTTCAACTAGATAGCTTGCATCCATCGGCAACAGACTGCATCTAGTAGCAGCTTTCAACGATGGCTAGTATCTAAAGGCAACTGGCTTTCATGGGCAGCAGCCTGCATCCATTGGCAGCAGTCTGCAACAGTAGCTAGCCTTGATCAATTGGTTCAGTTACGCAGCTTCGAATCGTCGGGCCTGTGAAGACCTTAAGCTTATAAAAGCCTGTAAGTTTTGTTGGAAGGTCTTGCAAGACCGATAGATTGGGGCGATTCTGCCTCTCCGATTTAACACAGCCTCGTAAGGGCTTCGGTCGGATAGTCGGCTGTATTGGAAGCTTTATATCGGTCGGTCGGCTAGACCGTTGACCTCTTCAATTGTCGATGGCTTTGGAGGCTAGCAGCCGGGTTCGGGCTGTGATGGCTATAAATGAATTCAAGGATGAAGGCAAAGGTCATCCGGAAGGTCGTTGCATAACCGGGCCTGCAATCAAGTAGCTAGGGGTATGACTGTAGAAGGTTCGGTGCCCCTGAGAGGCCTCTCATGATATTACATATCGCGAGATGACTGCCTGGGTGAAATCACCAAATTTGTATTGCGGGAAACCCAGTATAAGGGTTTAGTACAAATAAAAGGTGAAAATGACTGATAAAAGTCGATGGTATTAAAAGCTAGATATTGCCATCGTGGGCTCCCTTTTATGGTGTTGAGCCATCAATTGATCTCGCTACCCCTTTTCCGGGCCCCACTCCAGCTGAGGGGCTTAATTTTGTTGGTCCATGTCATGACCTAGTTTAAGCTTAAAAGCGAGTGGGCGCGGGAGCCGATAACATGACAAGGGCCATCTTTAGTCACCCAATTAGCACGACTCGCAGTGCGGATATAGGTGGGTCTGAGCCCGTTCGGCTTGACCCTTGAATGTCAACTTCACAAACATTTCTTATTACCATCACAGCGCGCATCATGGTACAGAGGCCAGGTTGTAATTTATATCGCTTGTAAATGCCTATAAATGTGTCGCACATTTTTCATGGCGCCTAAAGCAAAAGATACACAACTCAAAGTCGCAGAGAAGACTATTCGGAGACCACCAAATTCTGACTAGACTTGATCGGAATGGTTCATCATTTCGTCTGCAAAGCTCTGGATGGTACCACCAAGTTCTTTGAGCTCTTTCAACAGCGCGTTTAAGTCCTCTTCCTGGTTCATGCCGCCGGACGGCACAGACTCTGCCTCTTGACGCCGGTTGAGGTTTTGCGTCGCGACATGGCCGGGTGCATTGGCGCTCGCCGAGACGGCCATCAAGGATGCGGCGACTGCCGCCCGCCAAGTCAGTCAGGCCCGGCTTCAAATATCGGGAATTGGCATATTTTGACTTACAGGCCAGAGCAGCAGCTGCAATGCGAACCATTTTGGTATTCAGGTTTCGGTGGTGAGCTTTGTGGATGGTTGTGAGAAGGAAGATGGCAGACGGATCGATGTGCGAATCATGGGATGCACCAACACTTTATTCCACCGACTTGGGCAGAGACTTATATAATTTCTCAGACAAGAAGGATCCCCATACACAAATCAAGCCCGTATCCGCCACCGTGCCTCTGGTTGTTAGTGGTAGGCATGACTATCACATGACGGGCATAATGGAGGCTGTGATATAGTCGGGGGTCGAATTCAGCAATCCCGTTCCTTCAATAACCATACGAACATTGTTCAACAGACTCTTAGCGCAGGTGTCATAGCGTTAACCCCGATTATTGGACCGGTACTGTACGTTGCCGACTACCGAATTGGTCGGTAGTTTAATCTAGACCTTGTTATATGGGCCAAAGGAGATGAGCATCATGCCGATGCAGCGTCTGTTTGACTTGAGTGGAGACTTTGCAGTGTGAAAATGACCGTACGAGCTGCAGTGGAAAGCCGTCAAAGGAGGTACATATTTCAATTCCCCGAAGATCTTGCATTTCTGGGGTCTCCCATATTGCCTCGGCCCACCCACTCGGTCTATTGTGATTCCGAAATGATATCATACTGGGCTACCTGACAAGGAAAAACGAAAAAACTTGCTCTGCATGACTAAACCTCCATGTATATTATATCCCAAGGGTCTTTTCTCGTGAGAACTACCTGCCACTTCCCGAGAAGTTCATATCCCAAGGGTCTCTTCTCGTGAGAAATTCCTGCCACTTCCCGAGAAGTAGCATGATTCAAAACCCTTCATCAGGTCTCCTACTTTTACATCAGCTTCACAGGGATCCCAATAGTCGCCAGTGGAATATATAACTCATCCCGAAAAATTAGTAACTGAGTTTTGAACGGCCCATCACGGTCAATGCCGTACATCGTGACTCTCGAGATACCCGAGCAAATAGGGTCATGTGGCATCAGACATGGCAAACGCACCCCCACGAAGCCGCAGCCCGACATGCTACAATTCAAGACGAAGAAGTTTGGATCCATAGAAAATACGACCTCGCTTAATGCAGAGTACTGTTCACGCGCGATTACACGGATGGTTTGGCATCATTCCACCACCTGATTCAAGCTTCGCGTTTATGCATCGGCTTCAGAAATGGATCAGCTGTCATGCGAGGCTAGGCAATGGGGAATCAGAAACTTTGTTCCAAGTCCTGGCTGATGACGCAGAATACCATATGCCGGTAAATCAACAAGTATGAATAAATACATCTACGCCGTCCTCTCCTGTCCTAATCATCCATCATCTCACTCATTCACTCATTCCATAGTTTCATTTATTCGTTGCAAGAACACTCCCTTGGCCGATACGCCCGCAACATGCGGTTCAAACATTTCCTAGCCATTTTTGGCTCTGCTCTAATAGCAGCCGCCTACTCCACGCCCGGCGCCTACGAGCGACTCTTGTACTACTATGCCTACAAGCTAGACAACATGGGCGGCGGCAAAACCATTGCCGGCGGGTGCCCAGGGCCCGAAAGCGGCTGCAGTTTTGACCAGTTTGTCCACTTCATCGAGGGCCGCGGCCCCAGCGAAGCCACCGTCAAGATCACGTCTGAAGAGTTCCCCCCAATCGAGCCAACCGTCGAGCTGCTTGTGAAGGCAGGCAAGACGGGCACGATAGCAGAGTCCCGCATCATAAGCAACGCAAAGGATTACCCAGACCTCTTCAAGAAGCTGGGAACCAATCTCTCCGGCATCCTGCAAAAGACGCAGGGATTCAAGCACGGCACGCTCAACGGGCAGGCGCTCGAAGACACGCTCCGGGAAGTCAGAGCAAACATTGTGCTATCCATGAAGCGCGTGTTCGACGGCCGTGTGCGGGCCACGATTGACAGCTTCAAGCCGTACGAAGGTTTGAAAGTGGTAACGAATGGGGCCACGGCCATCGACTTTGACCAAACCGTCGCCGAGAACAAGGGAAGCATTACAAAAGAGAAGCTCCAGGAACTTTGGGACCAGCATCTTGGAGGCCGGCAGGTTACGGAAAAAATCGTGGCCGAGTTCAAACCCCTGGCCGAGTACACGCCTACCATCAGGGAAAATGCCGAGGGGCAGATAAACCTGGAGGAGACGTTCAAAACCGCCGTTGAGGAGAATCCTTGGATGAAGGCGTCTTGGTTCAAGAAGAAATATCTACACAGTGTCCGGGGCAACCACCAAACAAACATCAAGGAGCTCAACACGGCGCTCGAAAGCATTGAGCCGCTCGTGTGCGCCACGTCCAAAGCTCGCAAGCGAGAGGTCGCAAGACTGGACAAGCGGCAGGGCGTCAATGCTTGCTTCTCCTGGGAATTCCCCGAGATCAAGGAAATTATCGACCTCCCGCCGGTTGCGGAAGGGTCCGAAGGCGTGATCGATGCCGAGACTCTTGCGACTGGCCGCTTCGTCGAAAGGGCCAACAGGGCCAACCAGGTGTCGTCGGAGGAGTTTGAAACGGCCATTGGAGAGCGCCTGCCCAAGATACCAGACTCGTGGTTGAAGAACGGGGTCAAGACGTTCCACGAGGCCCGAGAGCAGATCGGATACAAGCCCATGGAGCCGACCTCGGCGGACCTGGTCCCCGGCCGCGGCGGAAAGCTCTCCGGCACTCTTGGAAAGCTGGCCGGAGCCGCCGGGGGTGCCCTGTGGGTGAATGGCATCGTCCAGGCCTTCCGGACGAACAGCACCGACTTGGACAAGGCCGCCGCCTTCACAGCCATCGTCCCCTTTATAGGCTGTGGCGTCACCACGGCCGCCGGCGCCGAGAAGGGCCACGATATCGATCTCGTCACCGTAGACGCCGTCTTGTGCGGCATCGCGGATGTCCTTCTTTTCGGTCCCTTGGCCCCGTTTGGCTTCGCGCTTCACTTTGTCCGATTCGTCATGAGCTTCTTCCCCCATCCTCCCGAGCCGCCGAAATTTGAGGAGATGCGGGAGAGTCGCGATGATTCCTGGGCCGAGGCGCTTAGCAAGGTGTACGGAACCGTCTACTCGAACAGTCGCACAGACCCGACGCAGTCTTTTGCCGCCAAGTTGGAGAGCGTCTTTGCCATTGATGCCGTGAGCGTGCTGTCCGAGGCCGCCGGGAGAATTGGCGCGTTGAATGCGAGCGGCTCGCCCGATCTCTACCATCCCAGTGCGTTGGGCGAGGGAGAGACAGTCGACCTGGCCGTGCTCGAAAAAGGAACCCTGCAGGCTATTCACAAGATCCGTGCAGATAGGTGGAATGTGGTTGCCCGCCGGCAGCGCGAGTTCCTCCTGGACATACCACAAGAGTTTGCGAATGGCACAGCCTTCTCGCTGTCAGAGTTGTCCAAGAAGGTCAATGATGGGTTTATCGAGCACATTAATTCGGATAAGTTTATCGAGAATTTCCGCGATCAAAGCCGACTGGACGATATTGCTGACGCTGTGTTCGCCGGCGGTCCATCCGTTAAACCCATTGACCATTACTCCGAGGCTCGCACGCAGATGAAGGAGGTTGGCAGACGTCTCAGCGAGTCCCTTCCACCACTGCCACAGGCGTTGAATGTTGCCTTTGTCCTCGGCCAGTCCAAGGGAATGGCGTTTGCTCAGAATGAGACGCTGGACTTGCGCTCTTACTTTGACACGGAGGTAAGGGAGGCATTGGTCGAGGACATACCGCATCTTTACCGAGACTTAATCCTTATCCGGCACACGCACCAGACCGCACTATTCCTCCAGGGTCGTCTCAAGGAAGAGGAGTTTGATGACTCTGTCTTCCCCGTTGATCATCCCGCTTTGCTCAAGGGACTTCGACTCCTCGCTGCCATGAAGTTTGGCAAGATACACGAAGCCGAAAAGATTGAGCATATGGACAAGGTTCTCGGCAGAGACTCCATGGGTCGTCACCCTACCGCACACCCGGACTTTACGAATCCGTCCATTCCTCCCCTTACGGCCCTAAAACCCCGAAAGCATAAGCTTCTGGTAAGTCTGGCCATCGGGCTCTTGGAGGTCGTCCGCGACAGTCAATTGAACGACGACATGGCGCAGTATCTGAGGGACAGCTTGGCGGAAACCCGGTCAAAGAACTGGGAAGCAATGCAACAGAGATTCAAGGCAATGCAGGCGGTTCTGAAGAAGATTTCCCAGCGAGACGTTGGCGGTCCCCCTACACCTGAAGAGTTCCTGAACAAGCACCTGAAGAGTTGCGTCGAGGAGAATGGGTCGAAGACAGAAACCTGTAGACACGTTGTCGAGAGTTGCTACTCTGCCGATGACACGTCGGACGGCTTTGCCTCTGAATGCATACGTGATGCGTTCCTGCCCGACGAGGAAGCCGGGCGAAAGATGCGAACCAAGCAGCGAGAACTGTGTAGCAAGTTCCCCGGCCCTCGCGAGTGTACCCGCGCCTTGAGATCTTGCGGCGGGACGTGGCCCAAGTCCAGAATCCAAGTTATCTGGGCGTGCGCAGCCAAGGCTCTCCCCAAGACGGACGGGGCGGATGCGGATGCGGCCGTGATGCCGGGAAGCACGAGCTGAAGGGGGAGAAGCTGTGCATCTCCTGCGCCATCTCGAGTTGGGCATCTTTGCGTAGCTTAGTTGTGGACGGTGGAAACGATGCAGGTGTTTTGAATACCTATCTGGACCTTGCTGTTGATAGCTTAACTTGTAGTCTAGTTAGTTGAATCCAAGCTTGTTTCAGTTTCATGTACACGTCTCTTTTTTTCCCCAACATGTTAAAGACGAGTGGTTGTGTTCCCCTAAGTTGACTGATACACTCACGGATGCTTACGGATTTGAGGTGCAACAAGGCTATATATATACAGCAAAAGTACCAGACTCCACAAGGGAGATGAATTAGGTCATGGAAACAAACTTTACAGCGGCCTTTATGACGTCCCAGGCGAAATACCGGGCAGAAAACTTGGCAGGTGTGTCGCACAGCACCATTGTATGGTACAGCTTGGGCTGCGACCTGATCTTGACAGACTTGGACAGAGCATGACTACATGTCATTAGGCAGCTTGCCGTTTTGCACTACTTCATTCAAGTACAAACGCCTTGTCTCTAAACCCAAATTGTATGACTTCCATCTCCTTGCAAGTTGTGCAGCAGAACTCATCATAGAACTCACCAAGGTTGGTCCGTCAGGGTTGCAAGATAGGCTTTGTCTTGGTTCTTAGAAAGCCAATCTGCAAGAATCTTCCTTGCAGCCCTCGTGTCAGCATGATCGTAGTAATGCGTGGCCACGAATCCGTAGATGAGACCGTCCACACCAACGCCCATCAGTTGGTCTGCCTGTTTTCCGTTGTTTTCCGCAATCGTCCATCCAAAAACTTTGCCAAAGTTTTTCGACTGAGCACCCTCGCGGAGCTGTGGACAAATCTGATTGCCACTACTTTCGCAGTTGCCAAAGTTCCACGCCGGATCAAAAAGTCCTTTGGTATAGACTCGGTTCTTGATAGAGGCCGGACCTTT
Source organism: Metarhizium brunneum (assembly GCF_013426205.1). Classification (NCBI taxonomy): domain Eukaryota; kingdom Fungi; phylum Ascomycota; class Sordariomycetes; order Hypocreales; family Clavicipitaceae; genus Metarhizium; species Metarhizium brunneum. The sequence continues at coordinate 1,133,006 of NC_089428.1, forward strand.
ACTATTAAAAACTTGGTTGGCATCAGCCACGTTCCCGTCGATACCAATTGCCTCATTGCTGTTTAAGCCCTGGCTGATGACCTGGTATGCCCGCCCGCTAGTCTGCGAGCTGTAAAACCCATACAACACCTTCACTCCGGCAGGCTGTAGAATATCCCGGGCTAGGTTTCTCAGCGCTTCGATATTGCACGCCGGATAGCGGTCGTCGCAGTAGTCGGGATTCTTGAGATCAAACCAGACAAATATGGCGGTTTTGCCAGCACGCCGCTCTTGTGCAATGGCACTAAACATGTGTTCTGCTGTGTCGCCTCGAGAGGTAAGCGTCCCATCGTGATCGGCATACCACTGGCTACTCCAAGCCGTCATGTCGATTTCAAGGGCATTAGCGCTGTGGTTGAGAGCGTCTCGAACGCCGTAGTCCATGAGGACTCGGTGAGCAATAGCAAAAAATGGTCGGGGGCTGTCAAACGTCTGTTGGAGAATCTTTTCCTTCTCGACATGGTCACCAGAGGCAGCCCGCTCTATCGATCGAGCTTGAATAGAAAGGGGCCATCCGAGAAACGCTGAAAAAAAGAACAAGCTGCTGAGAAGTTGAGATATGGTCATCATTTTCATCCGATTATATCTGCAGTAAGCTTTGCATTTGCCAAACAAACTCGTATCGCATGGGGTAGTCTCTTTATATGTCAAATACTATGCAAGGTTCCCTGGACGGCAAGGGTGCTTTTGCGGCTGCTGGAGTACGAGTACGAGTCTGATAGTTATAACCAAGAGAGTAAATTCGTCAAATTATACTATTACGTGTAGAGATTCATTGCTATGCTTTATCATATATTAAGGTTACTGTAAAAGTAAATTTTATAAGAAGTGAATTTTGTAAAAAGTAAGTTTTTAAAGAAGTAAATTTTATAAAAAGTAAATTTCATAAGAAGAAAATTTTACCAGACTCGGTAAAGTTTATTAATATTATAACTGGATAGGCCCAAAAATGGCTTGGCTGCGCTCTCACCTCTCATCGTTTATTCATCTATTCCACCATGAGCCAGCCACGATCCAACTCAAGTCGGGTCCCATGAACGTTCCATCTCATGCCAACTTGGCCATCACAACCTCGACATTTCCAATCGTCGAGTCCTGCTGCACATCATCTTTGATAACGGAGTAATCAGACGTGTTGGGGTCCCAGTCCAGGATGCTGAGCACGTTAGAGTGCGCACCCCATGGCGCGCTCCAATACACCCGGTAGATCTTGGTCTCGTGCGTGACGTTCCATTCGTCCAGCGTGTACTGGCCCTCGGTACCGATGTCCGCGTCCGACCGCCCGCATGAATGTACCGAGGCCTCGGACTGCGGCGCGATGACTATCTTGTTGATCTCGCTCGGGCCGATCCCGTTGTCCTTGTTGCCGCGATAGAATTTGCCGCTGCAAAGGCTCAATTGGGTCACATAAAGGCTAAGATTGATGATGGGGAAGAGCTGCTTACGATTCGAGCTTGGCGTCCTTGATGCGAATGTCACTCCTGCGCAGGCGACTGCGGTTCTTGATGCCAATCCATTGTTTGTAGGCCATGCTGGTGGAGAGAGTGTGTGAATTGTGTTGTAAGACTTGAATCAAGAGCGCCGATTATAAGAGACTGTAGAAATTGAAGACGGAAGCTAAAGATCGGGTACGTATTTGAAAGAATTCAGCTCCAACTCATCTTTTCGCTGACTTATTCCATGAAGAGCTGGGCTGTTTTTAACGATTTTACCAAGTGTCTCGTTGTTCAGAATATGCTTCGAGCAAGTATGATGGCACCAATTTCACGAATGTACCAGGTATTCAGCTAAATTTCCCACCTAGTCGACTCGGATCACTATACAAATGGTCCAAGCGACCGAGATAAGCTAAACAACAAAGTCATCACCCAGCTGCAGCTCTACAGAAACTGGGTGCGTATCAGAGCTCTTGTCTATGATTGAAAAGCGACCCTAATTGAGTCTCCAGGTAGCCCGAGTGAGCAAGAAGCCCGAAGAGGCCAAGCCGCCGCCCTCGGGCGACTTTCCGACAAAGCTCCAAACTAAAGTATTAGTGAGTATTTCAATACCTAACCAAGACAATGGTGGTTCTATAGTGATAAAGAGTTTCCCAGCTTGCTGTCAAGAGAAGAAAGTACATCGCTCAAAGCATTCGCTTGAGAACCAACCGGAGAACGATATTGTTGACGGAAAAGTGAATATCTATCCTATTCTTGAGATGGGAGTTGTAACGCTGCACCTTGAGGATGCAACGCCGCCCCGTGATAATAACTTTGACTTTTATGTAAAGAAGATCTGATAAGGTTGAGATGGGTTAAAAATAGTCCTTTATCTAGTGCCGATTTTAATTCCTGTGAAAGGCCTCTAGCGAGTTGACTCAACTAGCTAGCCCCTAGCTGTTTACTATCAAGATGAAGCTAATTTTGCACAAAAGTTAGTAATACATCCACACACGAGAAATCGTAGCAAAGAGAATAAGCGGACAAGAGCAGAAATTAAAAGACTAAGACAAATAGGCTTTAGCAAGGTACAGTTATCAATTTTAGAATACACAAGTACTATAAGTATACAACTGCCCTATTTAGATTTCTCTACCAACTAGCTATAATCAAAGAAGAAGTAGAAGGAGAAAATGTCCAGAGATGAGGAGTAATTATTATGTCAACTAGTTCTCTAACCCGCGAGCGTTCCGTGAGTATACTTCTTCAGTTCTAACGCGCCTAGTTTATTTACCTAAACCCCACACGCTCCGCACTCGAACCTCGACTAAGTAGCCGCTGCTTCGCAAGTCGTGATTAGTAGGGACTAATAGTCTTGGAAAGGACCGGACGTGCCCAAGGTCCATGCAGATGACTATATTTCTCGAAGCTTCCACTCCGACGCAGTCGTGTGTGCAAAACGGCGGCAAGCACGGCACAAGGTCTTGAACCCTGCGATGCCATCGTGGAGTCTGCCGTGTGGTGTGCCACTCTCTTAGGGGGGAAGGGCGGACATGTCCATTTGAATTGGTCATGATGCTGATGCTAGACACTAACAAGAAAGATTGCGGCAGGTGTGCCTTTGTTTGATCATGCTGGCCAGTCACGCCGCGTCTCTCTCCTCAGAGTGGCCGACTATGCCGACTCCATCGAGAGTCGTCGAGTCGTGTCTCCCGTTAAACCAGGCCACCTCGGTGAGCTCTTGCCGGACTCGGCGCCGATAGACCGCCACGGAGCTCAAGAGTGTCGTTCTGGACTGGGTTGCCAAGGCCCCAAGGCTACCAGAGTGCTTTCACAGCACCGGAGCGAAGCAGCGAGGCGGTGTTATCTACGGGTCGGCCGGCGAGGCTATCATCCTGACCATGACGGCCGCGAGGGAGAAGTACCTCACCCTTCTCCTTGAGGAATACCACGCCATGGCCAACATGTTTAGCCCCTTTCACTTGATTTGGCCCGCACAAATAGCTACTACTAACCTTTGACTGCTCCATGACATTTGTTAGGAATTGTACTGACTTTATTACCGCTGAGCCTTGACCATTACTGGGAATTGTTGTTGGAGATTAGCGATTGAAGATGTCAGGTAGGTTATTTATCTGGCTGATTACCTATGCATCTAGCCACAACAACGCCATAGTCGTGAGAGAGTAAGATACAACACATTGTCGGTGGTGGTAGAGGCCCGCCTTACCGTCCGCCTTGGCATGTTTAAGAACAGAGATCCGCGATAGGCCCAGAACAAGATTCCACATTGTACCTTGAATCTCTGCTCTTGTTCAAAGCCATCTCAAAATTCCACCAGATAGCCTCGTCCACCTTCCGCGCCATTTCCGCAATCGATTGTCCGTGTGGCATCCAAATCGCCTTTTCCATCAGCGTATAGACATTCTATTTTTTTTGTAGTCTTCTCCTGCAAAGACGAATTTGTTACCGTACTCAACCCCATAATCGGGTGCATAGCCTTTCTCCTTCAGATGTTTACCGACTTTGTGCCACATCGCTTGAGGATTCACACCTGGAGGCACTTTCGGTTTCAATTTCAATGTCACACTTTGATCCTCCTGTTCTTCCGTTGTGTAGACGTCTTCAAAGCCCTCGCACCCTTCCAGAGAGTTAATGGGGTGCCTGTCCCCCCCCTCACCCGTCGTTATAACGATATCAAGGCTCCGTCCCCATTTCTTTTATTCCGATACCATAGCATATTAGCACTCTGAAGGTTGTTATTGTAAAAATCGAAAAGTAATGAAACGGCTTACATCTCTCAATGTCTCCTTCTTCTTCGTACCCATCTTCCTCTTTATACCAAAATTGTAATTTGCGTTTATCGAGGGATTGATATTTATGGCAGGCGTTAAATATATCACAGAGTCGGTGCGTGTATTCAAGCAGGAAACTAGATTTCTGTTTCTGCTGAATGCGAAGAGGATAAAAGGGCGATAATATCAGACAGTATAAAGTAAAGAGATAGTCTGGATTCTGGCTAGCTCTCTTCTGGGATACCCTGCCATTAAATACTACTCTAGACTGATCTCCTAAATCGACTGCGCTCATGACTTGACGCAAACACAATCAGAACCGGGTGCCTACCGTACAAAGATGTGCAAACCATAAGAATAAAGCCAGTAGTTTTAAAAGAGTTAGCAGACAATAGTGACAAAGGTCTGACGGACCAAGACGCTGAAAGAATGACGAGACAAAGGTTTTAAAAGCACAATGGGTAGATGAAGACTGCAAGAGGCCCACTAGAGTCTAGACAAAGGCTCTCAAAGATTCACGGGAGATGAAGATTGTAAGAGATTGCGCAGACAAAGGCTCAAAGGATCCACAAGACAAAGACTGTAAAAGATGCACCAGACACAGGTTTCAGAAGTGCCACATGATGGAATAGGAGGGTGAAGGACTGTGCCGCCGCGGTTCAAAGGCTTTGGGCAGTTGCGTCAGCACGGGGAGCTCTACGTGGTCCGGGCACAGTAGCAGAGGTCTTTCTGTACAGAAATTGCAGCGTCCACCACGCTTCATTGATTGTGTTCCATGCAAATTTGCCGTACTCTGACCCGAGTATTCCGCCTCGGCCTGGTGCCAAGAAATAGGTCAATACTTTCAATCTCATGCTGTTGAAGGGGTCCTTGGCCAAGCTGATCTAGGTGGAGGAGGAGTTTGTTTTGAAAGTGTTTTTGATGAATATGGTCTTGACTCATTAGCAAGACTACCATGGCGATGTGTGTTCTTGAGTGGCGGCGTGAGGTTGGAACCACCAAAACCAGTTACAAAAGCAGCTTCTATACACAGCCTTATTCCTCTATTCCGGAGCGTAATACTCGGCCAACGTAAATAAAGCTTTGAGCCATTCCAAGTAACGTTAAAATGCAATCTTAGTAGACTGTCCTTAATATAATACGTCAAGTATATTAATATATGCAAGTATATATCTGATAAGAACATGGGTCAAGATACACTTTATGGACCACTACGAGTCACTCTGATTAAGCATTCTTAGGGACGCGATGAGTTACTCTGACCAGACTTGATAGGGACGGCGGGCCTTAACCGCGGTGCTGGGCCGAGGCTGGTTCCTAATGTCAGCCCGGCACAGTTTTCCGGCGCAGCTGGCCAAGGTTTTTTCACGGCTCCGGTTTTTGTTCAGGACGCTGCGGACCAGTTGACCTGAAGAAACAGGTGAGCGCACGGACATGGTGACTGTTGTCAAAGCAGCTCGGTGGAGATGCATTTATCCAGGGACCATCATGATCACGTCAATCGTAGTAGAGCCAGAGTATACATCATGACATATCTATGCAAGTGAGTAGAGCCAAATCTAGCAATGAGCCGATATACAGTACCTTTATCCAATAATCGAGCGGCATGTGGTTAGAACTGTTATAACTTATGCGCATGTACATAATTTGTCTGGGCACGGACCTGATTGGTGGCAAATTGCGCTTCGTCTCTTGCAACCAATCAATTGTCTGTGCCTGTATCTAAAGAGACTAGTGAGAGCAGGCACGTGGGAGGGCAGCACTTACTCGATCGACATCTTCCATCCCGACGCATCAGCACCATCAATTGATGTCCTATTTCATCCTGTATCAGAGAGGCCCTCTACCTTTCCTGTCCACTCGTTATTTGCTTCGCATCAAGAAGAGCTCCTTCTGTCGTTTTTGTGTCTCTTTCCCGGTCCGCTGCTACTACATTGGCCACGCCACGTGTCGCCATGAGATCATTGAAACACATCGCGGCCCCGCTCGCGGCCTTTGCTCTCCCCTTTACGCACGGCATACGCATTATCCAGACCAACGATGATGGTTGGGCCGAGGGGAATCTTCGCGTCCTCAATGACGCCTTGAATGCCCTGGGACATCAAGTCGTCTTGTCCGCTCCTGCGGAGAACCAGTCAGGCAGAGGTAACTGAGGTTTCGACTCGCGCCCCTGCTCCGCGCCAACTCCTGCTTGTCCACCAGACCAGACAGACTCTCCTGCGCTCAAACGTAACCATCGTGTACTAATGGCTCACGGCGACCGTCAGGCTCCCTGGACAGAGACCCTCAACCGCGCAAAGACCCATGCATGTACGATAGCTGCCCAGCCAACTCTGGCCCCGTTGGGTCCAACGCCACTCGCCCAGATCTCAACTGGGTAAACTCCTTCCCGGCCACTTCTGCCCGCTACGGCATCGACAGCATCGGCCCCAAGCTCTGGAGCGGCGCGAAGCCGGAGCTCGTCGTCACGGGGCCCAACGTGGGCGCAAACCTCTGGCTGGTCGACTGGGTATCTGGCACCGTCGGCGCTGCCTGTTATGCCGCTCACGACGCTGGCATTCCTGCCATTGCATTTTCCGGGGCAAACACGGACACTCACCCTTGGAACACGCCGGCTTCGCTGGAGAGCGCCGTCTTTGCCGAGATTTCCGCAAACATTACCCAGAGCATCATCGACGCGGGAGAGCCATACCTGCCCAAGGACGTCTTTCTCAATGTCAACATGCCCAAGATTGTGGCGGGTGGGAGCTGCTCCAAGGCATCGGACGTCAAGTACGTTCTTAGTCGCATCACGTCGGGCATTTTTTCGACCCCCGACGTCAATTGGTGTGGTGGCTCGCGTCTGCCTTCGGAGCTGCATGTGCATCAGAGCACGCCTTGTTCCGTGTCGATTAGTGTGGGGGATGCGAGCGATAAGACAACGGCCGATGCGGACGCGCAGCAGAAGGTCTTGGACAAGCTGAAGCCCCTGTTGAGCTGCCTGTGAAAACTACGGAGTTGAAATGTAGAAGGAGCCGAGGGATGTGCTGGCGCAAGCGAGAGAATTGAATGGCATGGGAACCAGATGAGAATGTCGACTCAGATGAGACAAAGCTGGCGGTTTCTTTATTACGATGACGGGCTACTAGAGAGACTTGCACTACATCTATTGTGTAGTTGTATATTACAGTTAAATAATCTTGGACAAGTATGGCTCGTGAGTCGACGTGAAACTCCCTTCTGCGGTAACACTTTATATTTGTCACGGGCTATATTTGAGGTTGTGGACCCGGTTATGAGACCTACTCACCATTGACCATTGAAACGAGTTAAAACTTCCTTGCTTGCTGAAATGCCTGTGAGTGCAGATGGTCACCATGTCACCGCCCGCCGGCACGTCGCGAGAAAAGATGTTGCCGACGGGAGGGTAAACGCGTAGGGGCTCCCAGATAATAGCTTCTCATTCTTGGATGGGATAGCTGGGCACCGATTCAGGTCGAATACTTTTGCGTCCCACTGCACTTGAAGCCTTTGCATGTTACTAAACAAGGTAGAGCCCGCGTGCTGACGAGTTGCAAGAACGGGGTAGTCTCCTAAAAAAAAAGGAGTAAAGGACTACTATCATGCATAGTAGATTTGTTAGCTCGCTTCTAATTTCACCCTCGTGACTAGTCCTAGTCTGAACTCTGTGACTATGCCCCAACTTGTGGTAGAAGACGCAATTGATGACTCGTTGACAGATGCTAAATAAATAATGACGAGATGTGTGGATCGACCGTCAAATGGGCAGAGAGTTGCGCCCATCCAACGTAAAACCCAGGTTCTAGATCGTCGCTTCTGCTACAAAAAAACATCATTGACGGCAGGCCAGGCTCCAGGATTGGTGGACGCCCTCACGCCATCTACAGATGCAGGTACATGACTTGTACGTTTGCCGCGTCAAAGGCTAGGCTCTGCGCTTTATGGAGGCCGGTAACAAGATTCTAGAGTCCATGGGAATGAAGACCACTTGTCCAAAACAAGTGGACCGTATAAAGAGAACCAAAGCCCCTCCCAAATTTGAACCTTTGCGTGGACACGACACACGTACTTTGTATTCAACAACTTGACTTGGGACGCTAATACCGAGTAAACGATACTCCCACACAGATCTTGTATCTCGGTCGTCAAGCTATCAACATGAAGAGTCCAATTGCTCTCATCGCCGTTATGGCGGGACTGGCTATTGCCCACCCACTCGCTGGCTCGACCGATATTAGGGGATATTCCGACACTGCCAATACCATTCAGGAGGTCCGGAATAAGCTTATGCGATGCCTGGAGAGACGAGTGAGCTGCTCTTTGTGCTGTAAAATATCCAAGGGAGTAGGCGCTAACATGCCCGGGATGTCAAAGAAACCAATTGGTACCAAACCAAACTGGTCGATTGTCATCGCGTCCCAGTACACGGTAAGCATGCCGTTGCGATGGTTGCCACCAGACAGGCCGGGGCTAATACGAGACTATATGTAGTCCAGAGACGAGATTCTACGAGCACTTGCGGAATGTGAGGGGAGAGAACAGTCATAAGGGTTGGCCGTGGGATATTAGATACGTTGAGATATGTGCTAGAATGGGCGTCGGTCGTTGTATCGAGTAATCGAATATTGGCGTCGGTTGACTCCATTGCGTCTTTTTTCGACTTGGCTTACATCTACAGCTGGATTTTGAGAGGCTAAATACGATAGCCAGTTCCATGCCAAAGCCCGCGCAGAGTGGAATGACCCCCCGCGGCTGTGGTTGCTACTGCTTGCACATGACGCGACGATTTATTCCTCGTGGGGTTCTGGATAGACTTTGGAGACGTGACGACCGGGTTTTGGTGTCGTCCGGAGACGCGCACAAGTTCCCGGCAAAGATTGCATACACCCTCGGCTGTAAGAAATGCTTGAGAGGATAGGGGAGTGGCGAGTCGGAAAACCTCATCGCCTTGTCTAGTTTTAGTGTGCGTGTTGTAATTTCCTAATGTTATGGTGCCTTGCCTTATCCCCTGTGTTTTCAATAACTTGTGCTGCACATCGATATTATTCAAGGGAATGAGCTAGAATCCCATATCCTGCGAATTATGAAATACATTTCTGTACGCTAATATATCAACAGACAAATAAGACTTCTTTTACAGCAGCCCTAGCAAATTCACAGTTTCTCTTGAGAGTTTTGAGCTCATGAACAAAAGATTCAGCCAATGCGCCTATCTTATGCACGTGATGATACCGGCCGACATCCATGCTATCAAGTAGCTAGCAGTCTGCCAATGGAATCAATAGCCTCACTGTACATGCTGTGAATAAATTTGGCAAAGTCAGCCTTGAAGTCCTCGCTAACCCATTCCGCCTCGGAGGACCATGTGCATCTTGTTTTCGTAGCCGCAAGGCTGTCCAAAACAATCCTCCCCCTAGGATTCCTAGCCCTATGGTGGTCGGGGTTTCGTACAAGAGCGTAGGAAATCGTATGTGTGAGGGGGTCGACGCTTTCCAGTCTCTCCGAGACTGTGAATTCTCCCGGTTTAAATGTCAATGTGCGCACTGCTCCAATTCCAAAGCCTTCAACACTTGACGTCATAATGTTTGGAAACCAAAGCCTCTCTGAGCCCCATGCTGAAACAATAGCCCAAACCTCCCCAATCGGGGCGTCGATATCTTGAATAACCGTTGTCACTGGGACCATTTTCTTCTTGTTGTCAGCTAGTTTTGTTACAGAGGCCGTGGCACGTAAGCCTGTGCCATTGAGTACCTACTTAATAGCTTATTTCGCTTCTTCCAGTAACCGCAGGAACGTTTTATGTCAGTCGTCGGCTACGAAATGAGAGGGGCACGTGTGTCGAGGCAACTGTGAATCTCATACGTGTGTAGCACTGGGAATACTGTCCAACTTGTAGGCTTCGGCCGCCGAACTACCATGGAGTACCAACGAAATTTGTAGCAGTGCGTGCGCTGCCAAGCACAGCCGTATAGTCAGCTGTTTTTTATAGCAGGCATATGCCTCGGTGTCGGCGCACCTTCCGGCGCCGAGTCCGACATGCGCATCTTGTGGGGCCGCTTCGGCGATCCACTTCCGGATCCAAGGCGGACCAAATGGGCGCAGATGTCTAAGACAAAGGGCGTCCAGTCACATTGGACAAGTCAAAGGTTCCACTCTTGGACATGATTCTCTCGAGTCCATTGAGTTTACAGTTGGCACCCGCCCCCCTCCCTTGATGAAACTTCATCGTGGACAAGGTGGTGTCCATACATCCCAATTTACATGCATCTCGTTTGGTCGTCGGCAACCTACGAGACGTTACGAGTCATGTCCTCTTCCTCTCTTTATGGCTTTTTTGTCCACCAGAACTAGAGTAGTTAGCCGGGAATTCACAGCAATATCATCCATGTTGGAATATCCGCTTGTCATCCGACCGCCTCCCACCTGTGCCGAAACAGTATTGGTCATCCACTTCGGCTCGGGCTCTATTCTTGGCCGAGCCCGACCTCTGTTCACGATACAAAGATGCCACTCGGCCAAGCACTCCATGTCGTAGTCACTCATTGCAGTGATGTATTTTTGTCATCACCCTCGGCATGGTTTCGTTCCCTGGCCGAGTGACGGATGGGACGGCCGAGCCGCAGCCGCCGCACCACATGCCAACCTCGGCGCGTCCGCCCCGACGACACGATCGGTCTTGCGTCGTGTGCCACCGGAGAAAAGTCCGATGCGACAGACGGTCACCTTGCTCGGCGTGTACGCGAAACGGCTCGTTGTGCGCATATCCACCTTCCAACCAGGCAGTTGGCCGCGTTCGTAAGACGACCATTTCTGATGTCGCGTCCCGCCTGTCCAGCTTGGAGAAGACCATCACGGCTGCAACAATAGACACCACCCCATCTACGCAGCCGTCGGAGCCAGGCCGGGCCTTTGCAGACCATGAGCCGCGGCCCAAGGAGCGCCAGTCACCGAAAATCTTGCTCCACAACCACAATTCAAGCCAGTACTTTGATGATCTATTCACAACTCGTGCGATAGAGGAGGTAAATGGGAACTGGACTGATGCATCTGGGCTGTGTGGCTAATGCTGTGCAAGGATCAGGACCAGCCGTCGCTTTTGCCGAGGAGTGAACATGAAAACCAAGTAGAAGCAAGCGATACACTGCTTGGTCTAATGGGCACCCCGTCGATTCCTATCGCAGCAGATGCCACGAATACCAGTTGGCAGCTGTTGACTCGAGGAGCCGTGGAGCTATGGCGAATATTTACGCAAAATGTCGACCCCTCCATCAAGATACTACATATTCCAACAGCTGAAGTCTTGTTTTTTGAGGCCATTCGAGAACCCAAGGCCGTCTCCAAAGATGCTTCAGTTGTTCTTGGGGCAGTGTATTTCGCCGCTACATCAACACTAGAGGACCACGAGGTCCAGCATGTCCTCGGCTTGAATCGATTCACAGCCTTGCGTCATTTCAGACATCAGTTTCAGCGGAGCTTATCCGCAGCTAATATCTTGGAACACCCCACGTTGCTCCTTTTGCAGGGATTGGCAATATATCTGGTATGTATCTTATCGCCCACTGGCAACAAACACGCAACGAAGCTGACTAGTGCCCTGCAGACAGCGAGCAGAACACACAGCCACGGACGAAGCTCCTGGATCCTGAACGGGCTTGCCCTCAGAATCGCCCAGTCAATAGGGTTGCACAGAGACGGATCTAACCTGGGGTTACGCCCCTTCGAGGCAGAGGTCCGACGGCGCCTTTGGTGGCACATGCTTGCCCGAGACAACCGGGCCGCGGAAGACCACGGCATCAGTTCGTCATGCTGGCTGCCGCCTTCCGACACAAAGTTGCCTCTAAACATACACGACGACGACTTACATCCTGACATGAGGGAACTGCCACCGCCGCAGGCTGGGTGGACAAGGATGAGCCTCCACCTTGTCAATATGGAAATCACACAAACAGTTCACCGTCTGGACAGTTTGTTTACATCGGCGAGCGATTCGAACAGCAAGGAGCTTGCTAGACGGGATATGATGGACCGCATGAGAGACACCGTCCATGCCTATACGAGTTCTTGCTCTTCGTCTATCCCGTTGCACAAGATGACGATGCAACTGGCGCTGTTGATGGTTCACAAGGTGGACCTTGTCACACGCCAGCAGCTGGTCAACATGGACCATCCCGGGCAGAGAGACGTGATGACCACGGAAGAAAATATCGTGACGGCGTGCCGGTGTTTAGAGATATACATGGGGCTCTGGGCAGACGAGCTCCTGCTTCAATATAGATGGTGGCTTCGCAGTTATCCACAGTACCATGTACTTTTATACGTCTTGTGGCACCTGTATGTCCGGCCGGATGGACCCAACGCCGACAGAGCGTGGGAGAATGTCTACAGGCTTTTCGAGATTGAGGAATCGACGCTTAGAGAAGGGGGGTCGGGCTCCAACACGAAATATATTGTTCTTCAGCGGCTCAAGAAGAATGCTGAGGCAATGAGGGGATCTGTTTCGAATAGAAACCTGGCACTAGATGGGGCCTCTCCTTCTACACAGAGCGATAGTCGCGGAACTATTGGTGTCCAAGGCGGATTAGATGATCAGATTGGCATGCAAAGTTTGTACGAGGAAAGCGGTTTTCTGCCCATTTCCATCTGGAACAACTTACTCGATGAGATGAATATTCCTCTGTCCGAGTTCCCTGGGATCTCGTAAATTTGTGCCAGGGGGTAAGACCAGTGTGGTGTTTGAGTGGAAAGGAGATGAAAGGTACCGTGTTGAGACGGATTTTCTCCGTTAAAGGGTATGTGGGCAGGTAGCTGCCGGTAACCTCACGGGTTTTCAAGCCACGTGTCACACAGAAATGGCCTAATGTCACACGGTTACACAAAGGCTACGATCACGGGACCTAGGGAAAAGTCCATCACTGACTTCTTGTACTTAAACACGTCTTTGGTCAGCGAGGCCTTGAGGGAAACCAAGGACCTTTGATACCAAAGACTGTTATTAGATGAATTTAGCTATTGCTCCAAGCATTTCTTGTTGAACCCTTGTCACACCACGGGTCTTTTCTCTACGATTTGGTTTCTAATGGTGTTTGGAGACTGATGTGACGTTGTGAGACTTGCTACCAACTAAGTAAGCTTTTCCCACAGATGTATTATTACTCCTACTTCTATCCTGCGAGAAATCGATTAAAAATGGTTTCATAGCCACCCAATGTCAGCAGTGTGGCTGGCTAGCCTTTCCAACATCTGGTCACAGGGATTCAATAATATCCAGCAATTCTGTCGAATCCGCGTATTGAAGCAACAGAAGTAGCCTTGTACGGCAACTAAGCCATATACTACCCGCAAAAACCGCCGCTGTTGGACAAGAAAAACCGGCATCACAACAAAGACAGCCTCTCGACTTCGGCCGAGATGTCTTGCAATGGATTGTCTGTCCTGTTTGTGTCGTCTCCATCAGGGACCGTATTTGTTTCACCCAAGAACAAATTCAAAGAGTAAATCCTGTCTCCAATCTGCACCGTAGCAACCGAAATCCCACCCTGGTCGTGATAAGGACTTGGAATGCTCCCCAGCCTCTCGGCAGAATTCCAGCTCGCGTCTCGCGAACGAAGCACGACAGTGCCGAGATTAAGATCAGAGACAAGGATGATTCTGCCATTATACCGCGGCGGCATGTAGACGGCGTCAAGGTCCTTCCCAATAGTCTCATTACCATGGCCGAGGGGAATTCGGACCGGCTCTCCCCTTTCACGACGAGTGTCGAAGCGGTACAGTTGCCCGTCCGTCTGGTCTGCAACAAAGAGGTTGTGGCCGCTTGTGGCGAGACCAGTAAAGCCAACGTTGGAAGTTGGAGTGGTACCGACGAACCATGGGACGATGTGCTTGCCATCGGTGCTCACTCGGATTATGCTGCTGCCGTAGGTTCCCAACACAAACGAGTCTCCCTCCTTATTGTGTTCAACGTCTTGGAACCCGCCGTATAAGCCGTGTGAAACGGCTGTCAAGTTTGCCTTAAAGACTGTCTGCCTCGTCTTCAAGTCGTACTTGACGAGGAAGCTATCGCCGGATATATCTTTCCCGAGGGTGTCAAACGCGGCTCCAGCGTTAATCACCACAGAGAGACGATCCAGTGGATCGACTCGTACTCCAGTGGCATGCAAAGCAGGGTTGCCAGTTAGACCCGGGAAGGTAATAACGTTTGTCACGTCATTCTTGGCTGGATCATAGACTGCGACTGAAGCGTTGAATAGAACGCTGCGAACATTAATACGTGCGTGGTACGTCTCAGAAACTCGGCCCTACCTCAAATATGCGACGCATCTTTTTGGGTCAAAGCATGCGTTTTCCGGATACAGTTGAAATGACGAGATGTTCACATCTCCGGGTGGCGGTGAGTAACAACTAATCCGCCCGGGACAAGCACGAGCAGCCGCAACGGCGAAGAGCGTAGCACTGACGAAAAGGCGCATGGTGGATATGTAATCTTGCAAACAAAGCTCTACGATGAGTCTGAGAAACTGTCTTCAGTGGTGGCAAGGTAACCCTATTATACTCGGCGGCAGGGCCCCTTTAATGAGTTGGCAGCTGTCTACGAATTCTGAAATACGTCGACATGCACGTAGTAGCTAATCGCCTGCCATTCATGTCTGTTCAGTGAGGTGGCAGTAACCTCTCCAATCGGACTGCGGCACAGAATCATAACTTGTCCGAGTAAGCCGTGGCCGTCATTCTATGGATTAGACCACGAATCATGTACCGTTCTTGGCGGCGATAACCATACGGTAAATGATGATAGACAAAATTCCGGTGCATGAGCAAGCGGATCTGCCGGCGGGCGGACGAATTACTCGGTGGCTGGATCGCTCGTCTATTCCGTCCACTTTGTCGCTGCCAGTGCCAAGGAGTTGTTTTAGGGGAACCAGGGATGCTTAGTCTCCAAATGCAGAGAGTTCTATTCGGGCGTGAGGTGATTACTGCATAGTTTCGGCGGCCGAGCCGTCCGACATCAAGAATTGAGGCAGGTCGGCGTCGGTGATGGATGGGGTCCGAGCCGAAGGGGGTAGCCACAGCTGAAAGGGACCATCGACAGCGTCCTCCAATTACCTTATTCTACTCAGGAATGTAATTTAGCCGATGCTTGAGAAGTGTTCTATAAACATACGGCTTGGTTGTTTGCCACCAGACGCTGGATCTAATAATGCGGTCCTTTTTCGTTGGATATGGCCTGATAATTTATAAAATTCGACGGAAATAAAATGGCAAGAGACTCGGAGGCTTCATGAGCGAATTATAAGTTTGTTATAATAAAAGGAGGTTCATGGTGTATTGCGTGGTTAGTTACGGTTCCCAACGTGCTGGATATCCGTTTTATGACGGGGAGGAATTTCCTATGCAGCAACTCGGTTCGGCGTGCCGGCAGAGCTGAATGCTCCTCAGCTGGGCTACTTTCCCTGAGGTACGACGTTTCTGCTTTTAAAAGACAAGGCTGACAAGCTCTGCTGGAGGGAAGTAAATCATCGCCGTATTTGGAAGTTATTTATCACTCGTGTCATGACCCTTGAATTTTAATTTCCATGCTGTTTCAGCGCAACAAACATGCCATGATAGTCTCCTCAGTTGGGAATTCGACTCGATCCTGTGATCGTCGCTGACTGTGGGATTCGGGGGCCAGAAAGCTGTACCTGGGCGGGAGCGATGATCCGCCGATAATCATTTGCCTATGTGATGCTGGCACTCAGTCATGGCAATGATGACTTTGTTTTGAGCTATGAGGCTTACTGATGCTACCGCAGTGGCCATTACAATATGGCGCCAGGGTATGACGTACTTGATCATATCAGAACCGTTGTTGCAGTTGGTCTAAATATTCCCCCCTCTGCATCATTTCTCTAAATCAGTCAACCTCATGAAGTAATCTGAAAATAGGGTCTTACAGGTTATGCAGCTTACATGCATAGCCACTAATGCACGTGAGATTTACAATGCGGGACTGCGTGATCAGTTTCGTGTTACGAATGGCGACCGCATGGAGGATGAGCGATTTTTCGGCGCCAGGAATATCTGGTTTTTGAAAGGTAAAATGTTGATTCGTGATGACTCCTGATACCATCTTTGCTGAAAAGATTAATTTTTCTGTAAGAGAGCATAAGACCACCTAATAGTTAAGCTTCAGACCTAATACGTCAGAGCTGTAGATGCGTGCAACTCATCGATGGTGTCAATAGGTCTTCGATCTTGCACTACCTGGACTTGCAGCTCGCCCCCAAGTAACCAGAAAAGGATTCAAGGGATTCCTTTCAATCCCACAGCATTCATGTTTGAGAATCCCGGCCAATAGAATATCCTCATAGGCTAAAGACCGCAGCTTCAAGCCCTTAATAAATGCTCAGTCAGCCATCGCTTGCAGATCATACAAAAATAATCGAGGTATGTTTGCGCCTTGGCTGTTTTCTGACTCAGTATATGCAAGTAAGACTTATCTTATGGGACAGGTATCTCATGGCTAAAGTGCTTTATTGTCTTGCAAGTCGTAAAAGTATTTAATCGTCTTAAATCCCCAAAACTTGCCTTCTGCGTATCCAGACACTCAACCCAAGCCATTACAAGTTTTTGCTCATTCGAAATCTGCCCATATTCACAATGCACGTCCCTTTCGCTGCAGCAGTTATTCTCCTTGTCGGCTCAGCCGCCGCTAAAGGCGTAGTCTACGACTGTGAAAAGACACCGCAAATTTGTCTCAATACCTGCTGGGCAATCAAATGTCAAAAGAACTCTGCAACCCTCCACGGCGGAGGTCAAACCAAGGCTAATGCCAAAAAGTACGGTGATGGTAACCGCAAGAAATGGGGTTACGATAAGGACCCTTGCAAGAAGAAGGGTTGGGCTTGGAAGGGAGGCAACTCCCCTGACGAGTATCCTTATGCATCCTCCAAAGAGGGAGGTCAAAGTGACTTCGCCAAGAAGGTTGCTCTTCGATGCGTGCCTGGTAAAGAGCAGCAGAGTGAGAACCTGCCATCCCTCTCACCATGTACGCAAGTGTGAAGCTAATGCGGCGTTACAGGACAAGGACGCAAGGTTAGAGGTATTGCTACTAGTAAGAACGGGGAGCAATGGAACACAAAGTGGGACAAGATCAGCAAGCTCTCCGAAGACTGGTGTGGTCCAAAGCCCAAGTGCCAGAACGATGGTCACCAGTTTGTGTCTGGCGGCCCTAATGGCCCTTGGACGTTGGCTGCCAGCCCCAAGGTTGTTCGTGACATCGGGTCGTATTCTGAAGATGGGGATAGCGCTTGGGTCTCAAGCCGTGATATTCCTGACGATGTTGAACTTCCGGAGGACTTTGACGAGGATGATGGTGAGGTGGAGGCTCGAGATGTTGATGGAGAGGATGACCTCGAGATTGAGGACGATGAATAGACAATGAACTCTACCAGAACTTGTTTTGATACAGGCTCTTAGAATGGCCAGCCAAGAGTGTCAGGCCTGTTGAAACGGCAAGCAACAGGTGGTTCGTTTCTCATCACCTACTTGAGCTAAAAACACTTAGCTGGGTGTATTTTTCTTCTTTGCAGTAGTGCAACCTCATTTTTGAATCGAACTTCCATTATCGAGATAAAATAAGCAATGGCTGTCATATACCAATGGAATACAAGGGGACTAGTTGCGCATATTCGTTTTGTGAGTTTATAAATTCCGTGCGCAACTAGTACTTCAATGATGCTTCTCAAAAGCTCATACATGTCAAGTTCAAGTAAGATGGCGGGATGTAGGTAGGTTCAGTAGACTGAAGGCGGATTAACTTGGATGTTGGCTTGAAGTAAGTTGAACCTTCGTTCTCGATCTACTACTCATGCTTGATTTCCAGTCGGCCCCCAAGGAACAGAGACGATGACGGACTACAAGTATGCAAGGGTCAAACACCACATCCATTGATGTGTCAACAATGAGCAATTATTTTTATTTGACGATCTCGATCATGGTGCCACATCAATGCTTACAGCACAGTCAGCTTCAGCTTCAGCCGTGACACACGTCACAAGTGAGACGCCGGTGACAGCGCAACCAACCATTTAGTTACCCCAGTTTGCAGGTCGATCTAAATCCTTTGGTATGACCGAGACCCAGGAACGAAGGAGACAGTGTGTCCTATGTTGGGTGCAGCCACTTGGGGGCTGGTTGTGCAACAAGATTGTCATCATGTCGCTCGCGACTTTCAGCAGACATGCTTCTCCACATTTATTCAAGATGAACAAAGGCGTATGACGTGGTGTATTTGTCTTGCATAAATCATAAATGCAACATAATCAATGGTCCACTGTGCACAGTGTATAAAATGGTCTTTGCGCCGCCGCTTTCCGCTCTGCGGCTCGTACAACAAATGTCAAGTCAACCAACGCAACTCAGCGAAACATCATCCAACAAACGAAATCGCCATCCAATACCGATCCGATTCTATTGGAAAAGTAATCACACGGACAATCTTTTCTCGTACCTCCTTGATCATGGGTGTTACATTGCGCAGCCGGTCCTCCCGAGACGTCAAGTTCCCGATTGTCTGCACTGCAGACATCGATTCCCAAGTTTGTCGCACTGAGCACCTCAAGTTCAGTCTGAGTCTAACCGTTACCAGGCCTTGAGGGACCTCCTCTCCCACGATGTACTCGTACTGGTAGCCAAAAGGGATCTATCAGAGCTGATATCGAACCGAGATGACGATAAGCTTGACTCGTTCGCAACTCCCTTCACCGCAGATCTCCCAGATGCCTACGATTCACTCGGTGAATTTATGGACGCAGCCAAGTCGAGACAACATGGCGACATTAGCCATAAATCGTTCGTCATTCTTGACGAGACGACAGCGGAAGATGGGAAAACTTGCCAAATCGCAGTAGATGGACGAGAAGACGAGCAGAGTAATGAAATCCAAATTGCTTTCCGGTGTGAACTAGCATCCGCCACCCACGGCCTCGCAGCCATCGAAGCAGCTTCAGAAAATCAGCTCAAAAAAGTTATACGCGACCTGCGAAATGAAGCCGCAATGGTTGGCGGAGTTTGGAGCAAGCAACGGGTGGATGAGTTTCGATCCAGACCCAACCGTATAAATGTCGGCGACTACCCTCCCCATGAAAACTGGGACGGAGGTAGCGGGCCAGAAAATCCAGACACGGACATTCCCTACTTTCCCATCTTCCAAACCGCAGAAATCAGCCTCGAGGTGAGTTGTTGGCATATTCATCACCACCGCTCTATAGCTGACTGGGATAATTCCTTAGACTCTAAACCAATTCCTCAAAGAGACTTGTGACCAGGACTGGGGCGACGAAGACATCGCAGGACCCTCCATGGCCTTTGTTACTTCCATCAGCGAAGCACCATTTCACTCGGGTAAAGCAGACACGCACCTAGATTCAGCGCCTAAAGTGCCATCCGTCCTATTTGGAGCCTCGGCCGTTGAATGCGATGCCATTGTGCGCAGTCGCTTCCCGGGTGGATCAGAGATGAATTACAACTTGTTCATTGTTCTAGATGAGCTTACTGAGAAGGAAAAGACGGTTCTTGTTGCGGCGAACAATGAGCTAGATGGCCAGTTGCTGCTGGGAAGGACTGACTTCCAGTCCGCTTTGACTGTCTTGGTGGCGCCTTCAGATACCAGCTTAACTGTAGATAGCCAGATCAACAGTGCTGTCACCGAGGGCTCGGGCATCATATATGATGACTGAGACTATGTGGCTAAAAGGGGGAGATGGTGCTCCCATAGTCTGTGAGTTTTGAAGCCTAAGCGTATACGGGAGAGAAATACATGGTTTGGAAGATTTCGAATCAAATTCGTGCAGTATGTGTCAATAAGTGCCTTTGCCAGGAAGGAATTTTTGGATCTACTTGATACTCGGATTCAGGCCAGGATGCGAAGCCGCCACTCTACACCTCTACAAACAGAGCCATCACTTCTCGGAGCACTGCTGAACAGCGCCATTGTGGCCGATGTAATAAAAGGCAAGAAGTTCTGCTCAGGTACAAGTACTCCGATGAACAAATACAGAACCAGTCCACGTATTTCTTCTATTTGGCTCTTTTCGCAGCTTGGCAGCATAAACCCTTCTGAAAAGGTAGCGGAATTCTTGTCCGCTCTAAGCTGATTGTTTGGTTGGAAAAAGGAGGAATGGAGGACAACTAAAAGAAATGAAAGAAAAAAGTAAATTACTTAGCAGGCTTACTCTTTTTAATACAAGCGCTTACGCCTTGCCAAGTATTAATTATTGAGTAAATATATTATAATATAAGTAAGGGTAAATAAATATATGTGTTGTAAATTATTCAAGTATATATATAAGGAGTTCGAGTATTAAAAAATTAGTGTTGACCTTGGCCAAGCAAGGGTTTGGCTTCGGGGCTTCCGGCGCAAGAATCGGGCAAACGTCATGGTCCACGGAATGTCTATTGAACCACGACACTTCCTTCACCTCAGTAATGTTGAAAATGACTCCGGTTGTCTCGTCGCATACACCGTCTTTGGAAGCAGCAACGAGATCGGGCTGCTGGGCACCATGTTTGGTAGAGAAGTGGACGAGATTCCGCCGGTAGTTCGGATCGAGTTTCAGAGGACCAGGTGCCAGGCCCGTATCGGTACAGTTTGCTGAATAAACTCCCCAACACATTGCCCAGCTCCCCTCGGTATTATTGAGCCGAGTAGTCCAGTCGTAGACAAAATGTATAGTGCTGGCATTGTTGGAGTAGTTGGCATGATTCAGGAAAATGATGCCCTGTTGTACAGTTGTATTCCACGACGGAGTGTGGAAGATGTCAAAGTCAATCTGTAGGAATAGCGGGCGACTAGTAGGGAAATTCTGAATAGCAAAGACCAACGGCATCAACGCGACTGGTGCATACGTGTCGTTGTGAGGGAAGACCAAGTCCACCTCGACCGTCTCGGGCACTTTCGACTGTCCGGCGACATCCACGGCTGCCCAGCCACAGGAGGCCAGAAGGAGAAACAGCCGGCCAATGTGGATAATTGTCCGAGCGAAAGTGGTCATGTTCAACAGGTAGAGGAGACCGAAGCGAGGAGAGAAGCTATCGTGTCTTGTGCAAGCGCGGCAGGCATGTTGGCGCAAGAACAGGTGCAAGTATGGGGTGTATTTATTGGCCTTTGGGAAACTGAGGCAGGGGGATTTTCCGGCCACCCAATAGCCCAGCCCTTCTTCGCCAAGCACGTCCAGGCTCCTGAATCCTGATGGCCGTGTGCCGGTCATTCGCCCGACCCAAGGCGGCCCGAGCCCCGGACTGTGACGGTTCGGGTGCAGCCGAGTAGGCCGCCAGCCAACCAAATATGAATCCGATTCGGAAATTGCACATCATAAACGGGAACTAACCCCATAATCGTATCGCGATTACCATATGTAGGTAGTCACGTGCAAGGATCAGGACCAATGCCGCATGGCCCTGCCTCAATGTGCAAGCGATCTTAGGCAACCAACAAAACAGTGCGTTGCGAATATTGATGTACTGTTACATGGTGCACGGAGTAGAAGAGTCAGTTTCTGGAACCAATCTCACATGTGGCCATTGACGAAAGCATATAACCTGGGCTGCCATCAACATGCTATTTACAGCCAACTATCCGGCATGCCCCCATCCCCTGTGTCTTGATACTCCTTATTTTCTTTTGCACCAGAAGAAACCATGCATCTCAAGTCGCTTTTCGTTACGGCCTGGCGACGTCTCGACAGGACAGACGTCACGACCCAATCCTCCACCTCGGTCAGGACAACCACAACCAAATCGACATCGACATTGACAATTTCGTCGTCTCCACACTCCTCTATGCAGCCTGGTTTGGTCCCCAACCGTGACAAGCTTTATCTCGTGTTATCGGGTGGCCAGTGCGGTAGTATCGAGGCCGAATTTGGCGTGAGCTCGGCTCACTTTTATGCTTGGAACCCTTCCATCAACACCCGTAGGTCATTTATTCTCACCGTATGAAGCAAATAATGTAATGGTATCCAAAGTAGCCTAACAGACCCGTGATAGAATGTACCAATATGTGGATCGGCTACTGGTATTGCGTTCGTGTTCCTGATGCCGTCACGACGCCACCGACACCAATATCCAAAGCGTTCAGATGCACCAGGAAGGTGCGTGTATCAACACGAACTGCCGGGTAGGGCCTGTCAAGGCGATCCCACAAGGTATCTGCCCAGACGGCCAAATACAAATCAGTTACTGGGAGCAACTGGGCTGCACTGGCAAGTGGTTCGGCGACGAATATACCAGCAGAGACACACGTCGTAAGATGTGGACCGAAGGCTGGAAGTTCAAGTCGCTCTATGTGAGGTGTGCCAGCGAAAAGGACGACTGTGTGAGCAAAGGCGCCTGTACGTTTGACCCAGAGCCAGCCAATAATGTATGCTAGACCAGGAGACAGGTAGAATCTCCAGAAAGAATAGAGAAAGGACTATCCGTCATCGCATGTCTCGGTGAGCAAGACTAGTCCGCTTGAATGACATTCCCCGTGCACGAATTTGGAAACGTTTACGAAACTTACCACCGACTATGACTTATATATAATAAGTTGGTGTTTGAAGGTGACAGTTCTTGCAAGTGGCAGTAAATAGGCCAGCGGAGGTAGAGATGGAGCGTCCGTCTTCTATTTCAATCCTCACCAAGCCGAAATCTGGTCCTTCGGCAACCCTCATCGTCTAAAGCCGAGGTCGTTCGCTTCTTTCGCTGACCCGATTCGAGATTGTACACGGCAGAGCTGCCCATGCGGAGGAGAAAGTACTTGGTATAAGCAGCAGCAGTCGCCGCTGCATAATTACGCCACTCGTCATTCTTATGCGAGTCCGCATAATCACATATTCCTCGAACAATCAAGCATTGTTCAGTTGTCATGACGCCAGCGCCTTCCATTTCAAAGCATAAAGCTCCGGTTTGTGCGCGAATACGATCCCGCATCATTGCATCTTTTACAACCTGGTTTCCAGAGGCAATGCGACCGTAATGAATTCGCGGCCCGGGCTCCTGGGTTCCCCTGGAAGAGTATGAGCCCTTGCAGTTTCCACATGTTTTTTGGCCATCTTCATGTATAGAATGAGGTTCAAACAGCTTATCGTGGTCCTGCGCAGGTTGTTTATAGGCATCAGACTTGCTGGACATGAATTCTATACAAGTTTCCATGAAAACTTGACAGCCTTCTTGCTCAGACTCAACGAGACTGATTACAGTCCGTAGTTCAGTGGCCGTGGGCTTAAAGATTCCTGTGCTTAGAAACTTGGTGTCCTTTTGCATCGCTTTGCCCATATCGTGCTGAATGACACCGGTGCCGACCACGACATCACCCAGTCGAATATTATGCCTTTCTGAAGGTATTCCTCCTCCAATTCCAACGACGAAATACCATTTCAGATTAGTGAAACTTTTCTCCATGTCTGAGGCGACTTTGGAAGCGGCATTCGTACCGTAATCTTCATATGGAAGACAAGCAGCAACGATGTTCTGGCCTCCTAAGCAGCCAAGGACATATGTATTCATGTCTTTGTGTCGCTTTGGTAGATCTTGATGATGGCTGTCGAGCAGGGTCCTCACGGCCTTCAACTCCTCGGGTAAGGCACAAATTATTCCGATCATATAGTGCTCGTGTTGAAGAGCACGAATACCGGAACTGGAGCTCGTGGGTGAATGACCTTGTGACTCAGGTTCGGTGGGCAAACGAACACTCGAGCCAATCCCGCTATCTGCAGGGTCATCATCTGACTCTTCACCCGATAACGGAGGCTCTCCTTTGTCAGGGTCTCCGATATCTTTCCATATATAGTTAATGTCTGCATTGTGACCAAATACCACAGCGCCAATCTTGTTCAGCGGAAAGGAGGTGCTCTTTCGCAGTCTCTCCCTCATATGTGATGGCCATAGAACTTGAGCAAGCTCGCTATGCTTCACTGTGCCGGCGCTGCACGCACATCTCGTGGCGATCTCGGATGGATACCACGCAATTGAGCCTATCAATAGTGGGGGATTCGCTCTTGGATCCCCCAAGCGGCTCATTATCCTGCTCAGATCCTCCATACCAGCAGCCAGATAATACTTGTTTGATGGTAATGTCTTCCAGTACCTGCACCTGCCAGTTTCTGGTACGTGGTCAAGTAAAGCACCAAAGTTTCTGCCAAACACTGTGACAGCCTTGAGAGCTCGGATAAAATCCACCCATCCCTTGCCGACCGTTTTCAACTTTGCGAGACACGGATAGATAGCATTTTCGCTGTTTATTGCAATGTCTTTGAAGTCCCAGCCCTCAAGGTCCTTCCGCGGAGAAGATTTGAACCGCTCAGATGTTATACTTCTTTGGTAATCAATGAGTTTTTCAAGGGTCCCGTACAAATCATTGACGCGATCACGAATTCGATACTTGATGCTTGCGTTTGATTCGTCCTTCTCATCTTCCTCATAAAGTTCCATGTCGAGATTTGAGGCATTCATAAGAACCTCAAGCGCTGCGGAGACGGTATAAGGGTTCTTTGCTTCCCTAAACTTGTCAGACTTGAAGAGAAATCTAAATGAGAAATCATCTGATTTGTTAAACTCAAGAGATGCTCGCAGGAGATGGAGCAATGCATTCACTCCATTCACCAACCATCCACGTTTGCACTCCACGTCCCAAAGCACCACGTACTCATTAGACAGGGCATATAGCTTTTTCCTGTACGTATCGCCAGAGACTCGTAGTGACACGTCTCTTTTCCCCAGGGCTGCTGCGTGATCAGATTTAATCAATAGGCCTGGGGTTACCACCTTCCCATTCAAGTTGCAATTCTCATGAAGGCATCTCAACCAGGAACTTTCAATCACATAATTTGCATCGGCAGCTCCTGAAACAGGTCAACATCGGATAATAAGCTACACTGTCGCATGGAACTCTTACCTGTAATATATCTTACACTTGAGGACCAACCAAGAATATGCCGACTTGTTTCCAAATCATTAAGATTAGTTTCTTCAACGTGGGAGCCATCGCTGTCCAGATATGAGATGCGATCTCCATTCTTCTTAGAGAACAAGTGCCAAACAAAGATATTGTCAGAATGTCGCGTTGGAACCAGCATGGTCGAAAAGGCCTTGATGAATATCTTGTTGTTGAAGAGGTGGATATGACGTGTTCCTGCCAAGTGCGCCATAGTATCTAGACTGATTTCAAGTCCCATATTGGATAGTGGCCTCCGCGGAATGGGATAGCCATTCACTATAACTGGATTTCGGAATAAGTCATGCCAGCACTGGCCATTCGGTATTTCGCCAGTGCTATCGACGGCGTCGAGGTTAAAATTGATATTGCAGAAGAAATTTGAACTGGATCCTTGGGTCACCTCACTGGCTGGACTTATCCACATTCTGCTCACAAATGCATTGACGACAGCAACTCCCGTCTGGTAGGGGGATACACGGAGAGCCGAACCGAGCCAAGCGAGCTGCTCTCCGATCTCTACAATGGAGTCTGCTACCCCAATGACTTCAAGCGTAAACCACGGCCCTAGAGACCACACAATTAATCGTGTCCCATCTGGTAGATTATCTTGAGATAGGGTTAGCACACCAAAAAAACAGGTTTATATGTTGTTTACGCACGAGGATATGGTACGGTGCAAGTATCCTGCACCACACGCTTCACGACATGTAAAAGGTGAATGCCAGATGATGGCCACGTCTGACTTAGATACTGTGCCGTCGTTGCTGCTTGAGCATCTGTTTCCGATCCAGTAATTGTAATAGCCCGTTCCACTGCTCTCTCAGGGCTGTCTAGGTATCCTTGTTCTTGTAGAAATTCACATAGGTCCCAGTCTGCAGTAAAGGTCAAATTATGCGTTTGTGGTGCTGCTCCTCTGCTGATTCTTTTGGCTCTGGGCAGGCACTGTAAAATTGCGTCCCTGATATTAGTCTGCACATTTCCAGCATTATCCATGTACAGGGCTCCCTGGATGCGCTCCAAAAGCCATTTGTACTCGGGGAGTTTCGATATAAAATCTTTGTAAACAGAAAGCTCTGGCAGAGAATCAGCGGCTGGGTCGGCTTCTTCAAGATCCTCGTAATAGATATAATCGCTTATATCTCCCGAGATCTCATTAGGAGCAATATTCAGATCTTCTAATGTATCTGTGTGCTGACGCCAATGCCTGACAAGATCTCCCGGATCTATTCTTGTAACATTATTCCCGAGAACATCGGAGCGGAGGTTATTCTCCTCATTATACCTATCCCTCATGGCCTTGGTAATTTCACTATGTGTTGTAAAATTAGAGCCCGGGCAACGATACATTGGTGGATAAACCCTACTCACCTTCTGTGCCTTCGCACAAATACCATCACGTCTCTATATATCTGCGTTGAACCACCAGATCCAACCTTTATAGCAAACGTCTTTAGAAGTTGAGGAAGCAATTTTTCTATTCTGTCTAGGCCGTCCTCATCGGGCTTCTCCGTAAAGGCCTTGTTAAACAAGTCGTCCGCAAGCCAACAGATATTTGCGTTCTTCTTAGATAGCGGAACATCAGGATCTGCTGTGTATATCGAGTCTGCATCGTC
This sequence comes from Metarhizium brunneum, assembly GCF_013426205.1. Lineage (NCBI taxonomy): Eukaryota > Fungi > Ascomycota > Sordariomycetes > Hypocreales > Clavicipitaceae > Metarhizium > Metarhizium brunneum. The sequence goes on from NC_089428.1 coordinate 1,159,824, forward strand.
CGAAAATTGAGCTTCATAACCAAATTCTCCAGTAAATGAAACACCTTCGACCTGTTCTGAGTTAGCACTGTAGTTTGATCGTGCCCCATTGCTGGATCCTCGTGAATTAGAGTCCTCGTCATTATTGAAAGGCCGCCACTTCTCAAACTCTTGATCTCCTTCTCTACCATCACGATCAGCTTTTATGAGGATTTCTGGTAAGAGAATGTCATCCCACTGTGTCGTGTATAAAGTGCCGTTTTCTGAAGCTGTTGTAATCGGCTGCTTAAGCTCAAACTCATGAGGCATTCCTATATTATCGTTATAGTGGAAAGTCGACACGGCACAATTATAGGATAATTTAGGCTTGTACATCGTGGGCTCCGACTGCTGTGCTTGGGCGGGGTTTACAAATGGAGGAATTGTTGGAAAATGGTGCAGGTTAAAGCCGTGACACACTTGGGCAGGGATAAAGGCAGAGTTACTCCCAGTGTGACTTGGAACAGATCCAAATGCCGGAGCCGAGGGTGCAACAGGAGGCGGAGAGACGGCTCGGTCTTGGGCTGACGGCTCTTGAGACATTGGAGGGTGGTTGCGTTCGTGGCCCTCCCAGGGACTGCGCCTGATTGTGTCTGCCCCTGGGGAGCCTCTATCTCCGGGGACACGGTTCTCCTGATTCCATTGAGCCTCTTCAGATCGAGTTCGAGGATATCGGTCGCCGTAACGATCATCACTCTCTCTTTCTCGTACCCCAATGCTGAAGCCACCACTGTGTTCAAAAGTCTGCATTACAAACGGCGGCTCATAGTCTAACGGGAGTGGTTGGGGAGAATTTATACGTAAGGCGTCGGGCAGCCTATAGTTGAGCGGGGTACCTTGAGGAGGATTTGAACGTAACCCCGGGGATATATCATGAGGTCCGGGACCATCTGATAAAAGCTCATCTCTGTCTCTGTCGTAAAAACACTGTGAGGGTGTTCGACTCCGTCTTCCTCTAGGCGGTGAGCGACGAGACCTAAAGTCTCGCGACTTTCTCCAATCTCGATCTCTGTTTTCGTCTCTAGACGGCCAAGCCCTGCCGCTGCCTGTGTCTTGTCCCCAACCGTCAAACCCACCCACGCTGCAAGCGATCTGGGCGTAGGTGTTGTCTTGACCGTCATAAGGGGGTTCTGTCTGCAATAAATACTCGAAGCCATCACGGTTTAGCAGGTTTTCCGATGAGTTAGATGTGCCTTCTGTAATCGAGTGACGGGGATCGTGTTCTCCGAATTGAGAAGGCCTGTCCCTGCGCGATATATCGTTAGCATATCACATTCGGCCCTAGAGTGGCTTCAATGTTTTTGTGGCCGTCGAGGCGCAATGTCAACAACATCAGAGCCTGGAGTCTTGGCCACTGCGCCCGAAGGCAGTGAAGTAAAAACACATACATGGATCGCGTACACGGGCAGAGAGCCCGGGGTTCTAGCCGCAGGCGATTACAACCACGTCCCGATGCAAAGGCGGTGGTGGCTACTCAGAATTAATTGATCTGTGATGCCGTCGGAAATTGCGTATTGCGGATGGAGATTTGGCAGACGCAAGGTGAGTCGAGGCCGTGGAATAAGTAGTAAAATAGCCAATAATGATCTCTGACTTGTTTTGAAGAATCACTGATGCTTCCACTGGCCGACGCGGCGCGACGAGCGGAAAATGTTCATCAGGCATCCGTGCAGGAAGATGGATGAAGAGGAAGGCCTCACGTTGGGCAGGAAGCAGGCTAGGTATCGATACTGCCGAATCAGTCTCACGGTATGGCCCTGCGGGTACCTAGGGTATTGGTTCGCTTCTTTCGTGTCACCCCAACGACTTCAGCCGTTCAAACTTCACATAGCCACAGTCTAGGAGCTTCGTCTCTTGTTTTGACGCGGCTACATCGCCGTGTGTCTGATACACCGGGCTTATCGTAGGTCTGATTATCTAGACGTTTTTCCATGAATCAACCTACCTTTATCGTGTAAGGCGTCAGCATCGCATGCCATATCGAGGTTGGGGCATTTAAGACGTTTGGTGATATTAGGTGCAGGTGCTCATCTGATAGCAGCCCCACTTAATATAACGGTTAGGATTGGCTAGGGTTAGGGTTAACTAACGGATATGGAAAGTAGAGGTAGTAGTATCAGATCATAGATGAGTCTGGTATCGTTTTATCGACAGCCACTGGCAGATCATTGTGCAAACATTGAATGGTATGGCGTGAGTTTTCCATTGCTGGAAGATCTTGTGCCCGGCCGTGGCGATCAATCAAGCGTTCAAATGTTGGCAATTCAATCTCTAACAAGTAGCCTTTTGCAAAGGGATTTGCCCGCGCCAGTGCGCATCATGCGTTATCCCGAAACCTCATTTTTGCGTTCATCTTTGTTCTTCTTTGACTTTCCACACCTTCTAAGATCGTCAGAGGAAGTCAGTTTTCAAGAAGACCCTTGCTTTACTGGTTGAGTTAACGTGTTACAAACTCGACAGGCGTATCCGTGATCAAAGGATCAATAAAAAGTCCAGGCATGTTGATACTATTACGTGGCTGAGAACCTTGGAGAACTAACATGAACGGTAGGGATTTTTCTGCTCAGTTCAAGAACAAGAATGATGGCGTTGCGGGAACAACATGAAGCATCGTTCATAATGGGTCTCCTGATGCGGCATAGCCGGACAGGCTAAGGAACCTATTCCAACAAAGACAAAGACAAGAATTCCAGTGGCTGGAGTACATCAGACGAAGGGCAAAGAGCATATCAATGGATTTATTAGTGTCTCGGTATAATTTCACAAACAGTAAGTTATATTAAGTGATATGAGCAGCAAAGACGGCCATGACACCGGCGTCTTGGAGGAAGCCAGCTAAGCTAACTTACAACAGATATCGACGGCATTTGACTGGGGATTCGACTTGGGCAGTGGCAACCCCAAAGGCTTTCACGGACTATTGTGTGCTCTGAAATTGAAACTGGGCCGCTTCGAGAGCTGTGACGGCCGCCACCAAGGCCAACATTTGAAAGAGTCACCAGCTGATGGCCTCCTAAATGCGAGGGTTATAGAACGGGTGTGACAAGGGCCTAGCTTAGAGTAATTACTTAATTTATTTAATAATAGTCTTTAATATTAAAGGTCCTTAGTTTTTCTTAAGGCCTTAAGGGACTAAAAATATTTATTTATATAAGAAGTTAGTAAGGACCTTCTGCCTTAATCCCGTGACCGTAGCCCTTATGTAACCGGCCCATTTCCGTGTAACAACGGGCGCTCGAATACCTTGGACACGACACATGACAATCCGAGCGGTTATAAGCGCATTTGAAGCGCCGGAATGGCCACATGCGGCATTGCGGGTAATTTTGGATCATTGGACGGGATTATTAAGGCTACTTGCACATATCTGTTGGGTCAAATTTGAGGGTCATCGTCAGAGAAGGGGGCAGGGGCCTCTGACCGGCTACATGTATAAAAGGGCACGGGGTCAAATGCGGAGGATTTTCCATCATCGACAATAAAAAGCTATCAACTCAGACCCTAAAAAGCGTCCCAAGTTTCGTCATCTTCCACTTCACAAAATTGCTGTTGTAAACTCAACAGTATCTCTGCAAGTGCCTAGGAGCTTGTAGAGCACATGATACAAGGGCAAAAAGCCAATCAGAGAATAGTAGATAACCGGTATATCAAGCTTGATATAAATATCCAGATAAACGACGTATCCATTTTCACATCTCTACAGGACGGATTCGTGATTGACGAATGCTGGGGGCCTGGGGCGCACAAGGGAGGCGGCACTTACAAAAAGAGATCGATCCATGCCGGCTGTTGGATGTGAATTGCTCGGGGCCCCTCTCGGATATCCACATGCATATTACCTATTAGGATCGTCTCGACATCTCTGATTGGCCAGAACCGGCTAGCGAGCGTGCTTCGGATTTACAATTTGTTTTGCCATCTCCGACAGTTGCACAGGACTTTTATTATTTAAGCTACTACTCCGTATTATACGGGGGCATATTCGGCGACCGGTACTTGCCGGCCTGATCTCGGTGGACCTCTCGGAGATGGAATCTAAAAAAAAATATAAATCCGAAGCGCACACTTCTCTCCTGCTGACAAGCGGTTTGAGCTACGTATATCCACTCAGAGGTTGACATAAACTTAATACGTAGATACATATGCAGTACTTGTCCTTGTAGAGTGGCGCCCCTTGATACCTGGATGTCCATCTAGGGCGCGCCTTTTCCATGCAGAGTCTTGTGCGCACAGGCGAGTAGATCAGGCGCAAATGCGCAACTTTATTTGCCGTGGGCTGAGCTAGCCGTAGCGATATCCGGCAGATTGGACTCGGTAGTCTTGTTCCCACCAGACGTTATCTCACTCCACATAATCCACAATATCGTGTCTCTTTAGTACACCCGCACCATTGGCTCGAAAATCCCCGACTGTCCTCGCGATACTTTTGGCATTCAGAGGCCCATGAGCTGTTGACTCGCTAGTACCATCAGTAGCCGTCACAGCACTCGTAACGTTGTCATCTGCCACCTCCTTTCAAGTATACCCGGGCCTTCCAATGTCTTGGATCTAGTGGTGGGCCGATTCTCTCGTGGTCCTTGGTTCTATTTTCACCATCTTGGTAGACATTCTGTCATTCTTAACATCTTAAAACCCAGCTCGTGGAGCCGAAAGAATGTCAGAATTGATTTCTAGGCGCCAGCCATTCACGCCTTGGGTAAGCTTACGAGTATAACGCAAAGCGTAATCGTCTGCATTGTGCTTCACGAACGGCCCTTCTTCGTCTCGAACCCGAAACCGCTGTCCCGGGAGCACTCGGCCAATTAGCCTGGGGCAGCAGATCAATGGAGGTGCAGGGAGCTAGCTACCTCGAGCTAGCATACAATCATTGTCCAAGACAGATATGAGACACTAGGCCATGATGCCATCCTGGGAATGATGCTGTGACAGAGGCCAATGCACCGCCAGTGATTGTTTATACTTGTCTTGGACCCAGGGCTTGAACAAGTATAAGTTGACTAATAAATATAAGCAGTACTTGCCCAAGGCTAGTCGGTATATTGCAACGGCACTGTAAATATACACAGAGCGCCGCCGTGTAAGCTCTTTCATCATCTCAACCCTGCTATTCCACCTCATCACCCCGGCAGCTGGAGTTCTCTCTGTCGATATCTCTTTGATCTTAAGGCAGAGCAATAACCTTCCTTTCTTTGCTGAAAACCGCAACACATATCACCAGACCGGGCGTTTACCAAGCCACAATGGAGGAAGTAGACGCAACCGAGCTCAAGTCCAACCATGCCGACAATGACGTTGCAGCTACAGAAGAGCTCACCCCAGAAGAGAACAAGAGACTCCTCCGCAGGATCGACTTGTAGTATGTCCCTAATTATTCGTTGCCGCCAAGAACCCGTCTGCATTTCAAAAGCTGACATGACTGAATAGTCTGTTGCCCATCATGGCGGCTTCGTACATGTTCCAGTTCCTGGGCACATCGGCCATCGGATTCACAGCCATCCTTGGACTCCGCGAGGATCTGCACCTGAGCGGCACAGACTTTTCATGGGCAAACAGCACATACTACTTTGGCTTCCTCATCGCAGCATACCCGGCCAGTATGATCATGGTGCGCTGGAGAGTCGGCAAGATGATTGCCGTGGCAGTGTAAGTCGTAAAACGGCCTCCCTCCCACTTGAGCACACCAGACTGATAACAAGCACCCGGTCCAGCGTTCTTTGGGGCGCGGTGCTGATGCTGACAGCCGTAACCACCAAGGCCGCCGACCTGCTCGCCCTCCGCTTCTTCCTGGGCGTTTGCGAATCTCCCATTGCTCCCGGCCTGACCGCCATCGTGGCAATGTGGTATAAGCGCTCCGAGCAGCCTCTCCGGCACGCGGCATGGTTCACGGGCAACACCATCGCAGGTATAGCCGGCGGTCTGGCTTCCTACGGAATCGGACACATGGATAGCATTGCGCCTTGGAAGGTAGAGTTCGCTGTCTGCATATTGTGTCTTTCATGTGTCTGACAGTGTTGTTTGATACAGGCTGTGTTTTTCATCTTTGGCGGCAGCACTGTGGCTTGGTCGATTTGCCTCTTCTTCCTGCTTCCCGACGTTCCCATGACAGCTTGGTTCATGAGCAAGCAGGATCGTAGAAAGGCTATACAGCGAGTAAAAGAGAACATGACTGGTATTAAAAGCTCGCAGTTCAAGTGGAAACAGTGCCGCGAGGCTGCTCTCGACGCCAAGACGTGGTTCATTGTCGTCATTCAGCTGTGCGGAAGCATTCCGAGCGGTGGTGTGCATAGCGTACGAATCCTGCCCAACAGACACTTCAGAATTGAAACAGGAACTGACAAAATGTGCAGTTTGGGGTCATCATCATCCACGGTTTGGGCTTCGACACGTTCCCGACGCTGCTCCTTCAAACCGCCAGCTATGTGGTCTCCTTTGCGCTCGTGCTCCTGGCCACTGCGGGCTCTACGTATCTCCGCAATACCAGAACCTACTTCATGGCGTGGAACTTTTGTGTCGCAATTGCTGGCTGTGTTGTTATCCGGCAGTGCTCGGTTGAGCAGAAGTGGGCGCGCTACGCAGGCTTCTGCCTTGTCTTTGCTTATGTGGCAAACTTTCCTCTTCTAATGTCCATGGCGTCGGGCAACTTTGGCGGCTTTACCAAGAAAATGACGGTCAATGCATTTGTAAGGGCTGCTCATCATGCTTTCACGGCTGACTTGTGGTGTGCTGGACTAACTTGCTTTTGGACTGGACAGTCATTCATCGCTTACTGCACGGGTAATATCATTGGCCCGCAGCTCTTTTTCGCCAAGGAGGCGCCGACGTATAGTTCGGGACTTTTGGCAATGTTGATATGCTTTGGCATTGGTCTCGTGTCTTGCATGGCCTTCCGGTTCCATCTCATGTGGGAGAACCGGCGTCGGGACCAGGCTTGTGATGTGCCGGGGAGAATTGAAATGGAAAACGCCGACTTGATGGACAGGACAGACAAGGATATCTCACAATTCAGATATGTCTACTGAGTAGCGGGTGTGAGGTGGAGTGCGGTTCCACGGTTGTGTTGATGGACGCAGGCATCGTGCGGTTGTTGGTTCAACCCGTCAAAGCGTCCAGTAATAAGGCCAGCATTAAAGACGAATGACGTCATGTTCCTCGCTCCTATTTGTGGCATGACTGGCCTCGCCGAGTCACCCGCTTCACTGCGCAGCGTTTGGGTGTGGCCCCCCTGGTGATGTGATGTCCGATGTTGATGGTGGACACGCATGGTAAACATTGACTCTACCAGACCGTTGACCTTCCAAGAAGGGAACGGACACGAAGCCACATGTGCTACCTTGTACACCTGACTACATCTCCTCTCCATAACCCGATGATGCAAAGCTCGAATCTCGAACGCCTGCCACCGCAATCGCTTGCGAGAAGCTGGGTAAAGATGTGTCATGACTCATGATTGGTGAACAAGGCAGAAGCGCAAGTGAGGCGATGCCTTCCTTGAATTCCAACAACAGGCGATTGTTGTGCCTAGAGACTCTGTCTGAATGTTAATCGGCGCCTAGATATGCCATGCCTACATATGTCAATTACAGTCTGCATACGTAAGGCCACTGTGGATGTGCAGTCAAGGATCAACGGTCCGGTACAACGTGGATTATGAAGCTTACTCTGGTACGGGTTGCATCGATATGCTGGTTGAGATTTCCTGCAGCTGGCATGGTACAAGGCATCAATGATAAGCAAATGGATCGGTGTCCACATGGCACATTGATGCAGCCAGGCGACTCCATGTCCGCCGACATCGATGCAATAAATTGGCACCGCAGGTGCTCCGGCCCAGGGCTTGCATGAAGGCGCCAACGGCCCGCCACCGTTGGCTGGTTGGAGGGCCCGGTGCGTTCAATGTCGGAATGCCCGCGATGCTGCATTCAAGACACAATACACAGTGCATACCTGTCTCAGGTTATCATCAGGGGTCCCCACTCGTCTCAGCCCAGCATGTTGAGCTTTGTATCCATTTACATAAACGGCAGTCTCCCCTCGAGGCTAAACTTTTCGACGACCGTGTTTCCATCTTGCAACACCATCTCTTTCCTCCAGGATACGCAGCACTCTTCAACTACAAACCGTAAGTGAGCACTCCTTGGGGCCGCAATTGGCCACAATTGGCCAATACCCTAACCGCGCCCAATTGTGCCGAGTTTTTTATCTATTCATACCTAAACTAATAAGACTCTTAGCCTATATCTGTCTATCAATCGTGCAGGGCACTACCCCTTGTCATTACCGGTCCGACTTTTCACCCGGTCCAGACAACAGTCACGAGACAATTGCGTCGGAATGGTCACAGTCGCAGGCTGCGGCCAGACGAGGGCCAGACGAGTGCTTGGACACCACGGCAAGAGCGTCTACCAAATTCGCATGCGACGAAGATGAGGCGGACAGAGTGAGGCAGGCAGGCAGAATGAGGTGAGCAGAATGAGGCGGGCAGAGTGAAGCGGGCAGAGTGAAGCGGGCAGAGTGAGGCGGACACACATTTCGACACGTCACGCTGCCACGCTGCCAGCCTCACTTTCTGTGCCGTCCTGATCCTTGCCTCGGCTGGTTTCGACGCCTTTGCCGCCCAGCAAACGACGTTTGCGACCTGTGCCCGTGGATGCAAGTTGTCGCACTTCTCGAAGCCAAAGTTTGCGGTTGGAGCATGTTCACATTGGCCGGCCGCCATGTCGCCGCCAGACCGGCAAATTTTCACAGCTGGTGAGCACAAAACAGTCCGCCTATTTCCGAGCGAAACAGCCATATTTCACTATTGCAGAAGTGGGATTTCATCCATGGCAAAAGTGAACGCCGTGCGGGGTCTGTTCTTCCTGGCCCGGCAAACTCACCAGACCGAGGAACGAAGCCTTTACTTCAGCCCTTGTGTTCCCATGTTGCAAGCCACGCATCCTTTGCCGCAAATGTGAGCATGCATTGCGTCTGGAAGGCATCCAGCTGACAGTCTTGTCTGGTCTGAATGTGTTGGAACAGCTCTCTGGGGTTTTCGGTACTGGGCAAATGCACGAGGCGCTTGCTGTGCTCAATTAGTCCCATGTGGATATGTGCAGCAAGTCTCTGGTCATGCATCTGTCTACGCTCCCCAGCATCACTTTCTCGAGGCTATCTGAGCAGATAGCCAAGCACAAACTGGCTGTGTACTGTCGCCGGTGTCCTCCAAGTAACCCGTCTACCAGTTCTCACCACCCTGACAACACCAAACCCCATTGTCACCCTACCCGCCCTGTACCTCCCTTCAAGGTCTAGAACAGCTGCCTGTCAGCACAAGTCTATACCCCGTAGTTGGTGCCGCTGTGAGATTGGCTCCTCTGAGGCTGTCGATTGTTGGCAAGGCGTTGTAGCTGTCGCATGGTTGGTTGCTGTCGATGGACGTAGTCTGCCCTCCGGTTTGCAGTTTGACATTGGGAGTTGTTCTAGTCAATTGTAACTAAGTCGTGATTTTCGTGACGTCTAGCTCCTTGTCATTTTGCCAAACTCGCTCAGTATATGCACTTACAAGAGTCTTTCTTGCGAAATCACCAGATCCTCGACCCCGTGACCTTTGCGTGGCCTGTCCGTCGTATCTCCTAACCAAAGAAATGCCTTCTGCTGGAGCGGTTTATAACGGGTAACGTGACGACTGTTGGCAAGCCTCAACGAATAGTCCCTGCTGACCCTGTCGCTTTAGATCGGCGCCCCCAAAGCCAGATCACGCTTATACGAACCACGGAATTGCCAGCGGCGAGCAAAATCTCGGCAACGACCGTCTCACCTTGTTCTTCGAACGAGATCCATACTCGAATTCGAGCGGGCCTGCTTCCCGCGAGGCGCGTGTTGCCGCCCAGCTTAAAGCAGTTTCGGAGGCTTTTCAGCCTACCCAGTAATGTTTGGGACAGTTGTTCAGGCGCGACTTTAAGAACTTGCTGCTGAGGGATTGGAAACGTGTCTGCTCAAGAGGGGGAATTTGGTGTTCAGCCCTTGATTTGGCTTTTACTTGCATGTCGCGCAGAGTCGCGGTGCCTGCAACGACGCATCAAGAGATCTAGCCGATACCGCAGCTTAAAGTCGACGGGATTGGAAGAATTTGACAAGACTATTGTATTCTAGGAGGTGCTGTTCGGGCAAGGTGCTCTCACCGACTGTGCTTGTCCGTTACAACTTAACTCAACTCAATACGCCAAACCGTTGACATTGTTGTGTGCTCCCCGATGCCCTTTCGTCTTACCTATGCAGTGTCTTTTGGCATCAGTTGGCTAAACCACGCATGTGAATTATACATCGCCCATTCTGTTCGACTACACCACACCCACACTTTTGAGGGCGATATTAACCGTCGTGGCCTGCGGCGATCTCGGCGATATCTTGCGCGTCGGTTATACCGTAGAATAGAGCCCACAGCTTCCACCTTTGACATTTGTACCATTTGCTTAGTACGTTCCCTGACGGCTCACTGTACTTTTTGCAACCTGTATCCCACGATGCTACCTTATCATGGGTTGATGCTGTGCTCTGGGTAGACATGTTGAACCGCCCAATCGATCCACGGCATCTGTAGGGTTTTATATAATGAAGAACAGGGACAAAATGTCCTTATCCTGGCCTTTATAGGCCTTGAGAAAATGCTTGACTGGCCCACTCGTGACGATACTGCTGGCGGGACGGAAAATTCGCAAAGTTCCCGCAGAATTGTCAGCGACTATGACATGCTGTCAAAATCATCAGTTGACAACTTAAATGATATCACTCTACAGCCAGTTGGACTTCGAAACATTTTTTTCTCATCCGAAGAAACCCGGACTTTCGCTGCCATGGCGACATGGTATTTCTCGTCCCTGGTCCAACCACGCGGATTTTAAGATGCAGGGTATCCGAGTATACTTGCTACTCTTACCACAGTGGACTCTTTGTAACGCAAATTCGATTAGTATAACGGCTTTGAGAGCTCCAGACTAAATCGACATCAGGGCTCGGCAGCTCAGAGGTTTCTGGTCTTGTTTAGTTTTGTCCCTGTGTTTCGGGGTAGATGACACCAACCTGTCCATCAACCTGTCCCATTGGGAAAGACGGCGTGTCACCGAACCAACATTGTGTAAGTCGCCCGAAAAGAAATGTTCCAAATGAATTACGGCGCCTAGAGTATGAAGAGTCGGCTGCTGGCGCGGCTTGCAGACCCGTACGTAGCCTTTGGATGATGCCCACTTTGCACACAAAGCAAGGAGTAGCATAGTACTCAAGCAAGTTCCATCAATATCACAGCTATTCGTCGTCCATTTCTAAACATGTAACTATGGAATTCAGCAGCGGGCCAAGACAAGCCATGCGGGCAGATTTGGCGGAATCTGTTGTTGACTAGCTTACAAGCGCTGGATGGGATTCAGCCAAGTTTCAACAGAGTACGTTATAAGACTTATTGTTAACTAATTCTTCCTAATTCTATAAATAGAGTATTCTTGCTTGTATTTTTTGGCACTATATACCAGAGTCTCGATACGTTTATTGCTTTCGATGTATTGTTGCCAGTTGCCCCAGGCAGTTGAATCGCTTTGATGTTTCCATCAACAGTGGCAGATTTATCCGAGTTGACATCACGAGCAAAGTAGCGCCGGGTTTCGGCCGTGATGGGCGGCACAAGTTTGCGTTTCTCGCATTACGTAAATGCAAAAAGATGTCCATTTCGGCTAAAATACGCAGTCTGACTTGTGACTTTGTTTCATCCACCACCAAGGTCCGAGGTTGCGGGTTAGGGTAGGGGTTAGGGTTACTCCGTACGTACATCAATTGATTGATGCGTGTAGGAGTAAAGCTGTATATTCTAAGTCTCTTTGCTCTGTGGCAGTTATGGGGTGTAACATTGATTCAACAGGAGCCAACTGCATGGTGCCATTCATTTTCGACTTCTCATCCCCGTCTGCAATACTCTTGCCTGTTGCCCTCGAGAATTGAGATATCCAGCCGTCACATAAAGCTCCAACCCAACCGAAACCCTTTCTCATCCCATCCACCAACATGGCGTCGCCAGTCCCGAAAAATGCCATGGAATTTCCACCGTCAGACAGGGTCTTTCTTGAGCCTCATTTACCGCCAAGGGATTGCTCAACTCGTCACTCGAACCTGCCGTTCACCACACTGACATTTGCTACATCGCTGGACTCGTCGCTCACCTGTCGCCCGGCGCTCCCACTGCCATTTCCGGACCTTAGTCCAAGGCCATGACGCATTACCTTCGATCTCGCCATGACGGCATTCTGATTGGTGTTGGCACCGCCGTCGCTGACGACCCCAGCCTTGATTGTCGCATTGCCGGGGTCTGTGGTTCTGGTGGCGATGGCCTCGACGGCCAGCAGGACCAGTTGTTATTGCTCCTACGGCCCGATGGGAGTTTATCGACAACTCAAAGCTGTTCAAGCTATATCGAGAGGGCTGCGGGCGTCCACCATGGATCGTCACGGCACTCAGGGAACCCCCAGCAGACAAACGGGTACCGCCGGAGAAATATGGAGGCAAATACATCATTGTGGAAATCGCTACCTCGGACATTGGCGAGCATCACCTCGACTGGAATATCCTGCTAGTGAAGCTCAAGGAAAATGGACTCAACAGTGTCATGGTTGAAGGAGGTGGCCAGGTTATCAACTCGTTGCTCTCGCCACAGTACCGGCCAAACATTAACATGGTCATCGTCACCATAGCCCCAACATGGCTCGGCCAAGGTGGAGTGGTTGTATCACCCAAGAGATGCTTCAATGATGCAGGAATAGCTATCCCAACTGCGAGGCTAATCATACCTTTCTCCTAGTCGTGACAAGCATAAAATTGCCCTGGAGGAAGACATTGCGTGTTACTTCTTTGGTATTTTGAGCATAATATAGCAATGATCTACAGTGAAGATGAAAAATCCTTTGGTAGAAACAAGTACAAATAATGAAGACAAGAGACGAACCTGGTTTACAGGCTGGTCGTGACTAGTTTACCATGGATCTGGACTAGGCGCTGAAGATATACTTGACTTGTTAGATCGACAAACACCTCACTATAATTTTACGGCGTATTTCTAGCCAGAAGATATTTGGAGACCAAATATTCATCGTGACAGCGACGCTTCCGGATGAACATTGAGCCCTCCGTTCCGAATGATAGGGCTGCTGCCACGGCGTTTCAAAGGCAATTGGTTCACCCTGTCTTCCATCACTCAAATCTATTGTAATATTTATTGTATTGAGAGATATGTGTGTTGATGGACTGATTCTCACTTTAGCATGAACAACAGCTCCTGCCGTGCCTCCTGATCGGGGGGTAGGGAGGGCAAGTTGACTCGGCGGGCTAGCAGATATTCAGCTTCACTTGATAGGGCCATCTCTCATGCCATTGACCCAGCTTCTCTCAAGCAGTCAGAATGGAAAAGCCCGGCAATAACCATCTGTGGCAATCCGGCGGTCACTTCGCAATGTCTCTGCTTGCACTCCTTACGACTGATAACACGGTGGCTCGAGATCATCCGTGGCAACACCGTTTTCTTGGCGCTGCATAACCTATAGCAGCCCTTAACGTGGAAAAGCCGGTGAGCTTGCGGTGGTGCGGGATGTGCGATTTTGGCGTGATGGGACAGCTCCTGGCCTGTCCAGAGCGATCCCGGCAGCCCTTGATGGTGCAACAGTAAAGGGGTGACATCCTGTGTGTGAGGCTCTCATGATGACAGTTATTCGCGCAGTAGTATCCATCTCGATAGTTCAACGTCTACCTCAATACTTAACCATGGATCCAACGGCTTCATAAATGTTTTTGACCATTCTGCCAAAGGAGGAAGCCTCACACAATTGTGGAGTTTAATTTGGTAGGTCTTCTGTTTTTACTTTCAACAATAAACGTCCACATGCAGTTGTCGCCGGGGAGTGCAATCCGATCGGACATGTCTACTAGGAGATAGACGTATATTCCCAGCTCAGACAAAAATATTCTTGAAGCAGACCGACACGATGTCATCACATATCATGGCCTTTAAAGACAAGGACGGAGGAATTGACGTTGATCACTGAAGATCTGCCGACTTTATGGCGGTACTTGGAATTTTGTGGAGGCAGGTCCACACAGGGGTCCACATATGCTGAGCTTGTCCGACCTATCAAAGACCCTGCGATTAGTCACCCACAATAATGGCACGACGGCCCCGCGGTCGGAGATGAAAAAGAAAATGTTGGAGGGGTCACGGCGAGCGGCAATCGGCGCCTCCGACTTATGACTCTGAAGTGGGTGACTCAACTCAACTTCTTCTACTTGCCCGTCCCAGCCGCATCCTGCTGCGAATCTGACAGTTTTTCTTTACTCTTGTCCTCTTCTTCCTTGGGATCTAGGTCTTCTTCCAATCCGACGTCTTGATCTGCATTCTTTTGCTTGCGCTCACGGCTCTCGCCACTCCCCGCAGTCGCAGCCCAACACCCAAATCCTAAGCACCCTCGCAACCACTCCCAACTTGCGCTTACGCTTCTTGCAAGATGCCTATGTACGTTTTTGGGACCTCTTTTTGCATTTACTTCATATATACCAAAGATAATACTGACCCCGTGCCTACCAACATCCAGGCTCAAGGAACCCTGGAAGAAATACAAGCCCTTCCCTCCTCTCAACTTGCCCGATCGCCAGTGGCCCTCCAAAACGATTGACAAGGCCCCTCGATGGCTGGAAACTAGCCTTAGAGATGGAAACCAGAGCAACCCAGACCCAATGGTATGTATCTCTCCCAATTACGTGAAAGGTGCTGCGCACCCTAGCATCTCAGCCATGTTTTGGCGGTCGGCTGATGATCCTGTGACGAATAACAGAATGGGGAGGAGAAATGGCGTTTCTTCAAGATGCTCTGCGATATAGGTTTCAAAGAAATTGAAGTTTCCTTCCCTTCCGCCTCCCAGACCGATTTCGACTTCACGAGACGCCTGGTTGACACCCCCGGGGCCATTCCAGACGATGTTGCGATCCAGGTGCTGTCGCCCTGTCGACCGGATCTGATCAAGCGCACGGTTGAGGCTGTTTCGGGTGCGAAGAATGCCATTATTCACATCTATCTCGCTACTAGCGAGTGCTTCCGGAGAATCGTCTTCAATTACTCCGAAGAGGACACTCTTGAGCTCGCTGTGCGTTGCGCCAAGGTCGTCAGGTCCCTGACGAAAGACGACCCCTCCCAATCAGGCACCAATTGGCAGTTTGAGTTTAGCCCCGAGTGCTTCTCTGATACCTCGCCCGAATTTGCCGTCAAGGTCTGCAACGCCGTCAAGGAGGCTTGGGGGCCAACAGTTGAGACGCCTATGATTGTGAATCTGCCGGCTACGGTCGAGAACGCGTCCTGCAACGTGTTCGCTGATCAGGTTGAATACTTCTGCAGGAATATATCGGAACGCGAAAAGGTCTGCGTTAGCGTGCACAACCACAACGATAGGGGCACTGCGGCTGCAGCGGCAGAGTTGGCTCAGATGGCCGGTGCTGACCGTGTGGAGGGATGTCTCTTTGGAAACGGCGAGCGTACCGGCAATGTTGACCTGGTCACCTTGGCCCTGAACCTGTATACCCAAGGCGTTCCCTGCAACCTGGATTTCTCAAACCTGAACCAAATCATTGACGTGGTCGAGAACTGTAACAAGATTCCCGTCCATCCTCGCGCCCCGTATGCCGGCTCCCTGGTGGTGTGTGCCTTCTCGGGAAGTCACCAAGACGCCATATCAAAATCGATGCACAATCGCCGACGCGAGGGCAAGACCTACGAGGACCGCTGGGAAGTTGCATATCTGCCACTGGATCCAGAGGACATTGGCCGCACCTACGAGGCTATCATTCGTGTCAACTCCCAGAGCGGCAAGGGTGGCGCTGCCTGGATCATCCTGCGCAAGCTTCACCTGGATATCCCTCGCGGTCTGCAAGTTGCCTTTTCCAAGGTTGTTCAAAAGCGGGCTGATAGTCTTGGCCGTGAGCTTCTAGCCGACGAAATCACAGATCTTTTCGAAAAGACCTACTACCTTCACGAGAACCCTCGATTCTCCCTTGTTGATTACTCAATTACCCCTGACCGCTCGCAATCTCCTGCACCGCCGTCGCCGGGCAAGACACAGGATACTAAAAACCTAATGCGTGTCTTTGAGGGCGTCATTTCAGTCGACGGTAGGGAGATCAAGCTCCGCGGACGGGGCAATGGCCCTATCTCTAGCATGGCGAATGCCCTCAAGGATCTTGGCATTGACCTGGACGTCAATGATTACAAGGAACATGCGATTGGCGAGGGTCGTGGCGTCAAGGCTGCATCATATATTGAGTGCAAGATTGGAAACACCAAGGAGATGGTATGGGGCATCGGCATTCATGAGGATGTGGTTCAAAGTTCCCTGATCGCGCTGCTGAGCGCTGCTACCAATGTAAGCTGCTGCGCAATGCCGTTCGACGCGACTTGTTCTTTCCTACTTTCGACGGGTTTCACTGACACGCATCTACAGTTTATCACGAGCAGGCCTGGAAGCCCTATTCTAAAGCCAATTGCGTCTCGACCGAAAGCGCTGAGTCCCAACAATGCTAATGGTGCAGCCAAGGAATCTGCCAGTGTTCCTCAAGGGGCTTCTAGTGTGGTCTCTGTCCTGGAGGACAAGGCCAACGACATGTAGAGTAGGATCTGGGGTCATGCTGGAGGATGACGCATTCTCTGTCTTTTATTTTCTGGCTCTTCGTCGTGTGTGAAACAACGGGCCTTTGGGGATTTCGGTAAAAAAAAAGAAAAGCATTCAGAGGCGAAGGTCTCCCCGGGGAAGATGTCGGGGCAATAGGCACATGTATCCAACCTAATGCACCCTTAAAAGCGAGCTTGTTGATGAACAAAGATTGTATTCGTTGGGTATTCTCTCTCAGAATATGTAATATATATCATGATCCGAGTGCCCAGGGTCTCGACGATTTTGGAAGACGCAAAAATGTGGCCCAGGCACTTCATACAGATGACTGACTTCCAGGTCTGGGGTGGTGGATGTGTGCGATAACTACCAATTCGGCGATTGATTGGTGCCGCTTGACACAATTTCACGCTGGCTCAGCGTCGACCACGAAATAGGCGGGAAAGGTGATTCCTCCTGGCGCCGGCTCTGTCTTGTCTCCAGTATGTAGTTACTCGACACGTGTGACAAGGGCTTGTTAGATGGCTTGAAGCAATAGCTTAATTCAGCTAAGAACAGTCTTTGCTATCAAAGGTCCTTGGTTTTCCTCAAGGCCTCGTTGACCGAAGACCTCTTTAAATACAAGAAGTCGGTGAGGGACTTTGCCCTAGTCCCGTGACTGTAGCCCTTGTGTAATAGGCCATTTCCGTGTAACAGGACGTTGGACAGGCTACACACGCCAGGCAGGGTTAGGGTTACCCATCGACAAAGGCGGACGATGAAGCACCAACCTACTTTTTCCTTGTTTCTGCTTTTCAACTGTCTCGGTTAGCAGGAATTCTATTCCCCGTCTTTTAGAATAGAATAACTGGCAAGTTGGTGGAACAGAAACCGAGGCATCTCGCGCTTTCCATGGAAGTTGGAGGTTTAGCAAAGCATGACGTATTTCGCACAGAATTTCCGTGACCAGGACGCATTGGTCTGCGGAATACGCAGTGGCGAGTTTCTTGTTGCAACGAAAAAATCGTCAATCGCAATTTCCGTTCCAACAGTGGTGGATTCTGATCAAGTATGCTTGGGCTTTGATTTGTTCGTTTTGTACTATTTTGCTTCGTCGCGAATCATGCAGCCTATGATTGGCCCCAAGAAGAGGACACACATGTGACAGGACGAGCAGCATATGCTGGTGGAGTAATCCGGTGAAAACGATAATGTGTCAAAGGGCCCGTGGGATGGTGACATTTCGCAGGGCATTGGGGTCCAGCTGTTGCAGAGTTCCTAAATCTCAATATATATTATATAATTTATTAAAGTTATTATTAGTAATATTTATTTTTTAAAAAATTGAAAAGTATTCCGGAGATTTATAATTGTCCCGTAATTTTATGGCCAACTAAGTGGCTAGCACACTTTGCCTACAGGTACAAACGAGTACACCGTGCCGACGACATCGGTCCGAGTATTCTTCCCCGATTTTCGCCAACTTCCGTCAGCCCCCTTTATCCCAACTCCTCTGAGCCTAAGTTCAATGTTGTTTAATATCAACTTCTCCATTTATAGGTACATCCTGACGACCTAAATCAGCCACACTTTCCAGCACAAACTCTTTTTCTAAACGGATATGTGATTTTTCATCAGCCGCGTCCATGCTACAGCGGAGAACTTGGCAGCATGGCTAAAGGCGGTTTTTGGACCACGCAAAAGAGTGCACACCATCTCGAAGAACCCCAATTGCTCAGCCTGGGTAGCACCGGACTAGTATTCAAGCTTAGCGACGCCATCGTCGTGAAAAAGAGCCGTCTTGGCCGCAGCGACTATATTACAGCCGAACAAAAAGTCTTTACAATATTAAAACGCCAACCGCCATCACCATACATTATCCAGCACTTTCACGACACCAAGGACGCAATATTCTTGGAGTTCATGTCGGGTGGGAATCTTGGAACCATCCTTAACGACGAACAAGCGAAAGACGGGTCAACGCAGAGAGTAATTCGAGTAGAGAAGTTGCAGACGGCGGAAGACTGTCTCCGGTGGACGCGGCAGCTTGCAACGGCAGCAGCTTGGCTCGAGCAGCTGGGTTTGGCGCACTGCGATATTTGGCCAGCCAACATATTGCTGTCCGACGCGCGGGACATCAAGCTTGCAGACTTTGATCGTGCGTGCAAGATCGGAGACACCGTACCCTCTCTGACGGAACCTTTTGCTCGGCTACTAGGGGATGAGGGTGGCTCGGATTGCGGAACCTACGGCACCGCTGGTTATCGAACAGAGCAATTCGCCATAGGTTCAGTCGCCTATGCCTTGACGCGCGGTCATGATCCCTATGAGGACGAGTGGTGGGGGCGTGACCATGGTCCCATTTGTCAGGGTAAGCTCCAGGATATGGAGTTTCCAGTTCTAGGTAAAGACAAGTACGATAGTATCATTGAGAACTGCTGGCATGGTCGGTATGAGTCTATCGCTCAACTGTCGGAATATATGGCTGGCTTGGATCAATATTCATGCGAGGTCATCGAGCAGCAGGCAAGCGCCTCTGATGCCAGATCTAGGAAGCACGAGTGCGAGATGCTGGTTCAAAGTGGCGTCCTTGAAAAGCTCTTTACCTGCTAAACTAAGCAACTATGCTCCCCTGTTGGGTTATCGGCCCTGGCTTACTATTGTCGAAGCTATGAGCGTCAGCACACATTCATCGGCACGCATATCCAGGCTAAACCCTTCATCTTGACCTGACCCAATACAGGTCCGTCAATTACGTGCTGGTATAGCTTTTTCTTTCAAGGGATCAATCCTTTACATATAGCTTGTAATGCTATCAGCTACGCCAGTCCTTAAGAGGGAAGAAATAGAACTGGCCTACTGGGCGAATTCGATGGCTCGATTAAAGTGGCCGTGCTACAGCATTTACATGGTAATGTAGGCACGGCCCGTCCCTTGAGCCTCGCCTTGAACCAGCTAAGAGGAGAAGTGGAGCGGGTAAAATTACCAAGCCAAAAGAGGCCTGGGGGCAACGATACCTGGCACCGGACACTTTGGCGTGGAACTTGGCAGAACAACCACCAATATACCGAGTTATTCTATCTTTGGGCAAGAGACCATGCCAAGCCCTTCTCCAGAGTTTCAGTGCCTCCAGACAGAAATAGGGAGGTTGCTTAAGCGCGCAGGCAGCAAGGCAGCGAGCGAATAAATGTCCGACTTCCATGCCATGTCTGGCAATTATTGAAGGGGAGGGCCAGCGGGAGGCACGCACGCCGATTTCCTTTGTTGATAACAAAGC
This sequence comes from Metarhizium brunneum, assembly GCF_013426205.1. Classification (NCBI taxonomy): domain Eukaryota; kingdom Fungi; phylum Ascomycota; class Sordariomycetes; order Hypocreales; family Clavicipitaceae; genus Metarhizium; species Metarhizium brunneum. The sequence continues at coordinate 1,179,762 of NC_089428.1, forward strand.
ACCGAACTCGAGCTCCATGAGCATCTCACCAGACGCATCGCTATTCGCGCGCGCCCCAAGCGGCTAATTGGTGTGGCGGCTACCAGGCAGTTACCTGGACCGTGTGGTCAAGCCTCGCCGGATTCAGACGATATGGCGGAGAATAGCCACCGGTGACTTGACTTTATTTGGAGGTTGCAAACCAGATTCACCATTGTCCCGGTGCACATACACGCGCGTTGGGATATTCTCAGCAGTCCCAGCGCCACGTTATAAATAACTCCGTCTTTGATACAAGCGCCCGTACCAACCCCAAGCGCCTCCTACATCTTTCCTGTAATGGTGTCGAGAGGCGCGGTGTTGCCTCTGTAATAGGCAACAGAGACGACCAACAGCTGCAACCTGAAACTCGAAATAATTGAAACGCGCCTCCCTGGCTGCCAAGAAACTACTTTATGCCTTGGGAGCTGGGCTCTCACGTTGGAATTTGGCACTGTCTAGGGAATGGCCGGTGTTAGCCTCAAGTTAGATGGTGCCTGTGGCGGACTTTTTTGATTGTCTGTTTCATGCTGCGAGGTCCTGTAGTTGGTTACCGGAACAAGTTGACTTGAATAATCTATACACCACTACAATTACATGTATACAACGCAAGTTAAAAAGGGTGCTGGTTCCCTCGTTCATGAGCACAAACCAAGCCGCAGTTGACAACTCTTGACTCTCAACAGCATCTATTACCATCATCATACATCACCACTCATTCTCTTTACCTTCTCACCATGTTTGGCGGAAAACTACTTGCACTGCTTCCCCTGTTGCAGGCCCAAGTCTGGGTACGTTTGGACCTCTCCCACAGCTAGGTTTCTGGCACTAACAAGGTTGAACGCACAAGGGGCTCGCTATCAAAGCAACCGACCTCGACGGCAACCCAATCAAGGCTCGTGTCTTTCAAGTGGCGAGTTGCACGTCTCCTTTCGGCTGGAGCCCGGCCGACATCAATGACGCTGTTGGAGCACGCAACAAGCTCCAAATAGGACCAGACCCGGCACGGAGCACAGTGACGATTCTTACAGGCGCGAACAAATGTAGCGACATATCGTGCTATGGTGAGGCGAAAATCGTCGTGTGTAATAATGTAAGTTATTCCATACGAAAGGGGGGTGTAAAAAGACTGTCTGAAGAATTTTCGGTCCGAAGGGGTACAAACTTACTAATATATTGCCTTTTAGAGCGCTCGTGACCTAAGTTTGACCTATTATACTATATTACAGGCTGCCACAGAATCTATGGGTCCATGTCTAAACGCGCAAGTGCAAGGAAAGGTTCTCACCCAGGGATTCTACAGTGAGGATTGGAATGTGATTGTGCGAAAGAAGGATGGCAGTGAAAGATGTGTGCTTTAGTAATAGTGAAGCCCAACATTTAGGCAAAGATAATAGGGGGCACCTTGTTATCGCATGTGCAGGACACGTGGCAAATAGCCGCATTTATGTATTTCATTCGCTTAAAGCATGTACATTAGTTTTGCTTCAGACTATAGTCTTTTTTTATATAGATCAGCACATATTCACTATTTTTTATAAAAGTTTCAAGAAGGATCTGTGATTTTGTCCAAGCTCTCCAAACAATACTAGTATATGCTGAACTGCGACCAGATTGGGCTTTTATCCTGCATGTTAACACATTCTTAGCCCCCTTTCCCCCGGGCCGTGGGAGACATGAAACTCTTATATAAGTCTCGTTAAATAGCAATGTCTTTTACACAAGGGCCGAGACTAGGTTGAGGTTTCGGGTTTCCAGGTCTCAAGGCTCCGCCTGCTTTGTATAAATTAACCCTGGGGGCTTCTGCCCCGAGATCATTCAGAGAAACTAGGGAGCTTTGATATCATAAACGGGTTCTCTATCAAGTACGGGGCTGCAAAACCTATAATGAGTGGCGAGAGAATCCCGTGTCGTCACTACAGTCCATCACTGCAGAAACCGAACAAGAAGCTCAAGTTGTTAGTAAGTCTGTAAAAGCATTTAGGTAGTGAGAGAGATATACATTCCGCACTTTCCAAGTTGTCGCTGCAGTGTCTACCCACGACCGTGCAGAGACAGCCCAGAACATAGCACGCCTACCAAGGAGCTGAGTCGGCAAATCTTCTGGCGTGAGGGCCTGAAGTAAACCTCACCACTGTGAGCGACTCGGATGTCGCTACTAAGAGGTCCATGGCAGAGATGATGGATGGTAGGAGAAGGGGGAAGGAGTATAATGGGGTAAGAATGCCCAAATAGGGAGTATATCTAGTGGGATCTGTATGCAGGCTGTATGCATGACGACTAGCAACGACTAGCTCATCTGAGTATCCTGATAATACTACTGAACTGAGGCTCGTGACATCCTGACTGCCATCTTCAGTAGCTGTTCTTCGGCAGAAGCTCCTATCCCAGATAACGCCAACGCCGTCAAGATGGCGTCTTGCACCGACGCCTCGGCCGACGCACGCCTTACGATGTGATTTGTTGTCCAGTCAAAAAAGTTTCAACTTGGGCTTATTAAGTGGCACTGGTGCTCTCACCTGGCGCAACATGGCACGAGTTCGAAATAAATGAGCATCTAGGCAGTCGGCCCTTCGATCCTCTACCCACCCATGGATTCAATTTGCCAATGTCCAAGCATGCCTATCTCAACTATCATCTAGAGTATACCCAGACTCACTCTACAACCTTGGTAAAAGTACCCTTATCCATATCAAAGGACCATGCCGCGCCGTCTACTGTAACGTTCCATGTCTTGATAGGGGTACCACCCATAACTGCAGCCATACACTCTGGCTTCAAGGTCGCTCTATTCAGTACATTGTATATGAAGAGTTGGCGCGGGAATAAGGCAAAGTACCCATGCAACTGTCTTTAAACCGACAATGTTAATCAGTAGCCAGTATACATGTTGACAGGCAGAGGCCACCATACCATTTTCTTCAAAGTTGGCATGTCAGCCGGAGCGGCTAGCACAGCTCCTTGTTGTACATTTGATTGCCCAAGATCAAACTAAAAGTCAGGACGGCCGATTACTATTCCTTCAAGTTCCTACTCCGCAGTATAACTAGCGTTTACTACGAGGCACATTGTGTCAAATGTACGCCAAGGCCTTGAGAGACTGCTACATTGTATCTGCATGTCTGATAGCCATAGCAATGCATCTTAGTCAGGGCAATACAGACCGACAGACTAAGCGAGGTATTGTGAGCTGTCAATATGGCAGCGTCATGGACACAGCCAATGGACTTGGCCTTGTAATTAGCCCCGATCACGCCCGTCACAATGTATCATGGTCCCTCCAACCGTTCCCCAGTACTCCAGGGCCTTGCCGGTGGTGCGAAACATCAAACACTCTGCATGCGGATGAGGAAGTTGGGTAGTCTTGTGACGCATCAAGCGATGGAACATGATTGATTGTTGCCTCATCATGGCTGGCACGGCTGGGTCAGGAACTGGACAATAAACTTCTCAAGGATAGGTGAAAAAAAAGGAGGACAAGCACTCAGCACGCTGCAAGCACGGGCCTGTCCTCAATCTGCTCCCAAATGGCGCGAGACCCTGCAAACATTGTTTGCCACAGGGGATTATTATATCATCTACCCATCTGTCCATGTGTGCTTGTGCGTCAAAATCTGCACTCTATACGTTGTGTGATTTCGTCCCAGTGGTATGCTAGAATCATCGGCCCAGCCCTAATATACAGTCCCGCCGTTTTCCCTCCTCTTTTTCCACAGCCCTCGAGCTAGCCCCTGTTCTGCTCTAGCTGTCTAAACCTCCTGACGGGAATTTTCGAAATGGGCACGCCGACAAACGGTTCTGGAAACTCTAGACTCTCCAGTCCCGTTGTGTACCACCCTCCCTCGCCGACAGTCTGCTTCGCAATGTCGTACCCAGCGCGAATCGCGCCCATGGCACCAATCTTGCTATACGAGCCGCCTGCCACTGCTAGTTTGCCATGAAATTCGTCACGGAGCTGTTGATCGGCCTGCATCATGCGGTCGTTGTGGCCTACGAAATGTTGCGGAATGCATTCCTTTGCAAATCTGGACAAGGCGAAGCAGGGCGTGTCGGCGGGGATGCCTAGATGGCGCTCCAGGAGGGACTTGGCCTGCTCGATGGCGTCTGATTCTGAGGGTGGAGGAGCGCCAGAGTCGTAGTAGTGCCCGCCCATGAGGACGAATAGCTTCGTGCCTTCGGGCTCGTCGGGCGACGCCGCACCGCTGACGTCGGAGTCGTAGAAGACGCCGAGGGCTCGCTCGGTGTTGTGTTCGCGGCTGACAGACCGAGGGATCAGGTAGCCGAAGCCGCGTGGCTTCATGTGCTTCTTGGGGTACCAAAGGTTAACGGTCATGATGGAAACAGATTGCGTTTCCGCGAGGCTGGGCAGCTTCGAGGCCGTGACGCGGGAGAGGTCCTGGCTTGCCATGGTGGATATGACACGATCGTGGGAGGTGGTGGTTTTGTTCTCGAGGTGCTGCCGCTCTTCGTCGGCCCAGTTGCCGGTTGTAATCTGTCAAAGGGTCAGAATCCAAGTGCTGGCGGATGCGTTGTCCAGTTGGCAAACAAAAACTCACATTGACCTTTTCCGTCTCCATGTCGTAGCTGATATCACGCACCGGAATGCCCTTCTTAATCTCTACATTGGGGGTTGCTTCCAGCACATCTGCCAGCGCCTTTGGCAAGCTGTCCATTCCCGCCCTGCCGAAATGCAACAATGCACCTCGTGCCTTGAGTGCCATCCTGCGAATCTGCGGATCCTGCGATAGTTCACTCATAAACATCTGTTCTCTCATGGTCATCTGTCTAAGATCTGAGCCCATGTTTGGCAGGTAATACGCCCAATAGAAGCGGTCAAACACTGATCTGGCGCTCAACTTGTCTATATCACCACCGTATATGCCGTGGATCATGGCGGATGCGACGTTCTCCGCGACGGCGCGACTTCCGCTAATCTCGTACAGCCATTCTGACACGGACATGTCCTTTATGGGAACCGCGCGGCTGCGCATGCGGCGTAGGAGGAAGCCTAGGCCGCCCCAGATGGATTGAAGGAAAAGCGGCTCGCGGCAAAACTCGGCGAAGCTACCGGCGGGTGGAAGTGTGACGAGATGGTCCGGGTAGTAGATGTAGCGTGGTTGATCGGGTGGTGTGAAGACCTTGAGACCTAGATCGAGAGCCTATTACGACCCACCAAGAGTAGAAAGGGAATCAGCAGCATATTCTGATGTCCGGCAGAGCGTCTGTCATCTTACCAAGTCGTACAGCACGAGATCGTCAAACTTCCACGTACTCAGATGGTTCGACGACAACGTCCTTGGGCCTCTCTCAAAACTAACGACCCCCCCGACGCCCTCCACGTCCACCGGCACACGATCCGTTCGAATCCATCCGCCGAGCCGGTCACTCCCCTCGTACAGTGTGATCTTGGCCGTGGACGGCAGCTGCTTCGCGAGATAGTACGCTGTCGTAAGACCCGTCAGTCCTCCTCCGACGACAGCAATGTCCCCGTTGTTGCTCTGCGTCGCGTACGACCGTCGATTGGTCATGAAATATGAGCCATTAGCGCGCGCGGCATGGTGCGGCACGCATTGGCTGCAGCTTCGGCCGAGATGTCGAGGGCTTCGTTTCGATGGCGGTGATGATGCGCTCACGCTGCTCAAACAACGCAATTGGTGGCTTCGTGTGAGGTTTGTCCTGGTGGAGCCCCGAGTAGCTGATGCCAGAGATAGAAAAGTCATAGCAGCGTCTTCTGCCCGGTTCCGACGCATGCCTGTGGTGTGTACGACTTCAACCGCTCATGGTGATGTGAGTTGAGAGCAGTGGGTCGATCCGGGTCAACCCTCGGGTGACGTCTTTTGTTGGCAGCCGAGCTTACGGTTCCCATGTCAATCAATGTTCCGCATCGAGCACCACTTCTGGCGCGTCCAAGCTCCACCAGTGCACCACCATCGACGCCCCGGTCTACTTCAAGACTATGTTATGTGAGCCGGCGTGATGGATAACACCCATCTACAGTGTACACACGCAAAAATGTATTCAAGATTATCAAAACCATAGTATGTATCAGTAGATGGCCTGTGAACATTCACTTATGAGAGTCGAGACGAGACACATGTGTAGACAGCGACAGAGAAGTTATAGTCTATTGATTTCCCATCCCCTTCCTCCATGGCGCTCAGCTCCTTCATTTTTTTTTCAAGCTGTGCGCCAGATAAACTGCAAAGAGCCACTACCTCGGTCACACCTCCCCACCGATTGGTGTGTGGCCCTCTCGAGGACATGAAACATCTCGATGCTCCTCGCCGCCCCCAAAACATAAAACGCCATCCATGCCCTTCCATCGTGACAGAAACATTCGTCCATCAATAATGTACATGACCTCCAAGCCCAATACTCTGGATCGGTCGCTTCGCCTCTTTTCTTGGAATTTTCCAGGGCGGCGACCACCACAGGCCACATTGCAAAGCCTCCTCTACGGTTTCCCGTTGACGGTTTCTTATATCCTCGACACCATTCATCCGATAACCTCAGCGTCCTGCGCCGCTTGGTCCGTCGTCATCTCATCGGCCTTTACAAGCTCGGGCTGGCTGCCCTCTTCTACAAACTTCCTCTCGCTGACGTGCTCGTTGGATGAGTCGGCAGTCCAGACCTTATCTTTGAAACCGCCTTGCTGGCCTTCCTCATGCGCAAAGGCACATGTTGGGTTCATGCAGGGATTAAACTTGCATTTCGTCTTGACGTGAGTAAACTTGCAGCCTTCGGTGGTGCAATTGGCACCATTGCGACACAAGGGCATGGATGGATGCCTAAATGGACAGCGCGGGTTCTGGCAGTTGGGAAAGAACTTGCAGTCCTGTTCGCTCTGATGCGCAAGCTTTGTGGCTGGCGAAGGGTGACGACCAACGCATTTCCTATTCTTGCAAGCAGCCCCAAAGCTGCATACATCGGTAACGTCCACAGTCACGCCGGGGGGGGCCGCGGGCGACTGGTGGGCAAACTTGCATTCTCTGTTGGTGCAATGCAAGTTGTATTTGCAAACAGTATCGTCGGGGTTCGGGGGGTTGCGCTTGTCACCAGACATGTCAACATCTTCCCCGCCCTCGGCATTTTCCTTTGATCCGTCGGCATCGGTCTGTTGGTTATGTTGATTGCCCCTCCGCTGGTGAGGGTGTTGAACGCGGTCAAACAGTGACTTGCCCCGGCGCTGGTTACCAAACCCTCTGTTGTGTCCTCCTCCGCCCATCAGTTGTTGTGACAACTGGTACATCATCTGATTCTGCTGCTCAATCATAGCCATGATATCCATCTCGCTCGGTTGTTGTCCATTCATCATCCATCCGGCGCTTTGGGGACCTGCAGCCAGGCCAGCTTGAAGGTTCGAAGCACGGTTATTTCGCTGCATGCGTCCTTGGGCGTTTCGGGGCCCAGATGGTGGAACGCGACCATGGGTATTAATCCTCTCATTGCCGTTACCTCGCACGCGGTGGAGGGCGTTATCGCCGGTCCGGTCCATGGCTTTTGACATGTGTCCAAGCATCCTCTTGTCTCTGCCACCTCGGAAGTTTCCATTTCGCATCGAGCGGGGGCCAGTAGGGCTATTCATATGTGTGTTAGGCGCTGTGAACAGAGTAAAAGGAACTGCAACACGGACTAAACAGATTCGGTACTTACGCATTAAGTTCTGAAACATCATTGACAGTCATATCAGTGTCCATGTCTCCCCCTTGAGCCATGTCATGCGATGCGCCTTCTGGAGCATTTCCACCAGCGGGGTGGCGGCCGTTCAACTGCGCGTTAAGGAGGCCAACCTGTTCGAAGAGCCATCTCGAAAAGTCGTGCACAGTAGGGTCATCGGCAGGGAGACCTAATAGGTCGGTTGAAAGATCTGCGGCGATCTGATCCTGGCTTTTGCCGTTGACAAGCATCAGGACGATGTACTCAGAAAGAGACGCAGAGTCATCGGAGCCAGTACCCCATCCCACTTCGATGAGCTTGGGTTTGATGGCGGCATCAAGCGCATCCGCCAGAGGAGTATTCAAGCTAACTTCGACCGACATATTCGACGTTGAAAAGAGTGCTGAGAGGGTCACGGATAGTTGTAAAGGTGGAGGGTGAAGGTGAGAAAGTCGTTGCGATACGCCGGTGGCGTCGTCAACTCCGATGTCTGAACTCGACGCGTCGATTAAGATTTTCCTTGTTCAACAGGGCCGCCGAGTTGGAATTATTGGGCCAGTAGCCGCGAAGAGTAATTCACAGCGTTTTGCACCGCCGATTATTCACACCAAGCCGTAGGTATTGTAGAACAAAGAATGGTCAAGGCGTCGATGTTGGGATTGATGCCATAGTCACGGCCGCAGGGTCTCTGAAAGACTAAGCAAGATGAGAGAGAAAGGTGGAGTCTCGCGGTCAGTCACGTGATGCGGCCATTCTCCTGCTTATCTGCATGCAAGAGCCGTGCAGGTTGAAGCGCTAGTAGCCAAGCACAAACGCCTAGTTGATTGGGATGAAAGGACGGCCAACGTTTTTGAAGTGCCCTCATTCGATTCTTCTGTGATTCTTGAGCCTGTCGAGGGCTCTGGCACCATCCAGACGCATCTGTGATTATCAACCACGATGCTTGCAGTTCTGTCACGTGATCGATTAGTCATCGCTGCAACTGCCTCGCTCCTGCCAATCGGCAGGCGGTGTGCTGCATGATGCCGTCTGATCTGGTGTGCATCAAGCCATGCCATGCCGCATGCGAAAAACAAAAGAAACGATGTGTAACAATACGCATAGAAACGGCGAATAACAGCATCGTTCATTCACTCTTCCGGAGCATGTATCGTACCGATGCAGCCGATCCCCTTTCTGTTCCGCCAGTAAACCTTGATACAAGCCGTTATTGTTTTGCTTTTTCGATCATTGGTAAATGCTACCCTGCATCATGGACCTTTTTAATCGGGTTTGAGACCGACACGCCTCTCACCCGCAGGACCACTCCAAAAAGTAGGACGGGTATAGCTGACGACCAGCTCATGCGCGACGCATCTCGTCAGTGACGACTCTGACGAGCCGGGCTGCGGACTGTTCGTCATCACACCTGCGCGAAGAACAGCCATTCTGCCAAAGGGGTGACGAGGCGTAGTGCATCGCATCCAACCGGACAATATGACGGACCCCGACAGTCACTGAGGCACTACCTACCGGGGTAGGTGCTGTGATGAGCGGCCGGAATAGCTGCACAAAGCCCGTGAGGTGCAGATTATTGCAGTCCGTGCGGACAGGTACACGTAGCCGGAGGGGGGCGTACCGGGCGGCTATGCTGTGCAGAATGCCAAGCAAGCCCGTTGATGGACCATGACAATGTATGCTCTGCATTGTATTTCAAGATGCGATCAATCAATGGCTGCACTTGCGTGGTGGCTGTGGGGAAGCTATCCTGCCACCCCCTTCTCTGCGCATGTACGTGGCGCATTTCACCATCCACTGTTGCCACTAGTACTCGATAATGTGCTGGAGGGTTGGGTGTTATTCATGGAATAAGCCTGGTGTCGGATTCCAGAGCAGAGAGGCTCGGCAACAAGTCGAACAAGAAACCCTCGGCATTTCAATCGTGGAGGCGCGGGGAAGCCTGCTGCCTCTAATAGTTTGCTCTAGTCTGACACATGTGGTATTCAGTCAATACGGGCGTGTCAGGTACCCAAGAGCATGAAACTGCTTCAGGCACAGTATTCTCACATGTGATTACAAAGAGCTGTGCAGGCAAACTCAAGCCAAGGCCAACAGCCTGGCACGCGCCAGAGTTGGGAAGGTGCTGTCCAGGCCTTGCACGGCGCGCCTCTTCGTTTCAGTCCGATGTTGTCTGTACCAGAAAACATGCAAAATACGCAATCCGCAACACGCAACTCGAGGCGTAAACCCTCTGTGATGGGTCATGTAACTACATGTGTCATGTTAAACACGGAAACTTCTCCTCTGGGGTCGTTTGAAGACTGGACCAAAACCATCCAACCACCTCGGCTTGATTTCGCTACGCCTCCACTTCCCCCATATTCTGGCTGCCACCCCGGCTTCAATCCACGGGGCTAGCACAACCACCATGGGGACTGGACGATCGGGGAAAGCTGAAATCTCCTGTCCTGTCGACTCGGGTGGCCATGACGGTGGAGCTGTTGCAGCGGCAGTGCCAAGGCCGATCATTGTGCAGGCTTGGGCAAGCATCGGCCGATGCCTGTTGAGAAACGTCGTCCATCACTCGTTGCACATTGTACGCCCCGCCTGGACCTGGGCAGATGAACTGCTAATTGCAACATATGGTTACGCCGTGCCCCGACGGCCAGACGTCACTCCAACTTCCAGGTCTGGTACCGGGCCGTCATGTTTCGCATTCACCGCCGCTTGCGACAAAGACCAAATACTTTAAAGCCCCCCGGTATGGCCCACCTTGCTAACTTCCATTCTTCGCTTATCCTGAACACGGCTACGGAGTAGTAGCTGGGCCTTTGTTTCATTTCCTTCTGACCTCTCATCAAGATCTACTTTGGAAGGCACTCTGATCTTGTTATGCTGTTGTCCTTTCGTCCTGCCCCTTGTCGAATGCAGCAAGATTCGGTTCAACCGAGAGACGTCTGGTGAACCAACACGGGCAGCTTTGAACTGTTCAGCTGTATCGCAAACCTCCATGTGCGCTGTCCTGCGAATATTTGCGGAGCGCACAGACGATAATTGAAAATCTACTGGGTATGTTGGGCAGTTAACTCGTGGTCATTCGACTTGATTGGAGTTGGAACCTGATTGAGCCCAAACTGGTCTTTATGGTTCAATGAAACTCCTTCCACCAAATGCTGTTCATATCGTAAACGGCTTGGGCTTACATACATCGTAGAGTTCTTCATCACTTGCTTGACAAAGCCCGTCGTTCTCAACCGCCATCATGGGCGTCGTTGAAGCCGTCCTGGAGCTACTGTCTGCGAGGGTCATCCTCTCTTTTCTTCTATTTGCCATTGTCCTCCATCGCGTGATTCAACGTTTTGACGAGCACCGCCGGATCAAACGTCTTGGTAACTATGGCAAGGACATGGGAAGCTGGGTCCCGTTGGGTTCGTTGATCTGCCTTTCAGTATCATCCAATCTACTGGTCTAACCGCCAACAGGCCTTGATATAGTTTCGAGAGGCATCCGCGCAGTTTGGACGCATAAAACTATGGAAGTCTGGCGTGATCACTTTTTCAAACGCAACAAGCGCAACACGGTTGAAGGTCGTATTGCCAACGAACGCGTCATTTTCACCATTGACCCGGAAAATATCAAGGCTATCTTAGCAACGCAGTTTTCTGATTTTGGCAAGGGAGAACCCTTCCGCGAAGAGTGGGGAGAATTTCTGGGTGATAGTATCTTCACAACCGATGGTGCCATGTGGCATAACAGCCGGCAGATGCTGAGACCCCAGTTTACGAGAGATCGTGTCAGCGATCTCGAGTGCTTCGAGGGGCACATGGATACTCTATTTAGGACGATGGCAAATGGGGGTGCTTTACAAGGAGAGAACCAGCCGGTGAATATGAAAGAGGTCAATGGACGTGTCATTGATATCGCGGATTTGTTTTACCGATACACCTTGGATGTTGCAACGGATTTCCTCCTTGGAACTGACGTCAAGTCGATGAGGTACGATCGCATTCCCATCGTCTAATATATGTCCCCTACTATTGCTTACTTGAACCCTTTGTTGTTTTGCTTCCATGCTGACATGGATTAAAGTACCCCAAAGCAAGAATTTGCCGAAGCCTTCAACAATGTTCAACGCTTCCAAAACATCGCCTCTCGTGCTAGCAACCTTCGCTGGTTGATTCCGAAATGGCAATATCGCGCTGATCTCCGTGTCATCAACACCTTTGTGGGACGCTTCATCGACCTCGCACTGCAAATGACCCCCGAGGAACTGGAATCCAAGAGTAAAGCCGACAAAGGATACACTTTCCTCCATGAACTTGCTCGATTTACCCGCGACCCCAAGGTTATTCGAGACCAGGTTATCGCTGTCCTGCTTGCGGGTCGCGACACCACTGCCGGAACTCTATCTTGGGCTATTTACGAGCTGGCACGCCATCCAGAATGCTTCGCCAAGATGCGTCGTGAAATCCTCGAGGTTGTCGGCCCTACCAAGCCGCCCACCTACGAACATCTAAAGAACATGCCTTACATGAAGGCCGTCATTAACGAAACGCTTCGCCTCTACCCCGCCGTCCCGTTCAACGTCCGCCTCGCCCTCAAGGACTGCACCCTCCCTCGCGGCGGCGGACCCGACGGCACCGAACCCCTTCCCGTTCTCAAAGACACCAAGATCGGCTACTCTACACTGGTCATGCAGCGCCGTCCGGAATTGTACCCCGCTGTTTCTGAGACCTTTGCCGACCCTGCCCTATTCAGTCCCGAGCGATGGACAAACTGGCATCCGAAGCCACATGAATACATACCCTTCAATGCCGGTCCCCGTATCTGCATTGGCCAGCAGTTTGCTCTTACAGAAATGAGCTATGTCCTAGTTAGGATGTTTCAGCGTTTCGACCGTCTAGACAGCCACATGTTTGAACTGGATGGGGATAGTCCTATGCTGAAAGCAGACGTTGTTTTGTCGCCAGGGCAGGGAGTTCGCGTTGCGTTTTGGGAAGCACAGCAGGCTGAAAAGGCATGAATTACGGAATGAATGTGGAACGAAGCCAAGATTCGGCAAACCACAAGCTTATGACACATGTTATGGGGGATAATCACAATGAAGTGTATGATGATGTCGAGGGTTAATTTTTTTTTTGGACATATTGATCTTGTCAGGAGCTAGCCAGCAATACACCTCACTCATATCCGTATTATTATTTCTTCTTTTTTTTCTTTCTCCTCTTCACCATATTCGCCATTTCCAATTACGTCATACTCTCACATTGATGTAAGTCATATCACTCATAAGACGGCTACGTTGAATTTTACCAGTTGCCAAAACTATGACGCACAGCCTGGCCGAATCTCCTAATGGCCTCGTTCATGTTCTCTGGGCTGGCAGCAGCGTATGTGGCGCGGAAGAATAATCCAGGCATTGGTTTCTCCTTCTCAGCCAGGAACCAGGAACCTCGGGCAACGAGGACGCCGCCGTCGATACACGAGTTGAAAATCTCTTCTTCGACGTCGTTGAGGGACTTGGTGGCGGCTTGAGGATGCTTGGCGTAGTCTACATGAAGCCATAACTGCAGTGCTTTGTTTCAGTTTGCTGCTCAGTCAGGTAATGGAAGGGGAGCAAATGCACTTACAAACATGCCCGCGGCCGGGGGGGTCCAGGTCACGATATCCCGGGGTAGATGCTCCTCGCATGCGGCGAGCAGGGCATCCCTTCTCTTGGTATACTGTACGCGCAGGTTCATCAACCACCGCAGGTAGCCTTCGTGGCCCCACGTTTCGTCAAGGAGTTTGTACAGAATGATTTGGGAGAAACCGCTGGGTCCTTGGCTGGCTACCTCGGCGTGACGCTGGTACCGCTCGATGATTTGCTCCGAGGCAACCACCCAGCCGAGCCGCGAGCCGGGCACTAGGACCTTGGAGACAGAGTCCATGCGCAAGACGCGGCCGTCAATGTCCATGCTGACATACGTCGGGATCAAGGATGATACAAATTCTTCAACGGTACTCGGGGGAGGAACGTCAGGCTGGTTGCGGCCGGTGTAGGGCTGCATCTGAAGGAAGTAGTACGGCTCGTCTTCGATGATGAAGACGTCGTGCTTTTGGCAGACGGAGTAGATGGCCCTTCTCCTCTCGGTGCCCTGAGTAGCACCCGTGGGGTTTTGGCCAGACGGGACTGTGTACAAAACATGGGGTTTTCTAGCGCCACGCTCCTTGTCGTCCCAGTTGGTGAGGAGCATGTCCATGGCCTCTGGTACCAAACCCTCATCGTCAATGGGGGTTCCAAAGACTTTGACACCGAGGGGGGCAATGGTCTCCAGAGCGGTTGAGAAGCTAAAGTCCTCGGTCAGAACGGAATCCCCTCGATCCTTGTCGCAGAACATTCGGAGAGCTTGCTCTAGCGCGCCGGTGCTGCCAATAGTTTGGCAGATGCGCCAGTCTGCATAAGGAGGGTTACACACAATCTCGGTGTGTTCGGTGAGGAAGCGCAACATTTGCGCCGAGCCGGTAGACTGGCCGTAGTTAAGGGCAATGGATAAGTCGTAAACGGCATCGTGGTCGCGCACATCGTATTTTCCAATGGTGACAGTCTGCCCGTTCTCTAGGGTTTCCTCCTCGGAGAAGTGAGGAGCGACGGGGACTTTCATGGCGAATTCAGCGAATGGAAAAGTCTCGCTGGAAGGCAGGCCGCCGCCGAGGGAAATGAGACCAGGTTTCTTGAGGTGCTTCGCTGCTAGCTTAAGGGTGCATGGCTTTCGCTCTAGGCTTTCCTTGCTGAGATGGCCTGTTGCAGAGGCTGTAAGACGACGGAATCTGGGGTTGCTTGGGAAAAGGAGGGTGAGGGTTTACGTACTGTCCCAGCGCTTTGCCTTTGGTTTTCCATTTTGCTTGTTCGCATGTTAGAAAAGATTGTGTCGTTTAGATGATAATTAAATACATGGATAGAATATGATTTGGTAGGTATTGGGTGGTGACTTACCGGACCCTTCCACATATCGCTATCTGAAGCGGCAGCAATTCCGGCAACGAGCTTTCCGGCCTTGGCCCTTCTGGCCAGTATGTCCTCGATGATGGACGAGCCCGGTGTGACTCCATTCTTGGTTCCGTTCAGAGCAGCAGCGGCAGCAGCATGGTTGCCGTTGACACCATTGGAGCTTGCCTGCGCGGGCTGTGATTGGCCAGGCTGGCCTGGGAGGGCTGTGTGGGGTGTAGCAACCGGCATGTTTGGAGGCGGGATGTAAGTGTCTGACGGTGGTGACTCGGCGTTGTGTTATCAGCGAGCAGCAAGGGCCGTGCAAGTGGCTTGGATGCAGCAGAGAATACGCTGAAGGGGCAGCTTCTGTAGGCGAGAAAGCGGTGTCTGGTTGCCAAGAGGCACTTGAGGACAGGAATAATGATGGCAAAATGCAAAAGATGGGAAGGAAAGTGTGGTGTAAGTTCCAAGTGCAAGACGCAAGTCGGTCTTGCCTTTTACGGGGCCAAGGGCGCAGATGTTCGGGGGTCACGGCGCTTGGACTCCGGGGTCCAGGTGGGCAGGCGTCCAGATGGCCACTGGTCCGGCGTCGGCAGGCCACCGCTCCTAGCCGCATTTATCCACTGACGCTGCCGCGGGCTCCTCTGGCTGTTGGTCCATTTGCTGCGTGGTTGCGGGCATGGTTGGTTGGACGGCGGGTTGATGGGCCCGGGGCACCTGCGACAACGGGTCACCTGGTCTCTTTCATTACGTACATAAGGCGCGCGCCCTTGGGTGAACCGGTGCCGTTTTCGGGCGATATGAGACAGCCTGGTCTTTGTCTCGTTTTGTCATCCATACTGCAGCTTGCCTTATCATCTCTGGTACTAGTGTTGACATGCCTGCCAGCTTCCGGCTTACATGCTCCGTATCTGCTTTGATAGGACTAAGATAACAACCACACCACACGTCGCGAGAGGGCCATTGTGCGACGTCCGTGTTTCACAGACTTCCTATTGCATGCGGAAAATCGGAGCATAACTAATATTAATCTAAAAGCAGTGCAGTTGCCCATCTCTCTGTATCGTCTCTCCGTCCTGCGCCACAACCATGAATAGGATTGTGAGTTCCCCACACTTGGCCATAAGAGGAGCTTCATTATAGTACGGAGTATACGCATACAAATGCAATAGCATTCTGACCGTTATCTGGGGTATGGAAAGCATGAGGGGCTCAACCGCTGGGACCCTATGGAGAGATGGAGTGTCCGCGGAATTTTGACGAACAAAATCAGTTTATATTCGTGCCAAATTGTGGTAAGAAGGATGCTCCGATTTTGAAGACGTTTGTATGACCTTGCTCAATTTTTTTTTTCATTTAAATTTTTTATCTTTGTCATCTACACAGACTCCAAAAGCACAGGGAATATTCCCATCTTGAACAAGCAAGGTAGGTATGTCTATTCGATGCTTATGTAATCGCCCTCTCGGGTCGATCCGACCCACTTTGTCTCGACGCGGCGAGCACCCTAGTGGTTTACCCCGTAGCTGCATGTTAGACACTGACTGACATGGCCAGGAGCTCCTGATGCTTGCATGTCATGCCAGACATTCAATTGCTCCAGTCCATATGCGCCTCCATCACCAACTCGTTACCAACAAGGCCCCGTCATTCATTGATACAGAATCTTCCCAGACCAATGGGACCCCATACACGGACATGGTCAACAAAGTGCAATAGCCTCACTGTCGTCCTCGAACCCTGCGCATAAGGTGGCCTGCCGAGGAGGTTGCGGCCATAATGTATTGGCCCATTGGCACTCCACGCATTTATGCCACCAGCAGCAGTCGCGCTCCCGATCTCAACCTCGTCGTGTCCTATGACGGCCTCCAGCAGCCCGACGCATACAGTTCCTCGTCATCACTCGGCAAAGATGGACAGTCCCGAGCTGCTGCCGACGACGTCGACTTTCAACACCCCTCTCCTACTCCATTGACGCCAGCCACGCCGGCTGTCCAGCCCGTCCTGGGAGACGACTTGTTTCCTTCAGCAAAGAGCCCCTCGCCCTCGATTGATTCGCGAAACAAAGCTACAGTTCCATTTAAAGATCCCGTACTTGCCCTAGCCGTCACCCGTACTGCTCACCTGTTTGGCGTCATCACGACAACAAGCATTACCTTGTGGCAAACCAAGGTCGGTCCAACATTTTCCCCTTCCTCCCAAGTAGGCCATGATAATAGCTAACACGTTGTAGCCTACCGTTGTACTTGCAGTCGTCGTGCGATCCGAGTCTTCTATCCAATCTTACGGAACCAATGTCGACCTCTTATTGCGTCCAGACTCTGCCATACTAGTGGTTCATACTTCCAAAGGATACCTCATCACCTATTCAATTGCTACCGATGGCGAGTCGTGTGTCTATAAACCCCAATTTCCAAACCACCACAACGTCCAACGGCGAAAACAAAGTCTGATTGGGCCCCAAGCGGCGCTGAGAGGAGACCAAATTCTCTGGGGTCCAGGAGAAGGCTCAGGGGTCCGCGACGTCAGCGTGCGATTCCGAATGGTGATCAAGATCGATGCTGGTATTGAAAGTGCCTTGGCACTCGATGACGAATTGGTTGTGGCGACAAGGAAGCCCGCCGCTGTTCAATGCATCCGATGGACTCCGGACAGCACGGGCAACCAGACGAGAACCGAGATTATAAGCAAGATGGGGTGGGTCGAGAATAAGACGTCTATTCTAGAGATGACATACGACAGACCCATGAATTTAGCAACCTGGATCACCAGCGATGGACGAGTATACGCGGTACAAAGACAACAATCGAGGGAGGACTTGGATTCTGAAGGTGTGGACGCAAAGCGTCTATTTAAAGGCTACTGTTTTCATATTCCTGAAACCTCTGCTAGCCACGCCGTCAAGGCTGTTATAAATGCCCGGTTTTCGTTGATTGCGGCGGGATGCGCTGACGGGACAGTTTACGTGTACTCTGTTCGAGATTACTCGGGTAATATTGTGCTCTCACATAAGCATAAGATCCCCGTTTCAAACGCCGCTACTGGAGCTTTTACTTCCCTTTGCTACTCCCCTGACGGATATTGCCTTTTTGCTGGATTTGAAAAGGGATGGTCGACATGGAGTATGTTTGGCAAACTAGGTAGCAACAGTTTCGGGTCCGATGCACGCATTTCCAGCGGGAATGATGAGCAGTGGCTGACCGGAGTGTCGTCAGCTTCGTGGATCGGAGGCGGTTCTGAAATCCTACTTGCAGGCCCTTGCCACGAAGCCATTTGGAGTTTGGAAATGGCCAAGAACGCAGTCACGGGCTGTTATAATGAAGCAAACGTCTTTCGGACGGTCCTTCAGACCCCGGCTGCAGTTATGGTGTATCGAGGATATGACCTCCCCGATATGACGAGCATCTCAGCCGAGCCCTTTCTGTGGCACACAGCCAGGATACCTCCAACATATTTGTTAAATCAGTGGCCCATCCGCCAGACGGTCATATCTGCAGATGGAAGATACGTCGCCGTCGCCGGCCGCCGTGGCCTTGCACATTATAGCGTCAATAGCGGCCGATGGAAGACATTTACAACCGAAGCCATGGAAAACGATTTCCAAGTCCGAGGCGGCATGTGCTGGTATCAGCATATTCTCGTTGCTGCAGTCGAGAGCGACAGGAGCTTCGAGCTGCGCCTGTTCTCAAGAGAAACACCCCTCGACATGGCTCAAGTATTATTCCGCCAGCATATCCCCGCACCAGTTGTGCTCGTGACCACGTCTGGTGAAGATTCTCTTCTTGTTTACACGTATGAGAATATTTTGTATCATTTCATATTTACCCCATGGGCGGATTCTGTTCGTCTTGTTCAGGCGGGACAGATTGCGTTTCATGGCATAGTACGATCTCCTGCTAGAGTTCGAGGGCTCAGCTGGATATTACCTGAATCTCAGATGGTGGATGGGGACCCGTCTCAGGATGTGGCTGTAGCATCCGTGATATTCTTGGTGGACGGTAAACTAGTTCTTCTGAGCCCTTCGCTCAATGAAGAGGGCCAGTTGAAGTACGATATGCGTATTATTGCTCAAAACGTCGAGTACCACGCCAGCATGAGAGATCAGCCCCTACTCAATGTGGCCCATTTATCAGACGATCCGTCACTCAGACGTGGCCCGCCTGCATTGAAATATTCTCTATGGGTCTTCGACGGCGTGGAGGTGAAGGCGTGGGCTAACATTAACGAACTGCTGAATGGTGCTTTGGCCGATGGCGGCAAAGACTTTCCTGCGCCCGTATCTGTTCCCGTGGATTTTTATCCACTGTCAGTTCTACTGGAAAAGGGCATAATACTAGGAGTTGAATCAGACTTGGTCCAAAGGCGGGATGTGACGTTTTCTTTTTTCCATTTCGCCATCAGGGTAAGTTAGCACGGGAACCGTATTGCTCGACGGAGTAGTTGTGCTGACTGTAATTAGACACACCTGTTTCTGCCCGAGATTTTGCGCTTTTACCTGCGACAGGGCAGAACGATTGAAGCGGGAGAGCTCTGTGAACAATATCAAAATTTGGAGTACTTGTCGCACGGATTGGAAATTTTGCTTCATCGTGTCCTGGACGAGGAAGCAGATACATGTCCGAAACCTGAAGATGCTGTTCTTCCCCGGGTGCTGTCTCTTCTGTCAGCATCATCTAAAGAGTATCTAGACGTGGTGCTACAGTGCACTCGCAAAACAGAAGTGCGGCAATGGAAGACATTATTTGCTTACTTGCCTCCAGCGCAAGAGCTGTTTGAGGAATCGCTGCAACGGGGATCACTCAAAACCGCAGGCGGCTACCTGATCGTGCTGCACACACTTGAGGAATTCCAGTCGCTGACCGACCAGTCTGTACGCGTCTTGTCGAGGGCAATCCAGGAAGGGGACTGGGAGTTGTGCAAAGAACTCGCCCGTTTCTTAGCGGCTATGGATGAGACGGGAGAAGTGCTCAAGGAAGTGATGGAGGTGGTAAATATAGGACAAAAGCAAGGACGTGCTCCCCAGGAGATAGTGAGTCGGCTGAAGATTCCGGGTCCAAGGGTTGCCAATGGCACTAGAAGAAGTAGTAGGGATGATGGTGAGGAGACCGAGTCTGATGTACCGTCGGCAAGCGACGCGTCTAGTGTTGGGTCAACGGCCAGTCCTTTTAACGGAGCTAGGTCGCCATGAGGTGGGAATCATATGTGGTGGGCAGGGGTGTGTACAAAAATGCATGGGTAGGAGGGGGAATTTCATGTAGCTAGACGGGCGGTATCTTGGGATTACGATGTTAGAAAACTAGCGGGAATACCATTATTGCATTTTTAAAAAAAAAAAATTTTTAATGGGCGGTCCAGACTGGTTGTAAGTTGACCATTGCATTGTCGCTTGAAGTGGTGAGGTTTTTGTCTCGCGCCTTCAATGCCAGTCACGTTATCGCACCAATCAACCCCGCCATGTTGCGGCCCGCCAATCTCGCTGCAAGTGCATGCAACACAAAAACCACCTCCCAACGTCAACCCATCCTAGCCACGGTCGGCATCACGTACAACCCTCCCATCCCAGCACATTGAAGCTCTCTGGTAGCTTGCCTAGAATGATGGACGACTATGTTAGCGAGTCCGATAGTGACTACACGAGCTATTGGCGTGACTGGGTACGTATAGTTTTGCTCATCTCGGCACTCGATCCATCCCATTTCCCCCGGGGATCTACTTACTATCTGTCCCTCATGGCCCAATGTGGAAAAAAGACCAGCTACATACATACCCAGATGTGACGAGACGGCTAACCGCGCGATATGCAGTTCATCTCATCCCGTGGCAACGAGTACTTTTGCGAAATCGACGAAGACTACCTCACCGACCGATTCAACCTGACAGGTCTCAACACCGAGGTCCAGTACTACCAGTATGCACTGGACCTGGTCACCGATGTGTTTGACCTCGACTGCGACGACGAGATGCGCGAGACGATTGAGAAGTCGGCTCGGCATCTGTACGGACTCGTGCACGCGCGGTTCATCGTCACGACGCGGGGCCTCACAAAGATGGTACTGCTTCTTCTTTTCCTTGTAGATTCCCTACCCGTTCATCTCCAGGCGCTGACTGCCCTTTTTTTTTCTTTTTCCAAAAACAGCTAGACAAGTATAAAAAGGCCGAGTTTGGGAAATGCCCCCGGGTGAACTGCCACTCGCACCCGCTGCTGCCCATGGGGCTGAGCGACGTGCCCAACGTCAAGCCCGTCAAGCTATTCTGCGCCCGCTGCGAGGACATTTACAACCCCAAGTCGAGCCGGCACGCGACCATTGACGGCGCCTACTTCGGCACGTCTTTCCACAACATCATCTTCCAGGTGTATCCGGCGCTGATCCCGACCAAGACCATGGAGAGGTATGTGCCGCGGGTGTATGGGTTCAAGGTGCACGCCTCGGCGGCGCTGGTGCGGTGGCAGTGCGTCAGGAGGGACGAGATGAGGAGGCGGCTGAGGAAGCTCGAGATTGACTCTGGCTTTGGCGTCGAGGAGGATGCCGACGACGACGACGACGAGGCCGACGAGGACCTGGAGTTTGAGGCCGTTGATGGGCGGGGCGTGATGCCGATATGATGGATGCTTTTTTCAAGAGGAGGCGGGCGGGTTTCGTTGGGAGGATTTACTCCTTTTTTCTTTAATGTCGGGCGTTGTGGGAATGGGTACGACGAGTTATGGTTCTTAGCGTTATTGGCTTTTGAATAGGATTTGATGCCTTCATAAAGCGTTTCTTTCTAGCTGGGTTCACGGCGACAACACTACGTTAACACAATAACTCCTTTTTCTTGTCTGATCTGGGTCCGGATTCAAGGACATGCGTGGAGCGCCGACTGTTGTGGTCGTGAAAAGTAAAACTTGGTGTGTTGTAAGTGGGCTGGAAATCTAGCAGTTACACACAATGCCGCACTTTGTGCCAGTGTACATGATGGAATGTGTGGTTTGCACCATGTAGATAGATGAACACGGGCGCCCGGCCATGCACGTTGTACTTGTATAGCGCACACATCAACAAGGTTGTATATTATACTACGGCGTGCTTGACTTGTTTGTCGTGCTCCGTCTTTGCGCTAGATACGTAGCGCAGTTCAAACCACAAACTACCTCGACAAGTGTTCAAGTGAAATTCACTGGTATTAACATGATATCTAATAACTCTACAAATTCCAAGGGTAAAAAGGAATAAAAAAAACTCCGTCCAATGTCCTCGCCTCCCTATAGCACGGGGCTTCGACATGTAAACCCCACTACAGGCATGAATAGCCTACGCAGCCTGTCCATAAGGCGGCTGGCCCCCTTGATTCATCCTATTGAGCTCAACATCTTGAAACTGATAGTCTGCCGGGCCAACGGGCCGCTCGCCACGGTGCACAGCACCAGTGGCAGCAGAGGGCCCCCGCGCGCCGTGTACATCGACGTCGCCCGACTCGCCGAGGTCGGCGGGCTCCAAGCGCTGCGGGTAGTCGTCAAGATTGTCGCCCGCGAAGCCCAGGCGGCCGACGCCAGCCCAGAAGGCGCGATCGTCGCTGCGAGGGCCCCAGGCCCAGCCTGCGCCGGCCATGATGGGCAGGTGGTAGTAGCGGAAGCTGTATATAGCCGTGATGGTGCCGATGAGGAAGCCGAAGAGGATGTCGAAGCCGTGGTGGCGAAAGTCGAACCAGCGCGAGGCGGCGATGAAGATGGCCAAGCAAAAGGGGACGAGGGTGATGGCGAGGAGGTAGATGGGGGGCGCGGCGGCCTGGCGCCGCATCGACTGCAGGCGCGTGTTGTACTGGGCGTTGCGGTTCAGGGTCCTCAGCTTGCCGGCGGCATCGCCGCGCAGGCGAGACTGCTCAAACGAGTCGCTGCTGGCCAAGGGCACGGTGCGCGACGGGAAGGCGCTGTGCATGGAGTCGTCGAGCGGCGCGGCAGAGGGCACGACAAACGGCAGGGTGACGGAGAACTTGCTCGCCAGGAACAGCGAAAGGTAGATGAGGCCGGCGGCGGACGCGGCCGCGTGGCCGCTGGGGTAGCTGCGGAAGCCGTCGTCGAGCTTCTTGCTGTCGGCCTGCTTGCAGATGTCGCCCGAGTAGAGCCTGCTGCTGGCCGCCTCCTGGCCGAAGCCGCCGACAATGTACTTGGCGGCGTTGGCGATGTCGGGCTCGCATCGCGAGAGCAGGTCGGGCCGCGGCTTGCCGCACATGTTCTTGATACCGCTGATGAAGAAGAAGGCGGAGCCAACGGCCATGAGGAGCCCCAGCCAGCCGACATGCAGCTCCCACACCTTGCGTTTCCAGATGAGGGCGTAGCCTGTGTTTTTGGGCACGGTGCTGCCGGGGATGAGGATCATGGACACGAGGAAGATGACGATAACGGGGACCAGGGCGCAGAGGATGACGAGGAGCCAGGTCGGCACGGTTTCTTTCTCGGTAAAGGGGAACCTGTGCATTGGGTTTTAGTTTTTTGGTGTTTTCTCCCGTTGCTCGCATGCTGTCTGTTGTGTCACGCGACCTGGCGGAGCGAGGCGAGAGGGTACGGAGACACTCACGAGATGTTGGGGTCGTCGAGGGCAAACGGCCGCTTGTTCGGCTCAATGCGTCCCAGGAAGCCGGCGACGACGGTAATGACGACCAGCACGATCCAGTCAAAGGCGTACGAGGCCAGCAGCTTCACGGAGAAGCTGCCGGCGGATGAAGACCCCGAATGGGCCATTCTTAGGTACTCAGACATTCGCCGTCACGTTGGGATTGTGTGCGGAGCAGAAACGGATGAGAGCAGAGCAAGGCAGTGGCGGGAATGGCCGAACCCTTAAAAGGGCAATGGCGGCAGTGTATTGCGTAGAAGCCGTGGTTTCGGCGCTTGTGGTGATGGGTGGTGGTTGGAGGCGGGTGGCTATGCGGCCATGTCACTGTGCCGAATCGATAGGTCCAAGGAGGTTGCTGGCCAGGTTGACACGGCAAGGTTTCAGTCCGGCGCTCTGGATGGATGGTGTGGAAGCTTAATTAATAGATGAGACCACATGCATCAAGGGTGCTTTGGCGCTGAGGGTTGGAGGCGCAGCGCAGTCTGGTGGATGGACGGGCAGCTGCCGCCTTGGTTGTCCCAGCGTCGTTGCTCACGGCAAATGTGTGCCGATGGCGTCGTAAGAGTCTGGTTGGTAAAAACAAGAAAGTTGAAAGGGCATTCAGCGAGAATACAATGGGCGCCGAAGATGCAGGGACCAGCCGCTATATCTACTAGTACATATACCGTTAGCAGGCTCTCGCTTGGTGTCCCCGGTTTGCACCGCCGCCAAATCGTCGTCTGGCTGCCACGCCACCGGTGGAGAGCGCAAGTGTGGAATTCATTTGCACAGCTGGCCTCGTCCTGGATTGCCGGCCAGCTGGAGTCAATCTGTCCATGGTCCATCGTACGGCATGGACACCTCTCATCTCCAAGACATGCCAAGTATCACCTGTTTGGAGCGAGGCGCAGATTCGGGGTGGAATGGGCTCTTGACCAGCCGCGGGGGCCGCGAGGCGCAGTTTTCTCAGACGTCTGACACGCTGCCTGTTCCGCATCCCTCGCATTGACTCTGTACATATGTCGAATAAATAGGGCCTAGTTGCTGCAATAAGCGCACTGCGACCATGGGCGTCAGCTTTAATGTTGGGCATTCCGTCTTGACATGTCTTCAGCCTGACGCTGGGCCCAGTCTCGACACCAGACCAGGAAATATGGCGCGTGTCATGATGATGAAACTGAGGCGCATTGGAGGAGCAGAAAAAAAAACGCCCACCTCTTTGTTTTGTTCTGGCGGCGCCAAATCAGCAGCCCGTCTCGGCAGGGGAAAAAAAAAAAGGACAAAAGCGCCAAGACTGGGCGTTTTTTGATGTTTCGGTTGGCGCCGCGTGGTAAGTCGTGACTGGCTTGGGAAAATCTCAGCCAGATCTACGTGATTTTCCTTTTGTTTCTCGTTGCATAATGATTGGCTTGGCTTCCTCTTGTGCTCGGCGTTTTTGCCCGGGCCAAGCAGAATACAGCCGCGTCGGACAACCAAGACACAATTTCTGACGCGCTGGAACTTGTCCGAGCCAGGGCACCGAGATGCTCAGCCATGCTCTTATATGCGGTCTGGTCGAGAAATACTGCCCAGCTGGAGGCAACCATTTCTTCTGCACGACCGGCTCGGGTGCCGCGCGCACGGGGCAGTGAGATTGAGTGAGAGTCTGCGCCCGCTTTTAAGCTTACAGCCCTATTGTGTGACCACAAATGCCTTTGTTATTTTTGGTTCTTGAATGTGGCATCTTGTGCACTTTTAGCTTGGGCGGGAGCTGCTGCTGCTCTGGCCTGATTCTGGTAGAATGTAACAATGCTGGGTGGTGCAAAAGTCGCTCGGCCTGCTCACGGTAGGTACACCGGTCACCGGTAAAGCCTGTTCGTGAGCAGAGTCATGGTAAATGGATGAATAAGTCATCCATCAAAGCCAGCAGGGCCCAGACGAATCCCGAACACGGTAATATAATCATAATGAACGGGAGACGATAATCAACTTAACCACGACCAAACACCTGTCTGTCTCGCTTGGCTCGTCTATATCATCCATATAGTACAGTTACAATGGCCCATCGTAGTATACACAGCTCTCCCACAGGCTCTGCTCCTTTTTCTTTTAATACAGCACTATGCTCTTTTCTGCTTTTCCACGCCTGGTCTCTGCAAACTTCGACTCTCACCTTCGAAGTGTCTATTCCTTTGATGATCGCTTGTCTCGTCGCTTGCCGTGGTTGCGAGGTCGGGGCGTGACAACCCATTTGTTGACGTTATGCGTGCGCCGCGTCTTGTAACCGCTCTTGGTCTATTGCATTGTTAGCTATACGCTGCTCTGATGACGAGATTGCTGGCAATAACGTACAGGTCTACCCCATGGTGTGACTGGGTTTCGGTTGCTCTTGGACTTTCCACGGCCACCACCGTGAGGATGGTCAACTATTAAATCGTCAGTCTCGTGTTTGGTTTCACGACATTGTATATACGACTTACCCTTGTTCATGGCCACACCACGAACCGTCGGTCGAATGTTCAGCCATCGGCTTCGTCCAGCCTTTCCGAGCTGTCGGTAGTGGTGGTGGACGTTGCTGGCAACGCCAATGGTTGCGCAGGCATTCTTGCTAACTCGCCGCACTTCACCACTCTGGAGGCGGACCTCAACATACTTGCCTGTCATGATCTTGGTGCCGTCATCCCTCGTCTCCTCATTCTTGTTCACCACCGTAGCCGAGGTCCCGGCACTGCGGCAAAACACGGCGCCGCGCTTCGCAGCAGAGCCAACCGCAAAGACTTGCGTGCCAACGGGAATCATGTGCATGGGCAAGCAGTTTCCACGGAACGCCGTTCGAGCAGCCAGAATACCCGGATCAATAATGCCACCCATGCTGTCTAGCAGATCCTGCGGAATACCTGAGCGATAACTGTGCACAATGTCACCGGCCCGTAGACCCTCAGAAGCCAGAATGTATGACTTCTGGCCCGTGGCCTGCTCCGTGACCAGTGCAATGTGTGCACTTCGTCCAGGATCGTATTCAATTCGGTCTACCAGATGCGGACCTGGCCTCCACCGCTCAAAGTCGACTGTGCGTATTCTCCGCTTCGCACCGCCTCCTCGGTGTCTTACGGTGATGCGTCCATGTACGTTTCGTCCACCTTTGCCTTGGCCCTTCTTTGGGTACGTTAATGGGAGAAACGGCCTGCCCTTCCACAAGTGGTCGTTGACGGGACGTCTCAAGTGTCGCACACCGGGAGTCCGGGGCTTGTACGTTCGGAGAATGACGGACTGTGAGCCTCGAGTTTCCGCAGCATTCATGAGAGATGCGCTAGAGAGTCCGCTGTCGTCGGAACTGACTTTGGATTTGGACGTTGCATATGCACGTATGGCGGATTGATTAAACGTCAGTCGATGCAAGCCCCTGGTAACCGCGGAGAGCGGTAATCTTGGAGCAATCATTCTAAATCAAAGTAACCAAAAACATATGTTTTCAATTTTCTGAGTGTGCGATTCGATTGGGGTGCAAGAGGAAGTCAGACGTCCTGATAGTCGACCGCTCAGAAGGAAAAAGGAGCTTGCAGTGTGAATGATCAAGCTCAAGAAGCGGCCCACGTTGCAGGCATTGGTCGAGAAACAGCAACGCGCGCACCAATGTCTGGGCCGCAATAAAGGCTCGAAATCGTGCCTCGACGCCGTGAAGTCGAACGAGGCGGCGTAGAAAGGGTCAACAGCTTTGTCGACCAAGGCGTCGACGATTTGCAGTTGCCGTCAAGTGGTGGTCCCACATTGAAATTTCCACCAGAGGACTGTAGAACGTTTTGCCGAAACCGAGCTTGGCTGAGCCACAGGGCGCTTCGATTCAGCATCAGCCACATTCTACCAGCCACAGGCAGCAGTGCGGGTGTTCCGCGTCGTGAAGGCTCGCGCGACCAGCCACATGGCGTGTGCACCGGCGCGAGATGAGCGGCGGCCACTTCTCCAATCAACGGGCCGTTGCCCCGCGGTTGCCACTGTTGACACAGGGATAGTGGCTAGAGCCGAGCTAGAACTGCTTAAGACGGCTAGAGCAGGTACGTACCCAGCCTCTCCGTGCCCAGACAGTGTTAGGACGCAACTTCCAGACCCGCGAAAGCTCCAGTCGTCGCGTTGTGAGTCGCCAGCTGCGTCTTGTACCTCCACAAGCCAGTTCATCGCTGCATCGACGACACGCTATGCTTTGGCTGCAACCTGGATATTGTAGCACCTCTTGCAGATTGCCAACGTTGGTTTGTTTCTCATCTTGTTTTTGTTACGATATTGTCATATTACCCCGAGTATTTCTCCTGGCCCCTTTGGACGGAGTGCTCCGGCAAACTACTGTCGCCCTTGCGTGACCCGTGACCCGCCGTGATAAACAATTCTCACATCGTAGCTCCTTCGCCCTCAAGTACTTAGACACAGTCCATCCCTTGGAAGTGCACACAAACGACTCCATCGCCATCGCCCGCAGCAACGGTGGGACAAACACGGACTGGCTTGGCGTATCACAGCCCGGCAATACAGTGCTCGCTGCTGACTGCAAGGCCATTCTGCTCATAGGTCCAGGCCTCTCATTTTTTTTTACCCTTGGCAACCAACGTCGCGAGCCGCGCCGCATCTGGTCGGTCCAGGTACGTACCTCGACGAGCATCCGCGACGGGCTCCACCGCACGTCTCTGCCTCCCCTGCTGCTCCGCTCCTCAAAACACTTCTCGTCTGTCCTCACGACTGTCTTCCTTAACATAAACACCTCTACTACTACCGGTCCTTCCTGTCATCTTGTCCCTCTCTATCTCTTTTACACCTTCAGCGCGCCGTTATCCATCCTCGGGCGGTTCCTCCAATACGTTTTACAGTTTTTGGCTCCATACATCTCGCCAAAACATTCCAATCGCGCTATTGTGTCGGGCATATATCTGTCTTCGAACCAGAGGTAGGGCTGCGAATTTCTCTCATTCCAGTGTCTCAGCTGAGAGCGGCTTTTCTTCCATCCTCCCCGACTCTTTTCAACTCTTTCTTCTTTACTTCTAGACGCGTTTGATGACTGACTTTTTTCGGTTTGCTCTGTAGCACAGCCTCTGGCTCTCATATGTAACATCTAGTATATATACTAGACTGTAATATGCCTCCCGGTGTAAGTTGCAATCAGACGCGTTTCTTGACTGCAAACTCGTTGAAAGTGTCGCCACGACGGGCTGGGAACTTGCTGACACGAACGCCTCGTGGCTCTATCTAGACTCGTACCTCTCGTCAGCGTCTCGTGTCAAGCGAGAACGACGAGAACAGCTCGACGCGTCTTACACGAGCCAAGGCCGCGGCTCTCAACGTGGACGAGCTCGCCATGCCAACAAAGGGTGCCTTGCAGCCCAAAAAGTCGGCCGCCAACCTCGGCAACGCTGGCGTTCAACGGAAGCGTGCTGCACTCGGCGATGTCAGCAACGTCAACAAGTCCGAAGCTGTAGAAGGGAAGAAGGCTGGTGGCAAGGTCGGGCTCGTCTCCAAGGCTTCCCATCCAACTGGTGTCCAGAAGACCACTACTCGCACCGCTACTGCCCGGAGCGCCCTCGGCGTGAAGGAATTGAACAAAGCCGAAGCAAGACGCGGTGGTTCGGGAACCATAGGGGCTGGGCCAAAGCGAAAAGTCGCGTCCACTGCCAACAAAGATCAGGATGATGTTGCTACCGGAGAATCCCAGCCCCTCAGAAAAAAGACACAAACTCACAAGTCAGTGGACCTGGTCCGTGACGAGAATCACGCCCCTGTTGCCCAACTAAAACAGGAGACCACCGATGACGAGGATAAGCTGGTTCCGCCTGAGGGAGTCAATGTTATCGAAGAGGATGACTGGGATGACCCTCTCATGGTTGCTGAATATGCCACGGAGATTTTTGAATATCTGCGCGATCTTGAATGTCGCTCTGTTCCCAACCCCGACTACATGTCACACCAAGACGACCTTGAATGGAAGACGCGCGGTATTCTCATTGACTGGCTCATTGAGGTGCACACAAGATTTCACTTGCTACCAGAGACTCTCTTCCTTGCCGTCAACATTATTGATCGCTTCCTCTCCGCCAAGGTTGTTCAGCTTGACCGTCTGCAGCTTGTTGGCATCACCGCCATGTTCATTGCGTCCAAGTATGAGGAGGTCTTGTCGCCACACGTCGAGAATTTCAAGCGTATTACCGATAATGGTTTCAGTGAAGCCGAGATTTTATCCGCAGAGCGGTTTCTGCTCAGCACCCTCAACTATGACCTCAGCTACCCCAACCCCATGAACTTCCTTCGCCGGGTGTCGAAGGCGGACAACTATGACATCCAGTCTCGCACAATTGGCAAATATCTCATGGAAATTAGTCTCCTCGACCATCGCTTCATGTCCTTCCGACCGAGTCACTGTGCTGCTGCCGCCATGTACCTGGCTCGCATGATGCTGGACCGAGGTCCATGGGTAAGCCTACACATCGTGTTAAGGAGTAATGCGACAATGTCACTGACAGAGCTGCAATAGGATGAGATTCTTGCTTACTACGCTGGATATGACAAGCAAGAGGTCCAGCCTCTGGTTGATCTGATGGTTGACTATCTTGCCCGCCCCGTGGTTCACGAAGCATTCTTCAAGAAGTATGCCAGCAAAAAGTTCCTCAAAGGTGAGTCGACATCCACAAAGCCTCTACGAAAGCTATAGCAGAAAATAAAACAAGTTGTTAACATTTGACTGGTAGCCTCCATCCTTGCTCGCCAATGGGCCCGGAAGAACGCGGCTCTGTTTGGCATCACAGACACGGAGCTGTCTCTTGACCAGATATCATCATGAGCGTGACGACGCTTTTAACACAAACAATATTGATTCACACGCCCTTCGCAATACACATCTCTTTAGATATGAGCCTACAAAAGTCAGGATACCACTGCCGAGGTTGGATTACGCTCACGACATCACCTCTTTTGACGACTTTAATATACACACGACCATGTGCAAGGCTGTTGTTGACCATTGGCCTGTGGCTCACGCAGGTTGAATGGCCAATGGCAAATGCCTTCCTGCCACGACACTATTGGATTGCACGCACTCATCGCGAGCCCTTTTTTGTTTTTAGAGAGTATTTCAGCATGCAGCTCTGTTAACTTGATTGTTTTAACACATGGCGCTTGGAGTTGGTGGCGAATTGGCAAGGATTAATTGGATTGGATGGTTGAAGCCGGCTGTTCGGGCACAGTCGCCGGCATTTGCGCAGCTTTGGTGTGGTGTACGGGATGAAGGCGTACTGTGAACTGAGACTCGGACACTTGACAAGAAGCTGTGCTTGGGTCGAAGCAGTACGCATAGCGGTCTGTTGGAGTTGGATGTGTATTGGTCTTGAGACAGGAATATGTCTCCCAAATCTCAATAAGGCCTTGCGCCCTACAAGGCCGTGATAGAACATTGTACATAAAACTTGATCGATCGGATTACAGGCAGGGTTTGGAACAGGAATGAGAATTGCATTGCATGAAAAGGTCGGCGTATATTGAATGTGTGATTGTAGCAGGTGTTGAGTGTTATTTGTCTCTTGGCGTGTCACCAGTCGTCAACGGTCTATTATTCAAAGTTTAGAGCGTTATTCATGTGATGCATGCACGCGAGATGGAGACTTGCACTACCGAAGGTTCGTCCACCCTGGTAGCGCACATATTTCGCCGCCAGTGCCTGGTTGCCCAGGTACCTACCTAGTTGCGGGGTCGGTTCTTGGAAATGCCATTGTTGCGTGCCTTGGCGCGGTGTCACGAGTGATGAACTGCGGGCACTACCTCCTTTGCAGAATTCCAGCGGCGACAGTACGGATCAATGTTAATGCAAGCCGGGGCACAACCCAGGGGCGTCTCACACGCCAAGGGCCTGGTCACTTTTCACGCGCCGGGGGGTGCTGACATTATTAGAGACTCGACACGACGAGGTCCAATTAGTATTTGATTTAATCTTGACTACAAGATTGAATGCTTTGCGACTACGTGCTGGCCGGCTTTGTTATACCCATTTTTATTTGTCACTTGCCTTGAAAAAGAAAAGAACCGGAAAGCAAAATTACCTGCTGTCCACGAGGGAAGTATTCTTCAACGCCTACGTCTTATTTTGTCGCCAACTGAGTCTGTGAGGCTCCGTCACGAACTATCGCCGTCACGTCTTGCTTCAATTCGACGACACTGGCGCCATTGCATCTCCGGGAAGGTATATATATGTGTATATATACTTGAAAGGAACGGGCGTCTTTTTTTCTCTTCCGTCAGGGTCCTCGCGCGGGCTTGCTACGGTTTGAGCAGGTTGACATGGCGCCGGTCCTGCGGGCACGACAGAGCTTGCCCAAGGACAAGTTCTCGTCGTACTTTGGCGGCTTGCGCAGCCAGCCTTATAACGATCCCAACTCGTCTCGGGGCGGTTCGCACACGTATGGTTTTATTTTGTCTCGTGTGAGTCTGTCGGTGTGGGAATTTGCTGCTGACGGGTGCTTTTGTAGACTGAGAGCTATTGCGTGGAATCCGCTGGGGACGTTGGTGGCGACGGGGTCTGCGGACAAGACCTTGCGAGTTTGTACGTTTCATCTTGTCTTGTTCCTTGGGGGGCAATCTGGTTGACCTTGTGGGCAGGGAACCCTGAGAAACCGCACGTCAAGTTCTCGACGGAGCTCAAGGGCCACCAGGCGTCTGTGGAGAAAGTGGCATTTAACCCGACAAAGGACGCGGAGCTGTGTAGCGTGAGCGCGGATGGCGTCGTCAAGTTTTGGGATGTCAGGACCAAGGAATGCTTCAACGAGGTCAAGGGCTTGGGCGACGCGTTGAGTCTGGTCTGGGCGCCGGACGGGGAGACGTTGATTGTGGGCAACAAGGTAAACTCTTTTTTTTTCTTGCTTTGGCCTCATGAGACGGGCTATGGGAATGGGGGGATTATCTGATGTACTTGTGTTTTTTGTTTCGTGGCTGACCGTGACTCCCTGCCGGTAGGCTGACAACATCTACGTCCTCTCGCCGCGGCAGTCGACGCCGCTGTCCTCGCACCAGCAGAGCATGCAGACTAACCAGATAGCGTTCTGCTTCAGCGGCACCAAGATATTCCTCACCACGTCCGAGGGCCGGATCCGCATATTGTCGTATCCTGATTTTCAGCCTCTTTTGATGCAGGCCCGGGGCGGCGAGGACCACGAGTACATGCTCAATGGACATACCTCGTCGTGCTTGACGGTTGAGATGCAGCCCACCGCGAGGTATTTGGCCACGGGCGGCTCGGATTCTATTATTGCGCTGTGGGATACCAGCGATTGGTTGTGCCAGAGGACGTTGACGAGAATGACTGGCCCGGTGAGGAGTATAAGTATGTTGTTTGTGTTGCTTTGTCAACTACGTCCGATGAGTTCAGTGGTTCTTTATTTGCGTATGAGTGGCTAACCGTGATTAGGCTTCACGTTTGATGGGAGCTACGTGGTTGGCGGTAGCGACGAGGGTATGCAATTTTTTTTATTCCGCCCCTGCCATTCTTGACTGCACGACTAACCGGCACGATAGGGAGCGGCCTGGAGGTGTCGCACGTAGAAACAGGCGAGCACGTTCACACATTTAAGACGGCGAGTTCGTCGCCTGTGGTTGCATGGGCTCCGACTCGCTACTGTCTGGCATACAGCGACCTGGGTATTCTTCGAATCGTCGGCGTGGACGTTGACAGGAAATAAGGGCTTGCTGGAGCGTGTAACTTGATTGGTGAGAGGCGGGGAGTGATGATGTTTTGGGGTGGTTTGGGGAAAACTGCGAAACTGATATTCTAGTGACGGTGTCGGGCCGCACAATGCATAATAACTATTCGGCCAACATATAGTAAACAACAGATTCAACTGCCAAGGTAGCCTTCTGTCTGTATCCGTGCTCCCGGTCTCCCGGAAGTTGCGTGATACGATCAAAGAGAAGATGCGAATGTCAGCAAACGATGCGGCTGATGAATTCATTGGTCTACATGCCGCGTCAGCCGGGCATACTCCCACCGAGGCAGCCCGTCCCCCGTCCAATAACGAGTTGGCCCTTCAGGCCCTTCCGGCGCCTGTTTTTAGAAGCAACTCGGAAACCAATCTCTGTCGTGGGCAGACGGTGCCTGGGAGCAAGATGTTTCTTGATGCGGGTTTGACGTTCCGAGCTGAGGTGGGTCGTTCAGCAGCTTCGATTCTCATGCGCCCTGCTTCTCTGGATCCAAACCGCAGCAGCACTGCTGTTTGTTGGGTTGTGCAGGAAACGAATATGGGCGTGTGAATGGATCAGGCAATCTCCTTGGATAATTACAGTGTCATGGCTGGGTGAGACACAAGACACTACAGGCTAAATGACCCAGACCGAGCACCGAGTCCCATGATGGGATCAACCTGCCAACTGATGGTCTAGCCAAAGCCGCTTTATAATTAGCTCCTTAGCAAAGACACACCTGCAAGCGGTCTACGCTCAAACGTCCCATCCAGGTTCCATGACGAGGCGCGTTCATGCCTGGTTCCGCGCACGCCCGAGTCGCAACGATGGAGCGGGATTGGGAGTTGAGCAAGTGAAAACCGGTCCCGTCGAGGAAACAAGGCAACTTCCGGTGCGTGTGCATCGCTTTGGCACCGAGCGACTGCCGATCGAACCAGGGCGTCTGCGTCTGGCCGTTGAGGAGAAGCTCCATGGACTTCCCCAGTCCCGGGATTCTCTGGGCGACAGTGTTGTTCGACCATAAATAGCTGAAACGAGGCAATCACATGTCGAGTCGAGTCCCTCAAGTGTCTCCTGCTATCAGATTGATTAATCATGACAACTAAAATACCGGCTCCGTGGGCGGATGCGTCTGGTGGCATTGAATGTTGCGCGTGGGCCCCTCCCGGATGCCCTTCCCGTATGTACTGCAGATGCAACGCCCGGAGTCTCCGGACGAGTCCAGACAGTCGTATTGCAGCAGGCTGGTACGGAGTAGGCAAGCACTGGGTTGCGCAACAAACAGCGAAGCATGGATGTAAGCAGCAGCGGCGCACCCACCTGAACCCATCGCTGATGCAGGGCTTTGTTCCAGTGAGAGGGTTGTCCATTGTCCACCATCCATCCCAACATGCCGCTCGAACAAGCAGCCTGGTGCTTCGGGGTTAAGTCAGGTAGGTAATAGAAATCCTCAACAAGGCACTAGCATGGCCCCATTATTGTAAAGCCTTGGACGCGACCAACAGGACATGTTGATCTTGTGTCATGCATTTCTCCCTGGCTCAGGCCCTGCTTTGTCCCAACGCCATTCACATGCCGACTGGTTTCGACGTTTCTTGGAAACATTTGGTGCGAGGGGACAGACCTTCGTCGGCAAGATGTGGGGCATGGCGGGGGCCAATCAACGTATTTTGGAGGCGAGTACCCCGTACTTGCAGAGTCTGACATTGAGAACTGCCAAATCCACACCGGACGATATTCTGCAACGAGGCTCGGGCATCAACAAATACAAAGATGCAAATCGAGGTCCAAATTGTCCGCATAGAGTGATTGTTCATGTGGCTGAAATCATAGACGGCTAAGCCTCAAATGGAGGGCTCCATTGAGCATAACGACGTCGTCCCTGAAAGGGAGTGATGAACTAGCCCAGGCGCTGCAGCAGTCAACAAAGCAGTCAAGTGTATTCTCTCCACTAGAGACTGGTGCCATAGATTGTAGCGTCAATGAGGGGGGGACATGGATGCTGCATGTCTCGTGCAGGTAGGTGATACATGCCGCCGCGAAACGACAGGCCCGAGAAAGCGCCAACAACGTGTTCTTGCCAAGGGTTGTGAGCCACTCAAGCGTCTGGTCGTATGTACATATACCGATGATGTGCGGTTCAACCGCCGGGGACGCCAAACTTCTGGGGGTCCAGAAACGCCGCCAAAGCCAACCGCCTCAGCCCATGCGAGGGAGTAGTATCACTGCCGACTGGAGTGTTGCAACCAGACCAGACTGCTCGGCTGAGCAAGGTCTAACACGGCCCCCCCTTTAGCCCATCGCCAGGCAGCCAGGGCCGAGTCAACCGTCAAATCACTCTGGCGGTGGACATGCGGAAATGCGCCAGACTCGATGCATGTGCGGACTCCGCTTTAGCTGGGCAATTGCTGGCTGCTTCATGACTTGACTGCTCTGGGCTGGGGCGTCAGCGTCATGGTACTATCCAGCCAAGGATCCCCAACGTTCGGCTGACAACTCTGCCTCTTTCCATCACCGTCGTGAAGCAGGTGTTTCGCCCCCATCATTGTCGGCCGTTGTCCCAGTAGACGCTCCGCCGATATATCTTCATCTTTCGCGCCTGTGCCGCATCCCCACCGTCCGGGAGGGTCCGGCCGTCCGTTCTTCAGCGCCAGACTCTATCCCGACAAACCCTCCAACTGCAACCGCGCGACCGACCTGGGCGAGCGATATCCCAATCTTCCCTCGCCGCCGCCGCCAACGACCATGGCTGGCTCGTCAGACGACAACGGCTCGTCCAGCAATGGCCATGGTGGCCACCAGGGCCAAAGTCCCGACGTCGAGAGCACTGTTCATGTGCGAGAATCAATCCCCGACAACTCCAGTGTTCCCAAGCCGAAGCGGCTGGCATGCATGATTTGCAGGAAGCGCAAGCTCAAGTGCGATGGAGTTCGTCCAAGCTGTAGCACATGCTCGCGATTGGGTCACTCTTGCGCCTATGACGAACAGCGGCGAAAGAGCGGTCCCAAGAGAGGATATGTCAAGGCCCTCGAAGAGAGACTGAGTGAGTGCAGCTTCCCGAGCCGTCACGGCTTGTGGCCTGACACATTTGTGCAAACATGAAAGCAAGTGGCTAAAAGAAGGCTAACCGCGATTCCTATGCTTAGAACAAGTCGAGACCTTGTTAAAGACCCAAGATCCAGTGCCGGCCATCAATAGCCCAAACACCAAAGGCATCAACATGTCCATGCCTGGAGCTCACAACCCACAGGCGGCGACACCAAATCTTGGCGTCGCAAATGCATCCATGGGCATGGGAGGGGATCGCGACATGGACAATAGATGGCAGCATTTCAATGGCGAGTCTCCGCAAGCCGGAGCCAACATGGAAGACTTCAACTTCAACTCCAACATGGGCATGCCCATGAACAACGTTGGAGGAGGCAATTTCACGTGGGAAATGATTGGCCTTGGGCTCGAAGAACCGTTGCCGCCACAGGAAACCATTGACGAACTCCATCAGGTGTACTTCGAGAAAGTTCACCCGTCCATGCCCATGATCCACCGCTACCGTTATCTCGCGGCCATGAACCTGTAAGTGCTGCACCAGCGTCGCGCGATGAATGCAACTAACCACATGCAAATAGGGCGCCAAATCAGCGGCCGCCAGTGTGCTTGCGATATGCCATGTGGACTTTGGCATGCTCCATCACTGATAAATATGCAGATTTAAAAGACCTGTTTTATCAGAGAGCGCGCAAGTATGTTGAGGCAGATTATGTAAAAGGATATGGCGAGCACATGATTTCTGTCGCACATTGTCAGACGCATATTCTATTGGCCGCTTATGAAATGAAGATGATGTACTTCCCCCGTGCTTGGATCAACACCGGTTCGGCAGTCCGTCTCGCCCAGATGTAAGACCCCCAATTTCTTCTGTGACATCTATTGAAATCAGCTAACGTTTCCTCAGGATCGGTCTACACCGGTTAGACGGTACTGGGCTTGATGTCAAGCAATGTCTGCCCCCGCCCAAGGACTGGACAGAGCGCGAAGAGCGGCGGCGCACATTTTGGATGGCTTTCTGCGAAGACCGATATGCAAGCATTGGTACCGGATGGCCAATGACGGTTGATGAAAAGGATATCATGACCAAGATGCCAGCTTCTGATGAGGCCTTTGACATGAGCCGGCCCGAGCAGACGCTGACCTTGCAAGAATGCACTGGCCCGCCCGGTGTCGGTAAGCTTTCGTCGTTTGGTGGCGTTGTACTTATGGCATGTCTATTTGGACGCAATCTCATACATCTTCATCGACCGGACGATGACGATCTCGACCATGACCTCAACGGCCCCTTCTGGAAACGGCATAGACAGATGGACAATGTCCTCCTGAACACATCGCTAGGTCTCCCCGCCCACCTGAAGCTGCCCAACGGACTGTCAAGCCCCAATGTCATCTTCACCAACATGAGTATCCATACGTCAACCATTTGCCTGCATCAAGCTGCCATCTTCAAAGCTGATAAGAACAAGCTTGCGGCCTCGGTTAGCTCAGAAAGTAAAGTGCGTTGCATCACGGCTGCAAACGAAATTGCCAGCATCATGAGAACGATTTCTCATATGGACTTGTCATCGGTACGTGCCCGCGGCAACAGCAAACGTAATAAATACTAGGTCGTCTAACACAGGCTTGCAGATGAATCCGTTTATTTCCTTCTGCCTCTATGTAGCAGCTCGAGTTTTTGTTCAGTACCTGAAGAGCCGCCCAGATGATACGCAAACAGCCGATTCACTGCGCTTTCTCCTATCAGCGATGAATGCTCTGAAACGACGAAACCCATTAACAGAGTCTTTCTTGGTACAACTTGATGTAGACTTTGAAGCGCTCGCTATGCGTATTCCGAAATTGAGAAACGCCTTCCGCGGCGGAGACAGTGTAAGCACTCGTCATTATCATGAACTGGTACTCGGTCAGAACCAAGCTAACAATGACAACTAGCCTCACTTCGGAAGCAAAGTCGAGAATGCCGGTCCACTTTGTTCCGACCCTGAAGGTGTTCAAGGAATCTTGGCGTACCGAGGGGAATGTCATTTCATGAAATCACATGGCGACGATGGGAATCCAGCTACAGCGCCCGACCTAGTCGACAGCCAAGGCGACAACACGGCTGGACACGTCTCAGCTACCAACGCTGGATTTGGCGGGGGACAGTCCTGGCTCGCGACAGACCAAAACCCGGTGCCCGTTTTGACGCCGAGTTCTGGAACCATGTATGAAAAGGGCGGCTCCGCCAGCGGTCACGTTCCGGGCTATGAAGCCAATGGCGATGGTCATGATAGAGCAGGCTCGCCCGAAGCCGGACAGTCGAATGGCCCAACACCAAACTCAAGCGGCGGCGCATCAGACGCAAAGTCTCACCTTGCACCCGGAAACTTGGGCGGCTCGGGACGAGAAAACGGCTTCCACCCAAGTCCCATCGCGTCCCAGCCAAACTTGATGAACCAGGGCGCACCGGCGGATGCCGGCAATCACCAGGGCTTCTTCGGCGAGTCGCTTACGTTTGCCATGAACCACAACATGGCTGGTCAGCAAAACGGTTTTGCCGTACCGCAAGCCTGGGCACCCGAGATGAATGGCCAAGCACCACCTCCCAACATGACACCAGTTGGCGAGGGAGTCCTTCGGGCACTGATGAACATGGGACCAATGGATGCCATGGACCTGTCATCGTGGGACTCGGGGCAAGATAGCGCCATGCGAGGCTGATTGGGAAACTCTTGGGGTGACAAGGAACAGGAAAACAAAATAAGCAGCAATGCGGACAAGGGATTCGGTGGTAATAATTCTTTTAGCAAGGTTGCCAAGACTCTTTGGGAACAGAGGCGTAATGCGAAATCCAGGGCTGGCAGGGAAGCCCGCGCTTTTCGCGGTTGGTTTGGATATCGGCGTTGGGATTTGTGCTTTCACTACCCTCT
Source organism: Metarhizium brunneum (assembly GCF_013426205.1). Taxonomy (NCBI): domain Eukaryota; kingdom Fungi; phylum Ascomycota; class Sordariomycetes; order Hypocreales; family Clavicipitaceae; genus Metarhizium; species Metarhizium brunneum. The sequence continues at coordinate 1,218,587 of NC_089428.1, forward strand.
CTCTATCTGTGTGTGTTCACTTTGGAATGACAACTGTATCATATGGGCGGAGATTCCATGCACATCTAGCTGGGACTATCGACCAAATATTTTGTGAACGAATTGAATGAATATGGCTCTTGATAATACATTTATCACAAACATAATTTGAGACTTGTCAGTTATAGGGTTCGTATGTATGTTTAAGTCTATATGTATGTACGTATATAATTGTGTATGGACTTGTGCACGGCTATTTTATGCATATCCAAAATTATCCACCTGCGCCGCTGGAGAACAGGGTGGTCCGTGCGCGCATCGCCGCTCTTCTCCCCAGCGGCCACCAAAGGGCGCACATAAATGCCTCATCCGCATCGCATCCTTGGCCAGACGTAAAAGCAGCACCAGACCAGCGAAAGGTACGAGGCCCCGCTGGCCTGTTCTAACCAAACCGTCCTAGTACTACATCCAGAGCCCTTCCGGCGCCCTCTCTATTCCGGCATGGCTGCTCCCGGCTCCCGACCCGAGGAGGGAGCGGGGCTGCCGGGCATGGGGCAATTCCGTCTTGACATCGGCGTCGGGATAGATGGTGATGCTGACCCGGACGACGACTACCGGCCCTCGCCCGACGCTTCGTCTGGGCGAGCGCCTGCTCAGGGACAGCATGGCGCCGCCGCCGGGGGCCAGTTTGGTATCCTGGCTCCCCCGACGATGCTGAGCGGCGCCATGGAAGGGCACGGCGATGGGGCGCGGCACGTCTCGTTTGCCGCCGACTCGCACGAGACGCAGCGGAAGAGACCTGGGAAAATCGTCGTGGATCCGCCGGATTTACGCGCCTGGAGGGAGAAGCTCTTCAACGTGGATTCCATGATTGTCCTGACGGACGAGCAGTATGTCCTCCTCCTCTTCCCGCTTGCTTATTCGTATCCCCCCGTCGGCAGTCGTTTTTTTTTTTGTTTTTTTTTGTTGTTTTTTTTTCGCAAAAAGTGCTTTTCGTCGTGTCATTTCTCCAAAAGGGCCATGTTGTTACGTCGCCAGCTAACAAACACCACCTAGATTCGAGACGTACTTCCCCCACGTGGACAACGTCTACTCGCACCGCTCAACGCAGCGCTACAAGCGCAAGCCGTTTGTCTCGCACTACTGGGACTGCCGGATGAAGGGCCGGCCGCCGGGGACCCCAAAGTCGGACGACCCGTCCAAGAAGAAGCGCAAGAGGAGCGCGCGCGAGCGGGACCTGTGCGACGTCAAGATCCGCATCACCGAGTACTTCCCCAACGCCAGCGCCTACGTCGACCGCGAGGCCGCCGAGGCCGTCGCCGCGGCTGGCGCCGCGCTGCCTGCCGGGCAGAGGTTCTGGACGATTCAGCGCGTCAATGGGAACGGCGGGAACGGCAAGGGCGACGGGGTGGCCGGTCCGCACCGGCACACGCTCGAGACAAGCGACGAGATCAAGAAGAATAGCGTGCAGCGCCATGTGGCGAAGCAGGAGAAACAAGCGAGGCAGATGCAGGTATGTCTCCTTTTGGGGGTGGAAGGCTTCCTCGCTGGTTCATCGCGCGCGGGTGTCGAAGTCTAATCTTGCGGGTTGCAGAAGGGCCGCGCGCCGCTGAGAAAGGCAACTGGTACGGCGGCGACGCTTGTGAAGAAGCATGCAAAAGAGCACGATCTGAAGCTCTACTCCTCCTGTTTCTGGTACGTCCGTCCCCTTGCACAAGTCGTGCCCGTGGAGCAAAATTCGCTAAGCTGGCGCAGCCCCTTCTCCCAAAGGGTGTGGATAGCCCTCGAGGCCAAAGGCCTATCCTATCAATATTGCGAGACCGACCCGTCCAAGGCTCCTCCCGCCGCGCCCAGCGAGACGGTACCGGCCATACGTCACGACGACTGGTCTTGTTCCGAGAACGCCGTGATCCTCGAATACGTACGTTCTACTTACCCCTGCCAGCCCAACGCCTCCCCCTCCTCCTCCTTCCACTGCTGACGGCAAAACCCTCCGAGCAGCTCGAAGATGTAGACGCGAGGACGCCTCTCCTCCCCTCGGATCCGAAACTGAAAGCCAGATGCCGCCTCTGGATAGACCATGTACGTCCCGAGGTACCCTTCGCGTGTTTCAGCACTAAGAAAACCTAGGTCAACTTTCGCATCGTGCCCGCTTTCTACGACCTACTGTTCTCCCGGGATCCACCATCCCGGAGCGAATCTACCCGCCGTCTCCAGAGACATATCGCTAGCCTCGTTATCGCTGCCGACGAACAGGGTCCCTTCTTTACAGGGTCGGCACTGAGCCTCGTGGATATTCACTTTGCGCCGTTTGCTTTACGTCTGTCCAGGATACTGAGGCCGCTGAAGGGCTGGACGGACCCCATGCCGGGAACAAGGTGGAATAGATGGTTGGATTCGTTGGAAAGAAATGTGCACGTCAAGGCAACGACGAGCTTGGATGACTTGTATGTTAGTACGGTGGGGCTCCTTGCTTGGAGGGCTCAATAAGCCTGCTACGTGGAATGATCCATGTTTACGCTTCTACCAAAAGACGTTTGGTTGCTTTTGCTTCATCATGGTTGTTAATGTTGAGGAGGGGGGGATGGGTAGCAGATAGTGCATCTAGCGATCAGCCTAGGGTTTGGAGTTCTCTGGAGCTTATTATGGTCTATCGATCATGGTATATATACAATTGGGTATCTGATCCAAGCAATCGCTAACATTACGGGTTGTACATAAACACAAATGCACAAATCAACAAACCGCCGACAAACAAATGTGTAGTTTAAACTTTATGATGCCGGTGACTCATTGCGTGGATGCAACGGCCGTCTTCGTTTCAAATTCTCCCACTTCTCCCGAATCGCAACCGACTCGCCATTCTGCCGCGCCCTCTCACGCCCTTCTCCCAATTCTTCCAGGTCCTTCGTCACTAAGAACCTCTTCCCTTCATCTTCTATCACGCGCTGCGAATCAGGAAGATATAGCCACGAAAATACGGCGCCAATGGCTGCTACTGAGCCGAAAAGGAGGAAAATGAGGCCTTGTCTTGTTTCGCTCTTGTAGGTAGAGTTGATGCCGTACACTACGAGAACAGCTACAATGCTGCCAAGTTTGCCAGAAGCCGCGGAGATACCGTGGCATGTGCAACGGTAGCACGTTGGAAAGATTTCAGCCGGAATAATAAAGGTCAATGTGTTTGCGCCTGGAAGAGAATGTCAGTCCTGGCCAAAGCGAACGGAACCTTGATCCGACCGAGTTGATCACGTACCGAAATTAAATACGAAATGGTTAATGGCGACAAAAACAACTGTAGCAGGTGCAGCGGCTGAGCGGTGGACGCCATAGTACACGCCACCAGTAATCATCAGGAATATCGCCAGTATAAGAAAAGAGGCAGTGAGCCAGTGCCGACGAGGCAATCGGTTTGCAAAGTAAATGAAACAAACGCTTCCGGCGATGGAGGCAAGCGAGACCGTCAGAAGATATTGCTTTGTCTGCTCAATTAGAACGTCATAAATTGTAGCACATGGGTGCAAGACGTCAGTTTGCCATACAGGAATTCCTGTCTTCTTCCACTGCGGAACAGTTGAATTGCCCCCAGGGATCGACGAATTCCAGCACTCAAGATTCTCGTCAATGGGCACAGGGGCTCTGGTTGCCCACATATCTGACAAGGTTCTCCTGTTGTCCAGAGATAGGCCGTAGAAACTGACATCAAGAACAAACCATGTCATAGATGTTCCTAGCAAATAGTACCAGTTTTTATCCCTGATGAAGTAGTTGTACAGATCTTCCTTGGAGAATTGAATCGGCATCGGTCTAGGGGATAGTTGCGGTTGTACGCCGTTTTGATTTTGCATCTGAAAGGAGCTTCCGAGGGCGCCGCCCGCAGGCGCACCATATACTCTCTGGGTGTTCATGATAGCCACGGCGGGTTTGTTGCGGACCTCGAGACTGTATAGGCCACAGTCAAAGAGGAAGAATCGGAAAATGATGGCAAGAAGGGCAGGAATAGCCCCCGAACCGATGACAATGCGCCAAATGCCGTCGACGGCCCTCCGACACTCTTCTGCATTCGCCGTGTTAAGGCCACACTGCAAAGCCTGAAGGTTGTTGGAGCTGTTAAAACCAAGCAACACCCAGAGTCCTACCAGTTGAGCTAAAGCTTGTCCAACAGGTTGCATGAGAAATACACTGGAGAGCATAGTGGCTCTGGATTGCGTACTTGACCACTCGGATGTAATCACAGCACTCAATGGGTACTCGGCGCCGATTCCTAATTCACAAAGGACTGTCAGGTGACGGTCGGCCGTTATCAGTGACGGGAGAGGTCAAGTTTCCGCGTACCAATTCCCATGACAAATCGCCACCAAATAAAGAGTCCCAAAAATGACAAGTCGCCAACCCCACGGCTGCTTGTGGCAACTCCAATGGTTGACACAATAACCAAAACCAATTCGATCCCGTACAGGCGAGTACGACCAAAGTAATCTGCGAGGAATCCGAAAAGAAGCTGTCCAATGACTGACCCTAGCAAGGTGAAGAGATTGATGAGAAGACTGGGCCATTGTCCGCCATCTGGATAATATACGAAAGCAACGGAGGCAAGGATAACGTTTGTGGAAAATAAGTTGTATCTGCGGCAGAGTACGCAATGATCAGTGTAAGTCGTGTGAGTCGTCGTTATCACGTGGAGGAAAGTTGTCTCAGATGCTACAAATATACGTACGAGTCGGTAAGAAAGCCGGAAGCCGCAACACCCCAAATGCGTAGGTTCCATGCGTTGAGGTCCAACTCATATCGAAGTTGGTGGCGATCCTAGAGACGAAATGTCAGTAGCAACCCCGCTATTGCCTGTGACTTGGAAAAGGAATGCAATTATTCGCCGCACCTGCGAATCCTGTGCGGATAGTGCAGAGCTGTCGGACCCAAGAAAACCTCGGTTTTTGCGCCGAGACGGCGTCAAGTCTGTCGGCATATCGTGTTTGTGCAGCCTCGAAGCTCCCTAGGCAGGTCGACGAAGCTAAGGCCAGTAGGAGCGCAATAGGTAGCGCTGAGGGCCAGGAGAGGACATTCGGGCTCGCTTCCTCCACGTCGTCGGCTTCGTTTTTATTCCCCCGTATGTATCGTCTTGGCGAAAAGTGTCGCCAAGAAAGACCTCACGACACAACTCGTGGAGGCGTTCCTTGTCGCTAGCATATTTAAAGTGAAAGGGTCAAGAAGTTGGTGTGCGACGGATGATGAGTTGGGTGAACAAGGATCACCAAGCAGTCAGACGGGTGACTGAGCGGCTGGCTGGGGCGCTTTGGGGGCTGAGATGGACAAACGCAGCGCAGCGCAACGCCTCGGCAGAGACGTTTAAACGTTTAGGCAGTTGTTAAGGGGCTCGTCCACTTGGTCGCTGACGAGTACATACAACATACAATACTTGGTCCAATGCACAGTATCATCCTCAGTGCCAAGCTACCGGGACCTAGTTGGCGTGCAGCGGCTGAGAAAATGAATGGAGACCTCCTCCCACGGCGTAAATTGCCCGCCCACAGGGTCTTTTCTGGTAGAGTACTGTATGTATGATGAACTGACAGGACAGTGATCCATTTGAGGCGGCATGTAACACAAGCATGAAGCCGTCTGCGGGCACGTGGAGTCATGGACCCTTGGCCGGTGGGGGATCGAGTTGGGAGCTAATGTCTTGAAGGCGTCGACTAGGCTCGAACCTGCAAGCCTCGTCTCCAAGCCGCATTGGCCGGTAGTTGTGGCTTGCTTGTACTGTAGGTGTCGTCAAGTATTATCCGGACAATGTATGGTTCGAAAAAGTCATTGCAGTATGGTGGCACCGGCGTACACTCCGAGGCCTGTATTGTGCGAGGCAGACGGAGCTTCGAGAGGTCAGGCCGTATTGCGCGGATACCCTGTTCTCTTTGACTCGGTGGTCCCCAGGTAAAGGTCTGCGTGGTCTGCTTCCATCATGCAATACAATGTGCATATATATACACGTTGCTCAACCGGACAGACAAAGCCGCGGGATTCTTTTAGAGTTCGAATGGCGAGTAGGTTGTAGCCACCTTTAAACCCGAACAAAGTTGTAGATAAGCAAGTACTGGGTAGCCAGGTTGCCAGAGGAGCACACTGGATTGGGCGTCGACGAGGAGTGCTGAACCCTTGCAAGCTCGTGTCGCCAGTCGTGTGCCATATCCCTCTCCGTGTGCAATGCGGAGGCGGTTTGGTCAAGTGCGTCAGAGCTGTGTCGAGATGACGATGGTTGTCGGTCGAGTGGGCGCTGGATAGGTTCAATGTTGGTCGTTGAAGAAGTGGTGGGTGCAAGTTCGGTCAGCCCGTCACGATGTTGCTTTGGACCTCGTGGGCGGCTCTCCCGCGTTTAGTGGTACAGATCGGGCAGTGGGCCCTCTTGGCAGCGACCACTGGCGGCCAGATTGGACGAATCCAGACTCCGTGGCTGCTGCTAAGCCTGAAGGTTGGTCCATCCTCCCGCTCCGCGCAATGCGGGACGTGGACAGTGTGTGACTGGGCGCCTGGCCCCGGGAGCTGGACGCCGTGCGCGGTGCTCCGTACTCCGGTCTTTCAATGCTGTCTGGTGCAATTGATGCTCGAACTTGTGGGTGAGTGACAAGGTGACCAAGTCTAGGTCTCGGAGCCATTCAACGTTGATGCCTGTACTCCGTACACAGTATGCAGTCTCAAATTGCAATGCTTGGCTCAAACCCCAGGTGCATTGTCTATGTACTCCGTACCTAGGTGTCCGATATCTGGACCCGTGCACGACATAGGCAGCTGCGCACAATTGCACTTGCCGTTGTTGGCCATCATGCTGACTGACCGGGTCAAGTATCAATTCAATTGTATGTCACTTTATGAGCTGGGTGCTCCATGTCCAGGAGACCTGTCATGTTGGCAACATTCATTCATGCATCGATGTGTTCTTGCATTCCTCCGTCCTCCGTGTTCTTACTCTTTCTCCTACTGGTGTCGAGCATCCAAGACACCATCTTGAGCCCACATCAATGTTTAGTGTTTAGCCTTGAATCTCCATTTCCTGCGCGCGCCTTATTGATCGGCACGCTGCTCGACACGCCCGCACTCCGATTCGCTTGCCAACAGCCTCGCAGGACCTGTGCCCTGTCAACCCGTGCCCAGATGGGTCGACATCGTGTGTCCGTGGCTCTCAATGCTCTCGATGCTTGTGTGGATCCTGCCCCAGCAACTATAATCTCGACATGCCCCGAACCTGGAGCTCCAACTGTCTGTTGGTGCCAGACTTTGCTTAAGTAGCCGACCAGGCACAAAGTACCTGACGTCTCGTGCAATATTCGCCGGCCACGCTGGAGCTGCTCCAATTGTCGCTCCTTGCTTCACGTGTGCGTGGGCGTGGGCGTGGGCGTTTTACATTTTCGCCGCAACGCCCAATTCCCCAATTGCTCCCCATCCCCATTTTACCGGCCCAACTACTAGCTCCAACGGGGGCCAGCCAAGGGCAAAGCGAACCAAGCGGGAAAAAAGAGGCAGAAGAAAAAAGCGTATCCAGCAGCCTGTCGTCATTTTTTCTTTATTTCCGTGGCCTGTTGTTAGTCCGTGGCTCCTGACAGGGACGGTCCGCACGTTTCCGAGTGCCCTCTGTAATACCCTGGCTTTGATTAGCATAATAATTCCTTGCCCTGCTCGTTGCGCTTATTCCTTCCCCGCCATCACATCGTCCCTCGTCCCTCGTTGTGACTCGGTCATGACCTCTTTCATCACCCGCGGCCGCGCCCGAGCTTGGATCGTCATTTGCCGTACGGGGTTCCAGCACGCTACTTAGCACCTGGGCCGTCGTAGGCATGGCCGGTGCCTCTTCGTCCTCCGGATCGTCCTTCACCTCATCGTCTCTCGGGCGACCTCCTACCTATAGCCGTTCCCATGTCAGCCCAGTAGATTCGACCTGGACCCCGATCTCGGGCGTGTCGACGCTGTCAGCGCCGTCCACCGGGGGCTCTGTCGCGCTCCAAACGTCCCTTCGTCCGCTGGATCTGGGGCCGCCAGGATATCAAGCAACAATGTGAGAACCCTAGACCAGGCCATGTCGGAAGTCGTAATCCAAGCACAAGCACAACTTGGATTGTATACGTCTTGAGAACTAACTGTCTTTCCAGAGTTTTGTTCCAAGACACCCCAGACGAGCGCACAGTGTATCTAGGCCCATGGGAAGTGGTTGGTTCAGAGCAAAGACGAGTCTTGTGGCAATGTAGCTACCAGAACGAGCTGCTTGAGCATTACTGTATGTCGCTTTTTTGTCGTTGATGCCATCAGCAGTCAATGTTTTCGCCTTGCACCTCTCCGGTGTACATGTCCCGTGTCTCCCATGTCGCTAACGTGGCAGAACAGTACCATCGGATATCCCGTCAGAGATCCATCCACATACACTTCATTCTCGACATCGACAGTACCATGATCCTTCGGACATGGAACGATATCTGACGTTCCCTGAACCTCATCGGATCCGGTACTTCTCCGACGAAGGTGTTTGTATTCATGACCAGTACATTCAAGTCAGATACGAATTCACAACTGTAGATGCATCTGTTCGATTTCAGGGAGATTTACGACGAAAGGACATGGTAGGATTTTATGATGTGGATGTCGTATGGACTAATGTCCATGGCCGAACAGATAGTTTTGGTAAGGTCAAGGGAATCGGAGCAATTCAACGTCTCAAGATGTGGCGCGACCGATATACCACGTTCCATTCCCTAAGCGTACTTGCAAACAAGACGGACGGCCAGTATCGCGAGTACGATGTGCACATCTTTGATGGAGAGCTGCGAAGTCGTGATGATCGAGCGAAACAATTGAAGCTTAGTGTTCGGGGTCGGCGAGGTAGCGCACCTGATGAGGCCTCTCAACGCCGATTCTCGTTTGCTCGGGGGGTACGACCAAGAGTACGATCATCAGGAGGTAATATTGGCCAGAGTAGCTCAGAATCGAACCCGTCGTCTGCACAACCTGTCGACATTCGTTATTTATCCATTCAGTTTAGCAGCCGGCAAGGTAAGTCTTGGCCTTCCGCACATTCATACGCTGAGGGTCATGAGATACTGGGGTCTAACTGCAGCCACAGATTACCGACGGTTTCTCGAAATGTGGCTGTATGCTCACAGTACTGATCGAGACTTTCAAGGGATTCCCTTTCCTCCGCACCATTTTGAACTACCTTCACCACAAATGCTGCCAGGTCAGCCAGTTGAGCTCGAGTCCCCCGATTGGACTCGCACACTCGAGCCTGTTGCCGAGCCAGAAGAATCAGACGACAGGGGATGAGAGGGGTCATTATGAGCAAGGTTTTACCATGATATATCAGCGCCATCATAACAAAGAACACGCAAAACTATGACGACAGAAGGCAGGACCAAGCACATGCAAAAGTATGGTGTGCTGGCAACGGTTCTGGGGCAGCCGCTTTGTCATTAGCCTTCCTACAACGACATCTAGAAGCACACGTTGAAGCCCACGGATGCGTCGGGGAGTCGCATCTTGTTCTGTGTCCAATGCCCACTTGTGAAGTGGTCAGGAATCAGCTGGAGCCATGTGCCCTGTTATGAGGTTAAGGTACGCGGGGTCATCAATCACTTGAGGGTAACCTCAAAAAGACCCCGATATTGATTTGAGCCCCTCAATTATCTCGAGCTCCCCGAGGTCATGGCTGCGTGGCGTGCCGATAAGTCGACTGCCAATTGGACCCCCCACCAAAACGCATGCAGCTCGACTCACACATCACATCATACATGTCCTTGGCTCCGCTCATCTGGCCACCCATCATGACATGACGTTCTTTTTCAGTCATCTATCTCATCAAGTTGGAGACATCCCCCAATGAATTGGACGCTCGTAACGACATTTCAGGCCTGCGTTACGCGCTGCACCTTGTGCGCCAAATAAACCGCTCACTATGAAAATTATTCTTTCCATCAACGCCGGCTCCAGCTCAGTCAAGATATCGGCTTACTCGGCGGAGAGAAATGGGCATCTGCGACAGATTGCCGAGGCCCAAGTCAGTGGATTAACAGCACCACCAGCAAAACTCAAATACTCGAGATATGGGAAGGCAATTGCCAAAGACCAACAGGCTGGCCAAAAGATCCAAGGACAGGATGATGCTTTCTCGGTTCTGCTAGATACGCTCATCAACGACGGTGAGCTGCGAGAAATCACGTCCAAGAATGACTTGGCAATCGCATGCCACCGAATTGTTCATGGCGGTGACTACACCGAGTCACGGACTATTACTCGAGATACGTATCACCATTTAGAAAAGCTGAGCGATCTTGCACCGCTACACAACGGGGCGGCTCTCGGCATTGTAGAGTCGTGTATAAAGCAGCTTCCAGGGGCTATCAATGTTGCCTGCTTCGACTCTCAGTTTCACGCAACTATTCCACCACATATTTCCACGTACCCTATCAACCCAGATATTGCGGAGAAGAACCGACTTCGCAAGTACGGCTTTCACGGCCTAAGCTACGCGTTCATCACGCGGTCAGTCGCCGAGTTTCTTCAAAAAGACGCCAATCAAGTCAACATGATTGCGCTTCATTTGGGGAGCGGTGCCAGCGCCAGCGCAATCAAAGCTGGTAAAAGCTGGGATACAAGCATGGGATTGACACCTTTGGCCGGCCTTCCAGGCGCAACTCGAAGTGGTAGCGTTGATCCCAGGTACGTTGACATATTTTTCTTTGGGAAGAAAACATAGGAAACGAGAGAGTGAGAGACGGAGAAGGGGGGGAAGTTGAGATAACTCGGGACGCAGTGTAGGATTGTGACTAACAATGGTGGTGCACAGTCTTGTCTTCCACTACGCTAGCGATGTCGGCAAACTGTCGCCGGCTTCTACCGAACACCTTCACATTTCCAGAGCGGAAGAGATTCTCAATAAACAAAGCGGGTGGAAGTCTCTGACGGGGACAACGGATTTCAGCGTCATTGCTGGCTCTGACGAGCCCAAGCACAAGCTGGCTTTTGACATATTCGTGGATCGGGTCTGCGGCTTCATTGGCAGCTACTACGTGTCGCTCGAGGGCCAAGTTGACGCACTGGTATTTGCAGGTGGAATTGGAGAAAAGAGTGCCCGTCTACGTGGCGAGGTGGTGCGGCGTACAAGCTGTCTCGGGTTTGCCATTGATCAAGCCCGCAACTCGAGGAATCTCACAGAGGTGGTGGAGGAAGTGGGCTCGGATCAGGCACGGCACCGAGTGTTGGTTTGCCAAACGGATGAGCAGTTGGAAATGGCCAGAGCTGCCACTGAGAAGGGGGAGTTGTGGGATGCATGAGACTTGCACGAGTGATGGTGGACGCCCATATAAGAAGCAGTGTGGATGATGGAGTATGAGCTCTTGGACAACAGAATGTCCCACATAGTACCGTAGAAAGTACTTTATTCACGTCGAGAAATTGCATCTCGGTTCGGTGCCATCCAGATTGGATATAATTGGATATAAAACCACGATTCAGCTGAAGGATTTGGGCATGTTCTGGTCCGCGAGCCACGTCATGCTGGAGAGTTGAGGGATGGCAGGCAGAGGCCACGCGGCCTGCATAAGCGGCCTGGCCTTTTCAGCGTCGACTATTGTCCTTGGTGCAAAAACTCGACTTCTTCCATTGGTAGTAATTGAATCCCTAGATGCGTCATCAAAGCACAAGGCTCGCTCAGGGTTGGCTGCGGCTCCAAGACGGATTTTGCGCGCGAACCAAGCAGCTACCCTACAGAACGAGTGCATGCGGGATGACGCGGTCAAGTAGACCTGCCTCTTTTCGGTCTGTCAAGCTGTGTCATCAAGTTGCTGCAGCACAAGGCGCAATGGCTTGCAAACAAAGTAGCATCAAGGGAGGCGGAGCACGGCGATGCTCCCCCAGGGACAGTATTGACCGAACGGGTGCCACGAAGTCTCGAGATTAATTGGCCGGTGCCGCGATGGGCAGCACGGACTGGCAGTGCTTGCTTGCTGCCCGGATTGTGGCGGAGTTGCGAGACATGAAAGAGGAAGCTGGCCGGTCTGGTCTGGCGTCTTTCCGCGACGGTTTACGCCAGGCATTTAAAGCCCTCCGGGATCCCTCCAGCGTTTGCTGACGGGTATGAAATTCCGAGTCGGACCTTTTATTTTATTTTTTTAATCTGGAGTTTTTGTTTGGCAGACGGGTGGCCGCGCGTTTCACAGACCAGCCACAGCAGGATATTCAGTCTTGCCCTTGCCCAGCACCGTACGAGCTATTTGGCACGCTGGTCATAAACGGCCTCGCTTTGTGCGTATATATAGCGAGGCTGGTGTCCCCCGACACACCTCACCTTGCCTCTTGAGTTTCCGGCTCCAGCCTTTGAGGGCTGTTGACGAGATTCGAGACGGGCGCAGAGTCGAGGCCGAGGGTGGTGAATAGACGACAAAAGGCGCGTCGCTTGTGTGCGCCCTATTCCAAGACATTGATTCGATCCCACGGCCCTGGAATCCCCGAGTCTTGGGTTTCTCCTCCTGTCGAGACATTTTGGCACCTGGGGTTCGTCGCAAGGGACCTGGACCTGACCTGATTCCAAGTCACATATCGCCGCTGGCGTCGCAAGGGTCTGGAACGTTGTTGTTTGTATGTATGTCTACTCCGTATATAGCCACCCTTCCCACGCGCTGCTCTCTCGTGGCCGAGGCCCCAATCCATCCAGTCTGCTCACCTTGCTCCCCGTAGACGAGTCATTGCGCTGTCTATCCGTGCTTCACGGGGGTTTTTCTCGCCTTCTTGGCACTCGCCTGCCTGCCCTTGCACGGTGAGACGGGGCACTTTGGATCGTGAGCGGACAACGAGTCGCTTATCCGGGCCCCCGTCACGACGACATCCTACTACTCCGTACCATAGTCACATTGATAAAAGGGGGAACCGGGGGCGGAAAGGACCCGCGATTTATACCTACACAGGGAAATCGCATCGAAGACAGCCCACCAGACGTTTCACTGGAACTGCTTGGCAAGCAAGGGAGGACGGGCCGGCGCGAGAACAAGACGGCAGGAAACCATGCGCAACTGGCCTCGCGTGGTGATGCTTGCTGCGGCCGCGTGGACCGGCGCGGCCGCGGCCAGGGAGTTCCGGGCTCTGGTGTATCGCGGACCGGCCGTGTGCCAGAACTGTCCTGGGGCCCTGGCGCAGCTTTTGGAATCATCGCCGCAAAAGGTGGCCGTCACGTATGCTGGTCCCGGTGAGGAGGTCAAGGTGACGGCCGAGAGCTTGCGCAACGTGGATGTGTTTGCGTACGGAGGCGGGCCAGGTACGTTGTCTTGTTCTTTTTTTCCCGAGTCGACGTTTTTCCAAGCATCAGTTTTCTTTTTGCTTCTGTTTGTGTTCGTTTGGCCATGGTCATGCCATTTTGAATGCCCATGACATTGCCAAAACAACAACAACAAGAAGGACTCCTATCCCACGAAGAAGCACCACCACCGCCTTTTGCTTTCTCACAGGACGAATTCGTCCTTGTAAACGCCGTGTACTTACAAGCACCTCGTTGCCCGTTCCGCGTGCAGACCTAGACGGCGCCTGGGCGGAAATCCAAGACGCGGCCCCCGCGATCCGCGACTTCGTCTCCCGGGGCGGCCGCTACATGGGCGTCTGCCTCGGGGCCTTCCTCGCCGGCTTCTCGCCGGGCCTCGGGCTCCTCCCTGCCGGGGCCGACGTCGACCGCGAGATCGACCAGCGCCGCGCGCAGGTGGCCAACGACTCCGACACCCTCATCCAGGTCGACTGGACCTTCCAGTCCGCCGCGGCCGGCCACGCCAGGGGCCAGACCGTCAGCGACCGCTGGGCCTACTTCCAGGACGGCGTCGCCATCAAGGGCCTCCCCGGGGCGCGACGACGCGCCAGGGACAGGGCCGCCGGCCACGCCGTGCTCGCGCGGTATTCCCAGTCCGGCGACGTCGCTGCCTCGCGGACCCCCCACGGCGACGGATGGGTCGTCCTCGTTGGCATCCATCCGGAAGCAACCTCCCTGTGGTGTAAGTCTGGGGCCTCGCGTCCTCTGTTTCCTGTCCTGTCCTGCCCTGTCCTGCCCCCCCGCCCTCTTCCAGGTCCGGTTTTGGGCTTCAAATCTTGATTCCTGACAAGAGGCTGGAAATTGCCGTGTTTGGACTAGTAATTGCGGCCGTGGCGTCTGGGTTGAACCCCCACCCCTCTCCGCGACTACTACGAGTAGTTTGAACGTTATCCCCTTTCAGCTCAATATGACAAACAACAAGTGCTAACGGGGGGGATGCCGGCAGACAATAGGTACAACTTGACCAACCCTGATGGTATCCAGTTCGATATCGGATACGACTTTGTCAGTGCCGCTTTGGGGTCTGCCGACGGAACGCCCGGGAACCAGACCCAGAAGAGCGGGGCGAGCAGAGGGGAACGCGGTGCGCCGCATAACCCTTTGGGTTTGGTAGTTCAGATGGTTAAGAAACTCTTTTGGGGGCGGTGAGGAGTGAGGAGGAGTGAGGAGTGAGCGGGCGGTTGGGTTGACAATATCTTCGAAAGAAGAGGGGGAGGAGGAGGGGAGAGTTATGGCGAGGCGGCACCATCAACTATTATGTAGGCGTAAAAAACAAGCACATAGATACCCGGGGGATAGTCTACTTGATTACAACTATTCGTCACACCAAATGGCACCAGTCGCCCAAAAGCACGCGTCAAAGAGTACGAGCCAAGGTGCGAACCAACATCACCCGAGCAGTTTCATGGCAGCAATAGCATCACAAAAGAGGAGCAAAAGAGGAGCAAAAGACATGGCAATTCGTATCAATTCCTATACCCAGATAATCCCCATCAACGCAACCGCAGAGAGCAGGTCGGTCAGATACACCCATGCCTAAAAGCTATGTACGTCCCTAAAAAGCCGCCCATTGCACCAAACCCTATCGTATGGTGCTTCCAGTCAACGAAGCCGGTTGATTGGAACATTTTTTGCGTGTATATGTGTATGTGCGTGTGTCTCATGTCGGTGATTGCATGGCATAACATCCCCTTAATAGAACCATTCATAACAAACAAACAAGTCTTTCCAAGATCAATAAACGCCAGAATATGAACAAGCCCCACGCTACTCCAACCAGCCAAGACAAGGATGACATGACACACGCATCTCAAAGGTTTGCGAGGATGAGGTGGGGTACTTGAGATAGAAAACCTGAAGACCGACTTGGTCTCTTGCCAGATGAAGATGAAGAAAACGTCATGAGGTGCTTAAAAGCGTGTACAAGCCACCTGTATATTGTATTCCCAAAGTCCCAGTGTGATCGCCGTGATACTAGATCAACAGATAGCGCCGATATAAAAACCGAAAAAAAGAAAAATTGTAAGCCGCCCCGAACCTGGATATCAACAACGCCGGATCAAATGATGGCACACACGAGGTGCCCAGTACCAAAATGTACAAAATACGACTCCATCGCCGTGTTGGGTTTGGCAAGGGAGGCGAATGCTGCTCGCGAGCATTGTGCCCTCCGGTACAGAAGGTAGAAAAAATACAGTCCGTAATCGAATTTTAGTTTTTAAACGAGTGTGCAGCATCTACCGCGCAGACTCGTGGTCACACGCGGGATTAAGCATTAACGAGTATTTGAGCCCAATTGACAGAGAATGCCATGGACGTAAAGTTCCCTCAACATTGAGAGCTCAATGCCTTAATTTCTCCAAGGCACCGATATTATTGCCTCCTGCTGCCCTCCTGGCAAGCGACTGCCATGGCCAGGGCGTCGAGGCCGCTGCTCGGTGACCTGGCGATTGCAGGACGGTTCAACAGGGGAAGATTGTGGGTGCGGAGTTCCCATGAGCTGGTGCTTGGTGAGGCCATAGGCTGTGCAGAAGAGGCATAAACATCCGACTCCCACTGCATAGCCTCACGGCTGCCCACACTGCTAGTTGTGGTCGTTGAGGTAGAGGAGCGGCTGCGACCGGCGGATGAATTGCGGCGTGCTTCAGCAAGGGCGGCCTTTTGCGCACGCTGGCTGGCTGATGATCGGCTCTTGTCCTTGTAGTGGGTTTCCAAGTGCTGTTTCATGTTGTCGGCGCGGGTAAACTTCTTTTGGCAGCCGGGATATGTACACTGAACGGCCTTCTCGGCAGTGTGAATCTTTGAGTGCCGCGATGCGTGGCCAGACGTAGTGAAGGTCTTCTTGCAACCATGAGAATCTCTATATCGGCAAGGATATCGCTTGCCAGGACGGTCTGCGGGCGGCGGTGCAGAAGGAGCGGGAGTGTCATCTTCATACGAGGTTGACCGGCTGCTATCGACGTAGGCGGGCCGCTTGGAAGGGAGCTCGGCGGCATACAGGGATGCTCTTGGATACGCATAGTCGGCCGAAGGCGTTAAAGGCGAAATGGGATCATTGCTCATCTGAGAGTCGTAAGAATCCGAACGAAGCAGCTCCGGGGTGTTGGGTGATGACGAGTTGCTGCGTGGGCTGGGATATGGACGACATGGTTGGAAGCCAATATGGTGGTGGTGTTGCTGTTGTTGTTGGTGGGGGTGAAGCTGAGTCTTTTCGTAGCGAATACTGTCGTCGTTGAGCAGTGACACGCGGCGACCCGCGGCGTTTCTAGCCTCCATTCTGAACGGCTAGAGAAGACGTCTGCAAGTGTGTCGGTTGTGTTGGCTGGTGGATTGGGAAGTAGCTGTACAGCCAATGTGAAGGGTGTATTCGGAACAACTGACGAACAGATGGCTTGTCTGCGAAGGTCGAACGGCACAAGAGGAGATTGGTACGAATGGATGTCAAAGAATTGCTCAATTGCAAGAGACTCGCCCAGCTCGCAGGGACCTATATCGATAGCTGTTCGGTTGTTGGTTTTGGCGCGTTGTGCAACGTGAGCGGCAAGGCGGAATATGCCTGGTTGGAGTAGTAAGAGTCGTGCAAGAAGGAAACACAACTGACGAGGCTGTCGGAATTGGATTGTCTTGATCAACTCTCACATACAAGTGCGGCAGCTGTGAAGGGGGAAAAGGGAAAGGATAACCCAGGTCTTCTTTTGCTCTTCCAAGTGTTGCCGCTGTTGGAGCTCAGGACCAGCCGTTGCAAAACTAAGAAAGCTTGGGTGGGCTCAGCGAGTGAGGTGAGGTGAGGTGAGGTGAGAGATGCAGAGGTTAAAAAAGAGACGAGGCGTGCTCAAGGCGTGTTCCAAAGCGTGGTCCAAAGCGTGGCCCAAGGGCGAAGAGGGTGTGCCGTGGAGACTGGAGCTGCAGGTGGCAGAGAGCAGCACTTGAGAGCCAGAGAGGTGACGGGGGTGCTAGTGACGTTTTCGTGACGACAAGGTCCTAGCGCAGAGAGGCGTGCGGCAGGTGAAGCATGTGAAGCAGGTGAAGGCAGGGCGAGAGTGGCAGGGTGGTAGGTATTGCAGGTGTTGAAGAGGCCAGGGCCGGGCTGCTGGGTCATCAATGGGTTTGCAGCAGGCTGTGCCGACGATGTTGAGCGTGTTGGAGGTCGATGCGTGGTCTTGGGTGAGAATGGCAGAAGACCTGATGGCGATGGAAGGCGGGAGGCTATGGTTAAAAGAGTTAAAAGAGGAGCAACTCCGAAAAAAAAGCACAACAGGCAAGGTCAGGGCCAATCGAGGAAGCAGGCAGGACGAGCGGGATGGATCGAGTTTTCAGCAATCCGGGCGTGTTTCGCATGAAACCCCATCCTCGCTGAGCACCACTTTTGCACCTTGGATCGGGGGTGGGATCGAAGAAGGGCTTCCGAATGATGGCGAAGAAAGATTGGCCCCTCCATGTCGTGTCTCAATCAATGCCTGCCTGGTAGCCAGAGAGCGACCCGACGATTGGCGCAAGTGCACAACTGCACAACGGCGCATGTGCACCAATGTACCACTGCACTGCCGCACCACTGCAGTAATACTTGGAGCTAGCTGCATGCGAAGAACCCTGCCCGAGCAGCTTTGCATCGAATGAGGCATGGGGCATGGGGCATGGGGCCAGCATGGGGCCAGCATGGGGGGCATCGGGGCTTGGGGGGCCTGGGGCCTGGGGCGCAGAGCACGCAGCGCCAGTGTGCAGCCTGCCTGCAAGAGAACCAAGACTGGCCAAGACGACCGACTGGCCTTGCCTCACGCCACGCCACGCCACGCCACAGCCACACCCCCTCTCGGCTACCTAGGTACGTATGTACGTATGCAGTACTACTCCGTACTACCTACATAGACACATCCAACATCCTGCCAAAAGCCCTGCCTTCGAAACTCAATCTTGAAATCAGCACCAGACCCTTCTCCCCGTGCTTCGCCAATTGCAGGCCAAGAGACATGCCGTCAACATCATACCGCTATCCGTTTTTACCAACTAGCCTGGCGGAATAAATCAATTGGGCGCTAGCACCGGCGTTTTTCTTGTCACCTCAACATTGGCACAGATGGCCCTGGAATGACACTTGAGAACCCAGCTCTTGCTGAGACGCAGCATAAACGTCCAATAACCCGGGAACCAAGTAATACTCAAACCTAGCTTCGGCTATGACCTCTTTATCTATAATCATGGAAACACGGAGACAAGCAGCAACCGCAACGTCTGAATATTGATCGTCTTGTACACCACTCGACACCCTGTGTTATTTCAGCATCGACGAGTGGCCACAGGGAGCAAAAAACCCTTCAACACGAGTCGTCCAACCACCCGAGCCCAAGACTACACACGCCCCTTTCCTAATGCCTGTTCGCTCAATGGAGCGGGTGGAGACCAGGCACAGCACGACAGGGACCCGTGGGGAATTAGGGGGAGTGCGCCTGTGTCCGCTCCATTGACAAGTGCATGGTAGCTTTTGCTGGGTTTGGAGACCAGAGAGAGATCCCTCTGGAGTTACGGAGAACTGACCAAGCAGACTGGTGCGCGGCTGGAAGCGGCAGCTGCAGTTGCAGGCACACATACGGAGTACATGTCAACTGGTAATACGGGGTACATGCGCATCAATGTGTGCGAGCAAGACTACAACCTTTTTTCTTCCCCAACTGTCCGTCTGCGGTGCCGTCTGCGGCTTGACTCGTATCCAGAGGTCCCTGGCTTGGGATTGGCCATCAGCATCAGTCTGTTGCAGAATTCAGAGTGTTGTCTTTGTGCACGCTAACACGGTCTCCAGAGCTATAACGTCCTTTATTATCCATACGGAATTTGCTCTCTGGCAATCTAGGGGCTTTGTCGGGGCTCGGGGCTCGGGGCCGTTACTGATAGCCATCTACGCTTATCACTTCATTTCCCGTCCGCCAAGACATAATAATGAAGGACAAGTTGCTCTTAAAACGAGCCCGAGGCCAAAGCGCGCGGCGTCAAAACAATGCTACTATTTCGGTTGCGCGGGTAAGGCGTCGTCATTAGCCTCCCCATCTTGTCACTGCCACAGGGGTTCATGATAGGGTGAAAAGGCTTGTGCTGACGGCCAAAGTTATATGTATGCCAATCCCGCCTTGCCACACGGACATCTTATCAATGGTCGTCATTCACCCTTATATCTCAATCATTTATCTCGAGTCAAGTCCTTGTCCGCAAGATATTCCAAGCAACATTGGGAGACCTCCTCACACACTCTGTCCAGCCGTTTTCGACCTGTTAGTCATCATCACCGCAGCTTCACTTTTAGCAAATTCTCCCCATACTTGTGTCTCGGCTCTTTGGGTTCTTTATGAGGGGAATTCCTGTGCTTTGCCGACTCGCTCTACTGGTGCGTTTAGCTCCAGTTACTGTACATACTGCTTCCTTCAAGCTTTCTTCACCGACGTACCCAGCATTTCGCTTGACAGCAAACTGGGACGCTTAGGCTCTTTGACACAAGGATCTTGTTGCTTGAGACTTGGGGCCGTGCTGTTGCGACGGATCCTCGACGGGTCAAGCTGGGGCCAAGAGTTCTCTCTCTTCCCACCCCACCCCCAGTTACCAAAGGGGTTCTTCATTCCGAGCTTAGCCAAAAACAAAAAAAAAGAAACAAGAGAAAAAACTATGTACAAAGAAACCATTTTATCTCACCACCGAAATCTCGATCTCAGTTCAATCTAAGGACTCGCGTGCCCGGGAATGGCCCCGACGGTGGTAGTGAAAATGGATGAATGGTGACGTCAAAGCCTTCAGGCCATTCGCTGGCGAGGCGCCTCCTAGATACAAAGCTCCAACCACCACTGCAGAAGTCGGCATCGACCTTGAGATGCAACATCCCCCTACTGATACAACTAACCAATCCTGACTGATCACCAAAGCTTATCAGGGTGCCTGCTATTCTGTTCGCGCATATCGCCATTTATGGTGGGGATTTGTAACCAGTCGGTTGCAGAACGAATTCTCCCTGTTCCTCTCCTCATATACATACATGTTTGATCTTGTCGCGGCTGTGCATCGTAGCTCATCTGCGCATGCTAGTCAGAGCATCAGACGGCTGTTCGTCGGGAAGCCCTCCCTACTCGCAAGCTCAATACGCAGCCCAATTGGCGTTCGATTGGGGGAGAGAAAATTCCTGTCGGCCCCAGCAGAAGGAAAGCGGCACTACAGGGAAGCGCACGTTTCTTCGGGTCTTGGAAGCTCAAGGCGGAAAATCCAGGGTCGCATCAGGGTCCAGGGTCACCCCCACAGCATCGTCCAATGATCGGAGAGATCGATAAAAAGGTCCCAGGCTGAAGGGATGAGGACTGAGGGGTTCTTTGGGATACCTGGGTGTCTTGGCAGGTACTTTGGCTTCCGGTCTGTCGTGTAGGGAGTACGGAGTACAGAGTACGAAGTACAAAGTCTGGTACTTGACCACGACCTCGGCGACCCGAGCATGCAATTTCGAACAAGACCATGTTGTCGCATGCGTTTTCTTCCCCGCTTTCTAAGCAAACTGAAGAATGGGCATTTTGGGCAACACACACCAGACTTCATCGTCCAGCCAGCGTCCTTGAGCATTGGTGCGGCCACTTTACTCCGGGAGCCACTTGCGTCCTGTTGACGTTTGACATTTGTCGTTGCACGCAACGATGGTCAAGGCGTCTTTGTTGACCTCGCCAACTCGCTTCCCTACAAGACACATAAAGCGGATGTACGGAGTACTCCATACTGACTGGGTCAATAATACTGTCAGCGCGGGTCTCTGGATACCTGCCCTACCTAGCAGGTAACGGTTTTGGGTCACTGCCAGGTCGATGTGGCCAGCTTGGGTGCCAGTGTGCCCGGGGAGAGTTCTCTGACAAGCTCAGACGCACTGCTCCATAGTGATGGGCACACTCCTAGTGTATTGGCAACAGGCAGGGTCCGGAACCCTCGAGTCGAGTCAGATACAACATGTCCAATGCCCGCGAGCCACTTCATCCAGGCCAGAAATGCCCACGTTGACGTCATTGCTCGTCGGCTAGTCACTTACGCGAAGCTAAAGCCTAGCTGCTTGCGGTAATTGGAAGGCCCTGATACGGGGGAAGTATGGGAACCAGAAAAGAAAATATGCGTCTCTTCAGATGGGTAATGCATGAGAATCTGAAGAGGGCTCGGGCTCTTACATCTAAAGGCGGAAGGGGTGCGCGAACTAAGACTCCGGGAACAGCTCGCAGGGCAAACACTTACGGAAGAGCCAGAGACCGAGTTGGTATAGCTATTTCCGAAAACATTGAAAGCCCAATCCGGCGACATCCCAAGAGAGAAAGCAGTAACTGACTCGGTTGGCATTTTGGTGATTGGCCTGTAAATGCAAAGAATACGTGACATCGTGGCCGCAGAACCAGGGAGCAGGAGCTACGAGCCGCATTTTACTTCCAAACCTTTCCAGAAAGGTCAACGTGGAAAGTGACAGACAGGTTCGAACACGTTCAACGTGATGACTTGTCCCCCACATGACATATCTCTACCAGGTGAGTACCCCAGAGCGCGGTACCTCGTCCTATAGCGTCAATACCTAATGTCGAGATGTTTGGCTTCAATAGTTGATGGCACGTTGGCACGCAACGGCCGGGTTGCTCCTGGCCTTTCAGGTCCGAAATGCCAGCTCACTTTACGGAGTACCATGAGGGCAAACTACCTAGGTATGTACATATGTACTATGTGATGTCAAGGAGGAGATGCTCCGTCGGTGGACAATGACGGCAATCCTGGCGTTGGCTGGGTGGATAGCGTGAGCATTTGCGATGAGCAGCCCGTCACCGCCTCTACCCGCCGGTTGCAATTGGATCCAGGGCACAAAGTCCCTGTTCTTGTCCTGCGATCCCGTCCTGACGAGGCCAGTGATGATCACGGCGCCAACGCGTCGTATAATGGCAACCTGCTCCCTGTTCCGCGCTCTACGCCGCATTTGGGCTTGCTAGCAAACCCTCGCAAATGGACGCAAGAGGGGATGGGGAATTGAATAAGCTTGCTGATCGTGCTCTGGCTGTGCGATCGACGATCGACGACCCTGACACCCTGAAAAAAAAAAAGACTGGAAAGGCAAAGCTCCGAAGGGTCTGCTTTGCGTCCCCACAACAACAGAGTCCCGCCTGCCATACCATCCGCACCGACAACTCTGCGAGGCTCTCCATGGCCTGGATGGAATAAGGTTGGAAAGTCGACGTGTGGCCGACATATGTAGTAGAGCATGCAAGAAACTTGAACCCACCAACCGGTAACCATTAGGCGCGGCTCTATGCACACACCCTTCACTCCGCAGTTACCCTGCCCGTCATCGAAACAGCTGGGTGTTGGGCTAGGACAAAGGCATGCGCGAGAAACCGTCAACGCACCACGGACGAGCTCTCTAGCTGTATTGACGGAGAGGTGCTATAAAATGTTTGTACGAACCTGTCCAGCCAGGAATTAGTTACTGTTGCAATGCGGCACATTTGGTTATACTGGCAAGGTTAGTGGTATCCGCGAGCATTCGACTGGCAGGAATGACAGCCCACAATGAAGCCAACTAAAACCTCTGGCTTTGGGGATATGTCCCCTGATCCACGAACAATGCTGGACAGGATCGCAGACATGGCTATGTATTGTCAAAGATTCGTCCATGGCCGCGCTCCCGTCAACTCAAACCTGGGGTAGATAGATTCATGATGTATCTGACACTTTCACCCTGTTGAACGGCACCTGGGCAAATATCTACTTCCTCCAACTTTTAGTGGCCTTCAACCAAAACAGCAACGGCCACATTTTTGAGGGCACAACGTCTTATTGCCGTGTGAAGTTGCGCGGTCTGCCATGGACATTGGCCGGGATCCAAAAGACAAGGGAGTCGCGACCGACGGTCAACATAACAGCAACGCGCTAAGGCAAAATTCTGAAGTCTTTCTGCAGAAAAACATGATTCCTGGCTTCAACTACGTCATGACTCTTTAAAGAAGTGATGCTAGGGAGATGGCTTTTCGGACAAGCGCCAGTCATACGGAGTACAGATGCATGGGACGACGCTGACGGACCCTGCGGTTTTTGCTGTCCCCTTCCCGGTCCCTGCAAGGGCTGCAAATGCATTAGTACTACCCATCACTGCCACCTCCATGAGGGCTGAAGGGGTAGACGGGAGGGGGTGTTGAGTGCTGAGATGCTTGGACACCCCGGCACAGGAAGAGCGTCGAGTGTCAGAGAGAAGGGTCGGCAACCCCAGCGGTAGTTGTGAGTGGTTGTTGCTTAGCCATGGCACTTTTCATATTGTCCTGATTACTTTCAACAACAGGAAGAAAGGCTCCGGGCATCAAATTTCGTCTCCTTGTTAGACCCTTAATAGCACGCAGGATATGTAAGCAGACGCAAGCGTACTGCGTGATGACGACGGCAGCTGACCATTCGGGCAGATGCTGGATCTCTCCTCAGGTCCCAAAAGCACACACGGCTGGGGATGCAAGTTGGACGCCACGTCGTTGATACAATGGCGATCTCTGGGTTTCCCTTGCGGCGTTGCGCAGCCGCGAAATTTCACCTCGACTGCGTTCAACATCGCTCGAGTTGCTTCAGGAGTACTCCGTATGGCGGCGTGTTTGAAAGCATGCATCCTCATGACATCACACAGAGCTCAACCATGTCTCTCACCCTGTCTACCGAGCGGGTTCAGTTGTTTACGAGTCCTGGAAGCACTCCACTGTTCCTGAACGTCTACGGGCTTCAGGCCAACTGGGTGCTTCGAAGTAGTAATCAAGAGGACGGCGGGGCAGACTAGAAGCAGTCAAGCCTCATCATGTCAGATCTCGATGCCGCGAAACAAAATGCGTCCTGTTCGAATCTGAAAAGGCAAAGCATCATGCGCTATGTTGAGCGAGGGAGGGAGTTTCCGAGCTTCAAAGGTGGTACGTGGCGGTGACGCCAAAGCCACACCCAAAACTACTCTGCCCGCATGTCGTTTCGCTGTTGAGGGATAGATTCTGTATTATCGATTCCAAACGTCTAATCAATGCCCTTCTCAGCCCTGGCGCCAGAGCCACGCACTTGGCTCCTGGCGGCACATTCTTGGGACGGAGCGGTGCGCCTGCTGGCATGGGTCGAGATTGTTATCGCTGATCCTCCGGAGCCGAGGAATGTGATTCAGGACGGGAGATGGGCTATGGGATTTACACACCCCAAACTGACTGCTGTAAACGTTGCGACGGGGTTTCTGGTGCCTGGCAAAGAAGGGACCGCAGCTTTGGTTTTTCCTCCAAGACGCGCCATTGAGCGGCGTGCCGTGTAGCCCTTTCTGTGCATGTTGATGCCAACTCGGCGATGCGACTACGACTCGATCAAACGTTGGACCAGGCCCAGATGTTGGAGTTTTGCGCCAGCTCTGGCGCACGAGACGTGACAGAATGTTCTCGGCCATGGCTACTATACCAGATTGGACAGGGACGGACGGAAACTCTATTTGGAAACAAACTTTTCGTTCTGTTTGTTTCGTACATACATCTCGGATCAGGATAAAGCTATCCCGCTAACCCAGTTGCATCTAAAAGTACGCAAATGATGGCTCCCTCCAGGGGTGCCGGCCGTCCTATCCTACAATCCCCGAAAGCCTCGTAAAATACTCCGAGAGCGCTAGAAAGAAGAAGAACATGGCGTCTGGTGTCCTGGGAGGAAGAAGTGCCCTGTCAAGTCCTAAAGGTCGGGGCTGAAGCAACGGCGGCTCCCAAGCTCAACTGCTAGCCACATTATGGGCAAGGATGCTGAGGCTCAAGTATACTGACGCTGGACAGCTAAACAAGAGTTAATTCATCACAATATACTGCGTACTTGAAGGTACTCAAGTGCTATAGACAGTGTTGATGGCTCAGTTGCATCTCCGTGGCTCCTGTGCCAACAAGACTAGATACAAATTGAAGCATATATATGATGAATTAGGGAACGGCGCCAGAGAGACCGGCGAATGAAAAAAATGAGACTTGGTTAAGCTGAGTCTCATGCGAACCGGTGGGAGCACAGCATGCCCTGCATTTCACAACCAAACTACTACGTACTATCCCTCATCATCTGCTCGTGTCTTAGATACGAGGGTCCTCATGTTCTGTGAACTAGTCTCGGGTCGTCTGTTCACCTAGTCTCAGGGAGAGTCGCAATCCTAACACAAAACGACGTAATCGGCCCAAAATGGAATCATGCTGACAGACGATTGAAATGGCAAGGGCATAGCCGACGACGGAAAAAATAACGTTCAACATGAAAAAGGGAAGTTTATTAAAAATAATAATAAAGGGCGGCTAAAAAGACGCAGGTACGCTTGGCTGTATTTTTTCCTCCAAGCCTATTAGCCTGCTTGTTTGTAGGTGTGATGGTGATGCTCGTGGCTCGTGAGGTTTTCTCCCCTTGCTTCCGCGCTGGGCTCTACGAACCTTGAGACTGACTACGTGCTTGACTGGGTTTCACCGTGCCAGTTGAGCCGGGTTACTATACGTACAATGCATATACAATCACGGCGTCAGCATGATGGGGTTGTTGTTTTGTGAGATTCGGTATTTGCAGCCACCGCCCCTGTGCTACTTACTGACTCTGGGTTTGGGATTCCAGCGTACGTCTGGTGGCCGACTTGCACGGACGTTTATCAGCGGCATACCAGACCACCCCCTGGGGCGCAGCTACTTGCATCGACTCTCGTCGGACGGAGGATACTGGGAACGTACAGTCCCCAGAGAGATGTGGTGGCTTATACCGCGGTGTTGTTCGCGGCATCCTATAGTAAATAGTGCGGGATACAGTCCATGGCAGACTCTTTGATGTATTAATATACTAGAGCATTTCGTAGTATAGCTCACGGTAGCCAGGTAAATACTGTGCTGGTCGACGTCTTGCCTCCCACCGTACGTATGTATCACTGGTAAATAGTCATTTATTCCTGTCTAACCGTTCACACTTAATTCATACGAGATCATGCAGTCTCTCGCAAGATGTATCAACTCAAAGACCCCAGCGTCTAATGACAGAGCGCAATAAACTTGTATCCCTGTCAGGTCAGCCTCCTTTTTGTCTGCCATGCGCTTTCATTATTGACTATTCTTACAGCCTGCAGTACGAGCAGCCCACCGACGCGCTGTTAAACCATCGCATAGATCCAGTACCGTCCGATAAGGGGAAAAGATTAAAGTACAACGCCAATTCGCCGTCTTACATGCTGCTGCCCTATTCATCCTATTTCCGCGGCGGAGGAGGTCCCATCTTTGTAGCTCCAGTGTCAACCCTCTTAGCAGCCGGCAGGTCAGGCACCTTGAAGCCACCGTTGGTTGATGACGCTCCCCCAACCTGTGTGAATGTGCCGCCCTTGAACCACCTATCTTCCTCCGCCTTGCGCTTCTTGCTGAGCTCAGCTTGGACCTTTGGATCAACTAATTCCAATCCCTGGACTGGCGTAAACGCCAAAGATGAAGCAGTGCCAGTCGCAGAACCAATTGTGCTTCCAACACCAGATGCTCGAAGGCCCTTCGCACGCAGATCAATACTGCCTGGCGTTTGGCCAAAGCCACCGATAGATGAGGCAGCGCCGCCGACAGTGCTGGCAACGCCCCATCCCTTGTTCTTCGCACTGAGTTTCGCTCTGGTCCGCTGGTCGATTTGCACATTTCGGATCCTGCCGTCGTTCTGCTGTCCAATCATGCCCATGCCAACCGTGCCTGAGCCCGTGCCGTAGCCAACCTCCTGTTCTTCCTTTCCAAATGCCATTCTGTTCTGTGCCTTGCGCAAATCCGTCATGGCAACGGCCTCCTTGGCTTTCCTCGCTCGTCGACCTCCCCGTTTCCGAGATGGTTTGTCGCCGGGAACGGGGAGCGCTCGCTGCCCCTTTTTTGCCGGTGGCTCGGTAAGTTTCTCGAGGCGTTCTAAACATTGCGACTTTAGCTGGTCCCCAGTTGAACCATCTGGTGTCGAATGTATTCTATCAACCCGTGCAGCTAAGACGAGCTTCGCTGCCACAATTCTCATTGCTTGCTTCCTCAGATCGTTGGGGATGCCGCGAATCATATCCGAGTTGTAGAGATATCCCTGCTGGCGAACTCCAATGTTGGTGGCCAGGCCTGCTTGGCGCTTCTTGGATCCCCACGAGGGTATATTACAGGCCGGGGTTTTGGAGAGGCCTGTCAAACCGCCGGCTGCATTCAGAAGCTGCGCGGCAGTAAGAGATCCGATCAGGGCTGTCAAGTTTGGCGCAAAGATATTCATGCGAGACTGAACGTACTCGGTCAAGGTTTGCTTGGCCTTGTGCAGAGACACCATCATAGCGCACGCCTGGCGCACTCGGTTCAGTTCCTCGGGATTGAGCTCGTGGCCCTTGGACGTCGTGGCTTCGACTGTGACAACCATGAGCGACGGTCCGTCAAGAACTGCCTTGAGTCCCATCTTCATTGGGTTGTCTGTAGAGGTCTGCAGTGCCTTGATACTCTCCGAGCTCATCGGCCCATTGCCAATGATTGACACAACCTTGGCATATTCTAGCGGCGTCGTTACCAGTCGCTCGAGTTCGGGAAACCGCGTCGAATAGTGATCGCGGATGAACTTGTGCACAAGCACCACTTCGCCATCAATCATGGTTGATAGGCTATTTGATTGCGTCAACAGATGATACTCTGGGTGGTCCTCGATGTTGCCGGCATTGGTAGTCTGCGTGGATGTTTGTGATCGGTATTGCTCGATTTTCTGCAGCGCTCGGTCCAAAATGTCAGGGCTGTGTCTCAAGAAACTGGATGTAAACGAGCCGTCTTTCAAAAGAATGCAATCGACGTCGTCTTAGATTGGGGGGGGAAATACTAACTTCGAGGACTGGCTCCAGCGTTTGCATCAAGCTGGCAACGCTGCGCACATCTTTGACTGCGCCGAGCTGCATCTTCTCTACTTTCGCCTTGGTTGCCTCTGCATCCCCCATTTCCTTCATGTCGTTTCCTTCCTCATCGTCTGATCCTTCTTGGTCACCATCGACATCCATGACATCGTGGTCGCCATTTTCCTGGGGCTCGTCGTTCACCAGGCCATCATTGTCATTCTCCTCCGCTTCGTCCCCCGAACTTCCAAAATCGTTCAAAAGCTCGTCAGCAACGGTAGACATTGCAGCGATTGTGGCAGCGCGGATGTGGCGGAATGAAGGGGTTCGTCTGGCAAGAAAGGTGCAAAATAAGTCCAGATGCTTGTTTTTTGTTCAGGTTTCGACTGCGAAATGATGTCGCGGAACATTGAAAGCAGTATGTGGCCCGTGCGTCGGCCAAACAAGCAAAACCTTATCGCTGATAAGCGCAACCAGGATTTAGCCTCACCTCATAGACAAGCACGTCGTAGCACGACGCTACACAACACAGCACGACACGACACGACAACCACGCACCCAAACCCGCGGGTGACCGGCTCGCATACAACTCTCATCGCTGAATTTGCACCGGGAGGCGGTCGTTTCAATTCACGATGGAGTCCTCAAGGGGTCCCCCAAGGGTCAAGAACAAGGCCGCCGCGCCAGTTCAGATCAGCGCAGAACAGCTCCTCCGCGAAGCCGTCGATCGCCAAGAAGTCGGCATTCAAGCCCCGACACAGAAGTTTTCCGACTTGGAGGAGCTGCACGAGTATCAAGGGAGAAAGCGCAAAGATTTCGAAGACTATGTGCGCCGGAACCGCATCAACCTGAAGAACTGGACGCAGTATGCGCAGTGGGAGCTGGAACAAAAGGAGTTTGCCCGCGCGAGGTCCGTCTTCGAGCGAGCCCTCGATGTCCTCCCTCACAATGTCGTACTTTGGATCAGATATATCGAGGCGGAGATGAAGTCGAGAAATATCAACCATGCACGAAACCTGCTGGACCGTGCTGTCACGATTTTGCCCCGAGTCGACAAGCTGTGGTACAAGTACGTGTACATGGAGGAGATGCTGGGCAACATTCCCGGCACCAGACAAGTATTTGACCGATGGATGCAATGGCAGCCCGACGAAGCGGCTTGGAGTGCCTACATCAAGCTGGAGAAGCGGTACGGTGAGTTTGAGCGAGCGCGTGCCATCTTTGAGAACTTTACCACGGTTCACCCAGAACCGCGCAATTGGATCAAGTGGGCCAAGTTTGAGGAAGAGTATGGGACGAGCGAGCTAGTTCGAGAGGTTTTCGGAAATGCCGTCGAGACATTGGGCGACGACTTTGTAGACGAGAGACTGTTTATCGCATACGCGCGATTCGAATCAAAGCTGAAGGAGTACGAGCGTGCCCGTGCCATTTACAAATACGCCCTGGACAGGCTGTCGCGGTCAAAATCGAAGCTACTGCACAAAGCATATACCACGTTTGAGAAGCAATTCGGCGACAAGGACGGCGTCGAAGACGTGGTGCTATCAAAGCGAAGAGTCTACTACGAGGAGCAAGTCAAGGAGAACTCCAAAAATTACGACGCATGGTTCGACTATGCCGGGTTGGAAGAATCGTCCCGAGATGCTGATCGAATCCGCGACGTCTACGAAAGGGCAGTGGCCCAAGTACCCCCAACGCAGGAGAAGCGGCACTGGCGACGATACATATACCTCTGGATATTCTACGCCGTTTGGGAGGAGCTCGAAGGCCAAGACATGGAGCGAGCGCGCCAGATATACAGCACATGCCTAAGCCTGATACCTCACAAAAAGTTTACATTTGCCAAGGTGTGGCTTCTGGCAGCGCAGTTCGAGGTGCGCCAGGGCCAACTCACGGCCGCGCGAAAGCTGCTCGGCCGCGCCATCGGCATGTGCCCCAAGGACAAAATCTTCAATGGCTACATCGATATCGAGCGCAAGCTATTCGAGTTTGTCCGCTGCCGCACACTGTACGAGAAGCACATTGAGTTCAATCCGGCCAACTGCCAGACGTGGATCAAATTCGCCGAGCTGGAGCGCGGCCTAGACGACCTGGACCGCACACGGGCTATCTTCGAGCTCGCCGTTGGCCAGCAGCAGCTCGACATGCCCGAGCTTCTCTGGAAGGCATACATTGATTTTGAAGAGGAGGAAGGCGAGTACGAGCGGACGCGCGAGCTCTACGAACGGCTGCTGGAAAAGACGGATCACGTCAAGGTCTGGATCAGCTACGCCCACTTCGAGATCAACATCCCCGAGGACGAGGAGGGCGCCGAGGAGCAGCCGCTCAGCGAGGAGGCCAAGGCCCGCGCGCGCAACGTCTTTGAGCGCGCGCACAAGAGCATGCGCGACAAGGACCTCAAGGAGGAGCGCGTGTCGCTGCTCAATGCGTGGCTGTCGTTTGAGCGGGAGCACGGGTCCGACGAGGACGTGGACAAGGTGCAGAGGCAGATGCCGCGGAGGACCAAGAAGAGGAGGCTGTTGGAGGACGATACCTACGAGGAGTACTTTGATTACGTGTTCCCTGCGGATGACCAGCAGGCCAAGAATCTGTCCAACATCATGGCCATGGCGCAGAAGTGGAAGCAGACGGGGGGTGACTTGTCGGGCGTCTAAGGGAATAAATAGCCTGTGTATCATCATATTCTTGAAACGGCTGCTGGTCGCGTGCTCGTAAATTTGGCGTGAAGGTTGTGTTGTCAAGTATAAGTAGAAACAAAATGCCGCTGGTCCCGGCGGCGCGCCATCGTGTACGGACACGGACAGATTAAACAGCTAATAACCATGTCGCATCTCATAATGGGAAAGTTCCTTGAAGTTTTATTCCCAGCCTACCAAGAACCACCCACCCATCTGTCGTATCGAGGCCCATACTCACAAAAGGTTCTCATGGGAAGCAATAAAATTAACCTAACCCTTGTCGTTTCAACATGATCCACTCGTATCAATGGCCGTGTGGCTCAATGGCAGAGCGTCTGACTACGATTAACAACAGTTGATTCTCTGTAATCAGAAGGTCGCAGGTTCGACCCCTGTCTCGGTCAATTTTTTGGTTCTCTTTTGCCTCCCCCCCCCCCCCTGCTGGGCATCCTGCAAGTTTATTCTTTTTTTTTTTAAGCTGCTCCTCGATACGCGCGAGCACCGCTTCCTGGGCTGTTCGGGCCAGCATCCGTGTCAGGATGGTATAGCGGGCACATGCGATGGAGCTGAGTCGTCTTGATGGAGGTTGGTAATTTCATGGACAGGTTCGTCTGATAGGTGAGTGAGTGCGCATAACTTGCGAGCCACCTGATGGCCGGTAAGTATCCTACACGAGAAACATGGCACAGGCAAGGAAACCCCCAGACAAGTATTAAAAAATGCTAAAGGTACTTAAACTTTTGCAATTTTCTTATAAAAAAAAAAGCCGACACAATTATAGGTGTAAGCAAGCCATTATTCGCCTTATCCTAGGAAGTGAGGGTATAGGGTGTTTCGGCGGTGCGCGACTGACCAAGTACCGACTTTAGTTAGTGGGACACGACACAAGCTCCAAAGACACAATACCTCACCAGACAAGTACACTCCTATGCGGCGTGAAAGGTTGCGTCATTTCATCATTCATTCATACGTGTTATCCGCCCATCTACCAGTTCAATCAGAGTACACAAAAGCAAAACATTGAAATCGACCTGAAAAGCAGGCAGGCAGGCAGGCAGCAATGCAAGCAAGCCCGTCAGCCCACCCGCAAAGAAAGTCAATACGCAAAACACGAGACAGCCCCCAAATGCCCAGCTATTTCCCACCCCATTCTACCTCTCTTGCTCACACACAGTCATTTTTTTTTCGTCTTCTCCGTGTAGTACCTTGCTTCAAATCAACCCCTACCTAGTCGCAAAAAAAGCCGACTTTCCCGAGCGTCATGCAGCGACATGCGGCGCGACCTTCGGGCTCCCACCGCTAAAATCAGGGAACAACCCCTTCAACCTTTGCGATCGATGACGTCTGCCTCCACCCCTCACGCAATCACTTTGCACCTCCATTCGTGCGTCCATTTGCTGACACGGGCTGTGGAATCCCGGCACCAAAACTCTCTCGCCCGACATGCAGTATTGCCTGCCGCGCAAGATGCGTGCCTCGGCTCCTTGCCTCTCTTCGTCATCCCAGCAACCAGTATCTCTCGTCCGTGTTGGGTTAAAAAGGTGAGGCACTAGTAACGGCGATCTGTCACAAGAAATTGGTCATTAGCTATTCGTTCAATGCAGGACAAAAGATAAACAACGTGCTAGTGGACAAATGGTAAGAAGATGATAATTCGAGCGAGTGTAACCATCGCAGGCAAAAAAAAAGAGGGCTGCATGCCGAGCGATCCGTCATGTCGACAGCTCTGTCAAAGGAACCGCCGCAAAACCCTCGCTCAATATGCAGTTACCCGCACCACGCAGCACATGAGAAACCATTATTTTTCTTGTTATTGCATCCATTCATTATCATGCGCTGCCGTTTTCTGGAGTGTCGCAATGAGGAGAAAAGGAAGGAAACGCCAAGCTCAAGTCATAAAATAATTCAGCACGACAAGAAATCCGTGCACATGTCGTTAAGATTGCTGAAGCCATCGATAAGGGGACGGACGTCTTCTCATAAAATGTCATTCAGTCATGTTGAAGAGCACACCACTTGGCCATAACCCCCCACTTTGTTGACCAGCCATGTTTAGTATACTCTGCAGTAAGAAAAAGCGTAGAGCGGATGAGCACATGTCTCTCATCGACCAGAACCCATGGGGGGCGCAGGGAGTCTGCTTGAGCCATACGGATTATCGTCGTAATACCGTGGTCCATAGTCATCTCTGTAAAGGTCGTCCTCGTCACGATAACGAGACGGTGCCCAGCTCTCGGCTCGCCGGGGTCTGTCCCCCGGCTGCGTGGCTGTTCTTTTGCGCCGCTCTTCTCTTCTCTGGTGACGGAGGGCCTTTTCCTGTTTGAAGACTTTGCACTCATGCGTCATCTCCTTGGCCTCCTTCATCTCTTCGATGGCGCCTTTGATTCCCATGGCGGCAATGCCAACAGACGCTGCGTCCTTCATGATGGCTTTGGTCTTGAGCTTTTTGGCTTCGGCAGCGCTGAGACGGCCTTCCTTGACAGCCTTTTGACGTGCATTCCTCTTCTCCATGCTTTGATAAACCTCATGTGCTGCGTGGATCGTTGCAACAGTCGCAAGACCAGTAGTAATGACCTGCTTACCTCTCATCTTTCTGGCCCTCCTCTCGTCCTCATCCGAGTCACCCAGGTCAGACTCGGATCCGTACCGGCTCCCACCTCGCCTACGGGACGAATCTCGCCGGCCGCCGCCGCGGTGCGATCGCTCATAGTCGTAGTCGTCCCCTCCACGGCCGCGGCCACCTCCATATCGGCCGTCGTCGCTATATTCATCGGAGTATCTTCGAGACCGTCGTGAAGATGCTCGGTCATCAAAGTCGTCTTGGTCGCGGCGTCGATGGTCATCAGCGGTAGCCACAGTTCCACCACCAATTCCCAGCTTGGCCAAGCTGTTGCGAGCTTTGTCGACTACGCTGCGACTGCGACTGCGACTGCGGTGCCTCCTGTCGGGTGACCCATCCCTAGAATCGTAGCTTCGGTCCCGGCTACCAGCACGGCTTCGCGATCGGGATCGGTGATCTATTGCTGCCTTTGCACCCAGGGCACCCAAGCCGGCAGTAGCCAAGGCGGCAAGACCGGTACCGCCGCCGCCGCCTCCGCCTCCGCTCTGTGAGCGAGCCCGAGATCGGGATCGGCTTCGCCCCGTCGCTTTGTCTTCCTCAATGTCCTTCTTGGAACCATTGATGAGACGGTTGCCGACCAGGCCGCCGATGACCGACTCGGCGAGACCCAATTTGCCATGCTTTTCTCCCTGGGCAGCGTCGACAGTAGCGGCGCCAGCAGCAGCGGTGAGAATACGCTTCGTCTTCTCGCCTTTCCAGCCGCCGGGCTCCTTTGCCACACGGAAAGCTTCGGTGGCGCCGGCCAGTAGGGACGCCATGGCAGCCTTTTGCATCTTGTTGGCTCCAGCGCCGCTGGAACGGGAGCGGGGCGAGCCGGCGCGGGACCGCGACGGGCTACCACCACGGCTTCGATTGTCAGAGTGTTTATCATCGTCCTTGCCTCCGCCGGTTAGGGTCTTGACAGCAGCCCCGAGGCCCGTGGCGGCGAGTGCACTCTCGAGAAAGTTCTTGTGACCCTTTTTGTGCCTGTCGTCGTCATCTTCAGAGTAGTACTCGCTGATTTGCCCGTCACGGCCGCGGTGGAGGATGTAGTTGGTCTTTTGGTCCTTCTTGGCCTGCTGCTTGCTGTAGAACTCGGCACCCTGATAACCAGCCAGGGCCCCAAACCCGGCGAGGGCGACG
This sequence comes from Metarhizium brunneum, assembly GCF_013426205.1. Taxonomy (NCBI): domain Eukaryota; kingdom Fungi; phylum Ascomycota; class Sordariomycetes; order Hypocreales; family Clavicipitaceae; genus Metarhizium; species Metarhizium brunneum. Next base: position 1,253,146 of record NC_089428.1, read on the forward strand.
GATGAGAGGGGGTTGCGGTGCACTTCAAGTCCCTCCTGCTTCGCTTCGTAGCGGTCGTAGATTTCCTTGCCGCCGGCAAGCAGGGCAGCACCGGCGACGGCAGCAATGATCTTGTCCTGCTTGGACATGCTCTTGTGCTTGGACCTGCGTTCCTCCTCCTCGTAGTGGAAGCCCCCGTGGCGCGAGTGGCGGTCATGCTCGCGAGATCTGTCATGACGAGGGTCGTGGCGATAGTCGTAGTCATCTTCGTAGTAATAGTGACGGTCATGGTCTGCAGAGCGGGCTCTGCGAATGTCTCGTCCAGTGGGCGGGGGAAAGTCTCGGCGGATTTCCTCCACCGACAATTCACTGTCCTCTCTGGCCCGAGGAACTAGCTCTCTCGACGGCACGGGCCTTGCATAATCACGAGAGTCGACGAAGCGTGCATCTCTGTCGTCGCGTCGGTCCTCTCGTACGTATCCGCGGCGGGGATTATCCCGCTCGTAGGCGTCGTAGCTGGCCATTTCCAGCGGCGGGGTGAATTTTTGGCAAAGGCGGCGGGCTGAGGGGTCATGTAGTGCCGCCTGCTTGGCTGTTCAGTGCCACTTTGCGACTCGACACGAGGTTAAGGGAAACGAATGCGCTTGCCCAGAAACAAAAACGAATCGGCCTCGTAAACAAGACGCAGGTGTAGTTGTGGGAGTGCCGGTCCGGTGTCAACGGAGTTTGGACCAGTTCCCTAGTTGAAGAAGGTGGTGGGAGGCGACATCTGGACATCTGTGACCACCAGAGAAGAGGGGCACACAGCCTACACATGGGTGCCTGGGGGCCGCCCGCCGCCGTCACAGCATGCACATGTGGTCTAGTAGCTTCGCCTTTCCTGATGGCAAGGCGGGAGAAGCTTGGAACAAAGGAAAAAGGTGGAGGCCATTCCAATGGGGCTCCAAAGTGTCTGCGTCAAGTCAAGCAAGGGTCGGGTGGCTGGGCAAATGAGAGGATGAACTGGACATGAGAAAAGCGCGCCAACACCAACAAGTGGACTTTCGAGAGCTGCCTGATCCTTGCCCTGAGCGGCGGGCCTGAGCCCAAGTGAATGCATTCACATCAATCAAAGCCCAAGTATGGAGTAGATGAGTAAAGTACGGATTTGAGAATCAATCTCTGCATGGGGCGTGCAAGGCATGGCAGCCATTGCTTGTGGGACATCTGGACATATGGACAATTCAGACAGCAGTTGGCAGGTCATGCATATGTCCGGTAATTCATTCTTCGCGGCCCTTCGCGGCCCCAGCCACAAGCACTGCCTCCAAAAATGCAAGTTGATGCATGGCATCGTGACTCCAACTGCCGCCCCGCCCACCACCGCCTGCTGGCCACACAAGTTGACGAGGTCGCAAATGTGATGTCACCGTCTGACGAGCCCTGGTGTCAGCACGAAAATCGCTGAATAATCACTCCCTAGGATGCGGAGCACGTCTGGCGGACTGGACGCATGTTTCCTGAGTTCACAGCTACAACCCGTTGCTGCCAAGCCACGCCGTCCCAAGTAGAGGCAGCAACCTCTCCTCGCACCCTAACGAACCAACCTCGTAAACCCATCCAACATGATATACTCCATATACAAAAAAACTAGTCCATGGCACCCCATCAACTCGGTGAACTGCTGCCCCCCAAAACGCCAAGAGCACACAACCGCTGTCTCTCCTCAATGCAAAAAGCCCCAAGCCCACGCTCATCATAGCCCATCCGGGCAGGTCGCAGATGAAGCCTCCCCTCCAAAACACGAGCACCCAGCAACCTCTATCCCATTTCATTTGCTGCCCCCCCCGCAAATCCCTGAAATAGCCAGCTTCTTTTCTGGGCGACTCACGACATGCGGCGTGCGTAATCCGGCCCTCTGCCCGGGGCTGCCATCCATGCGTGAGGGCAGCTCGTATCAAGCAGTGCCAATCGGTGCCTTTTCTGTCCATCTCTTCTTTGTCCCCGTCGCAGGGCCCTCGATCATCCCGTGTGGTTTGTTTGTTTCGGGTCTGACAACCCGGCTGCCTAAATGGTACACGACTCCCGTGTCACCTCGATGTTCGCCGCCCACACCGAACAGGCGGTTATATAAGACTGCTGCGACGCTGGAACCCGGCTTCCTCGACTGGCCTTTCCTGCCAAATTTTCCCTTCTCCCCAAAGACAGCCGATATTCAACGTACAACACCTATTTGAAAAGAAAGAATCCAAGTCGACATGAAGTACTCCGTCGCAGCAGTCACTTTGCTCGCTGGCCTAGGCTGCGCACACGGCGTCCGTCGGCAAGAGTATGTTTCCCTCCTAAGCACCCCCAAAACACAAAACACACCGAGGCGTCGAAAACACCATCACTGTCTGGGATGGATTCAAACATCCGTCCAGGGTCATTGGGCTTCTTCCGCCCATCGCCCGCCGTAGAGTCGAGCTACTGACAGGCCACACAGCACCCGCCTCTTTTCCGTCCCGTCCCAGCCAACGCCCAATGAGTCCACTCCCACCGCCGTCTTCACCATCCTCCCCGTCTCTATGAGCTCGGCCTCGGGGCCAGACTCCTCGGGAGCCTCCCAGTCCTCCGGAACGGTCGCCCCTACTACCATGGGCCATATCACGCCCGATCCAACGACTAGGTATGTTTCCTCCCCGGCACGCCAGCATCGTCTTTGTACTGATTGAATAGCGGCGTCACCCAAACCATCACTTCCTCAGTACAGGTCACCACTCCAGGATCCTCCGCCCCGGGATCCTCCTCTGCCCCGGGATCTTCTGCTCCAGGATCTTCTGCCCCGGGATCTTCTGCCCCAGGATCCTCTGCTCCTGGAAGTGCCTCGCAGTCCGGTACGAGGAGCGGTTCCAGCACCGGCACACCTAGCACCACATCAAATCCGGCTGCCGCCCCTACCGCCTTTGGAAGCAATCTCGTCGCCGGTGTCATCGCTCTCGCTGGGTTGGCTGTGGCTATTTAATTCTTCGTCGTACCTGAAAGTGGTCGCAAGCATGACCACATAATAATATGGGAAACACGCGCACATCAATAGCAGATATATATATATATATACCAATGAAATTGTACACGCCTTTAATCTCGCCATACTACTGCTGTGTACAAAACTCAATGCTCGGTTTTCCATTATCTTGATCCTATCATACAATACAACTAGTGCCGCAGCAACATCATACCCACGCTGTCCAGCATCAAATGTGTTTTGTGCAAGAAAAAAAAAAAGATGCCGATTTGAAAAACTTGAAAAGAAAAAGGATTGAAAAGAAGAGCAGAAAAAGTTGCTCTCAGGGGAAAAAGGCTGTATAGAGGTCAACCTCTCTTTCTCTCTCGTCTCCAAGAAACTCAAGAGATGCAACCAAGGAGGCCCTTCTCCCCAAAACAACCCTGGTTTCTTCCAATCCACTCTTCGTGACAAACACAACAAGAGCGGAATGTAGGCCAGTAAAAAATAAATATGCATCGAATAAACAAGCAATGGATTTGATTTTGTTGTGAAAGAATTCGTCCACTTTCGTGCGCGCAAACATGAGAAGAAAATGAATTCCATGTGCCTTTTTGTATGCCCCCTTATGGTGTTTTGTGCTATTCCACTTGCTCTTTTCTGTATACACTTTTGTAATGCGTTTTTTCCTGTCCGCGGAAACGCCCACTGGCCCTGTGAAAATCTGGTCTGACTGAGACAAAAAAGCCTCTCTTCTCACGCCCCAGACCCCATCCTAGATGGACCCTGTGAATCCTGCCCTCTAGCCCAGGTGCTGGACGGTAGCTTGAATCAAGGAACAATGTGCGGGCGCGATACTTTGAAGATAGAACTGTAATGCATCTCTACTGAAACCAACCGACGTAAAGTATTATCAGACATCTGTGGTCCCCAGCCAAAAATGAAATCCCAAACCAAAATCCTCATCGGCGTAAGAAGTCGACTTGATTTCATTTGATAAAGGAGGATCTCTCGATCAACCCCCATAACCCAAGGTGCTCGTAGTTCCGGACCAAGTCCTCGTAAATAAAATTGAAAACTGAAAGAGTCTCATGCGACTCTCGATCAATGTGGGCCGCCGAAAGCAAAAAGTGGCCACGTAGTCTTCCTATCGCCTATGTTCCCATGCAAAAAGCCGTAAAGAAGAAGAGAAAGGAACGGAGATTTGAAAGCTCGACACTTGCGCCGAATCGACGCCATACCCTCCCAGAAACCACCGAAATGACAGAGTCGCCGGACTCATGTCGGCTCTTTGTTCATGCTGGGCTCTAGCTTCCATTATACCAAGGCGCGCCGAGACGCCTAGTACTGCCAACCCTAGCTGGGGATGCCGTGAGTCAGATAAACCCTCCATGTATCAACAAACCAAAAACAAACAAATAAGGAAAAGAAAAGTCTCAGATCCGATGGATGCTCAAGGCCGGAAGACAAAAACCAACACTGGTACCGAAATATATACTAGAAGTGTGTTGATGAATCCGGTCTGCCATCGGTCACTCAGCTTGTGCTGGGGAGACTCTCTCAATGAGATCCCGTTAAGCCTCTCGCACGGACTTGTCAAAAACAACAATTTGGGCCTGTTTTCGGGGTGCAACTCCGCTGCACACCCGCTTCATATAGCCCTTGGCCCGTTTCCCAGAACCCCACCTCTTCAACTCGTCTTTCGACTTGATTGCATTACTCGGCGTGGATTCCATTGGTCAGCCCGTTGGTTGCTTCAGAGGCATGGTTCAGAGCATCAGAGGCTCGCCCTGCTAAACCGGAAGGAGAAAAGTCCGGGACATCAGCGGATAGCTGGGTGCTGCTGGCATGGGCGTGGCAGTTTCCATTTACCAGTCCATTTACGGCCTGGCCGGAAGGTACGCTTTCTGCGAATTGCTGGAATGTAGCATCACCTTGCGGGGCGAAACCCATCGTGGGAGCTATTCCATAAGGCACAGGCATAGCACTGTTATATTGGGGGACATAGTTGTAAGGACGGTTCTTGAAGGTTACCTGTACCGGGCCGGGGTTGCGAGCGAACTCATCTCGGTCTTCCACCGGCAAGATGAAGCTCTGCCAGCCGTTACGGCGGCGCAAGCGCTCGATATCATCTTCGCCAACAATAAAGTCGAGCTCCGAAGATATTTCGCATGCGGCTCGAACCACAGCCACATCCGGGGTAAGTTCCCGAATACGCTTGAAGGCGGCAATGAAATGAAGATTGACAAAGCCTTGTGAGTCCATGCGCTGTCGCAGATACATGTCTTTGCACAGGTTTTCAATGGAAAAGTAGTACTCGATCTGACTCCTAAGTACAGCCATGAAGGCGGCGTCCCACACGGCGGCTTGTTGAAATGACATGGCCGACAAAGGAGCCATGGGGTACTCATAAGAGCCAAACTGGGTCTGAATGGGGGGAATGCGGGTAGTACCGTTGGGAAGAGACATGCGGTGGAAGTTGTTACCAGCGCCATTGCGGCCTCTTCCACCTCGCTGGGGAGGGGCCATGTAACCCTGGCCATGAGGGCCCTGTCGTGGTGGAGGGCTGTAAGGACCCTGAGGTCTTCCGGGCACTGATCCGTTGTTGGAAAAGTTACCGGCGGCGCTGTGCTGGTGTTGCGAGTGAGTATTGACAGCGTGATGAGCGCCTCGGCCGCGATAGCCGCCACGTCCTCGTTCAGCTCTGCCCTCGGAGCGAGCATTAGTGTTCTGCTGGTCAAAGGTCAGTGTGGTTATTCTTCTGGCGTGGCGGTCTCGGACGTGGTGTGAGACTATGTCCGGGATTAAACAAAGCAAGTCTTACCGATTGTGCAGTTGCGACATCTTTTGCCTTGTCGTTACCCGACTGGGCAGTCGTTTTCTTTTGCTCCTTCGCAGTAGTGTTGACGTCCACCGAAACCCGTTTAGAGGCCGGAGGAAGCGATGCATTTTTGTTGGCACCAGCAGTATTATCCTTAGCCCGGTCCTTAGACTCGACAGGCTTGCTAGGAGCAGCATAAGCGGAAGTCTTGTCGCCAGACTGAGCACCGTTGGGAGCAGTTCGGCCACTGTTGGCGCTGCGGGCACCACCGCGAGGCTTGGAGTTGCGCATCTGCGGCAGCTGGGTCTCGAAGTTGACTGACGGTACATAGTCATAGGTAACCCACTTCTCCTTGGTTCGCTTGTTGTGAGATGCATCATCTTGGGGCTCTTTTTCTTGAGCCGGGGCAGACTTTGTAGCAGCAGGCTTCTTCTGCTCCTCCTTGATGGCGATTTCAGGTGTAGGCCAGGAAGCCGCATCTTCCACTGGCGGAGGTAGCTCAGTCTTGGTATCCTTTTCGGCCAGCCGGGAGCCCCGGCTACCGTTTCGGTCGGAACGAGCAGAGTCGCCATTCTTACGATTTGACTTGACCCCGTTGGTGGGCGCGTTTTCTTTTGTTGAATTTGCAGAGACAGAGTCCTTGGCGGGCTTCTTTGCCTCACCATCATGGCTGGTAGTACCATTGGGTATGCCCTCGGAAGGAGACACTTTGGCCTTGGATTGTTGCTCCTTGCGCTGGTGCCAAATGTTGATTGAGGGAATGGGTGCCTCGGACAACTCGGCCTTGCTAGCTTGCTGTGCAGTCTCCTTGTCCTTATCGGCTGCTGGTGCCTGATCATTGGACTGTTTGTCTGATGATGCCTTGGACTTCTTCCCCTTGCGAGGTTTCCTTGACTCCTGCTCGTCAACAGACCCTGTAGCTGTGCTTGAGGATCTCGTGCCCTTGTCTGTCCTCCTCCAAGGCCGGTCTAGTCTTCCGGAATCGTCATCTCGTCTCAATTCGGAGCGTCTGTCGTTAGTCGTCTCGGAGCGCAGATCGCTCTCGGAACCAATATTGCTGTCAACATCCTGTTTCTCAACTGCCACAACGATGCGGGATTCGGTGGGGCGTGAAGCGTCCAAGGATTCGGCGGGAGTATCGGGCGTCACGGGAGACGCGGCACCTTGAGGCTGCGATACAACATTCGGTAAAGCGGTAGATGGAGACGCGCTCTGTCCCTTAGCCGCTTGCGCGTAAGAAAATGTCGAAGAAGCCGCCATATCGTTAGACTTAAATTCGGCTGCAGAAATCATGCCAATACCGACTTAAGAAAGCCTGATCACAACACGAAGAAAGAAATCTCGTATTGTCTCTGGCGAAGTGCCGTGCCCACACTCCCCAGCCGGGGTGAAGCAAAAATATCTGCTGCAAAAGTGTGAAGAGAAGTCGTCAGCACGACTCCAGGGGACTCTGTACAGTGATGGAAGCGGCAGCCTTCCCGCAGACTGTGCAATCTATTTCCTTGTTTTCTCAAAGGGCTATGCGGTCGCAAATGGCGGGTTGCCGATTGTCCGTCTCCTGAACAACGAATTCGAAGGTTTGGTCCAAATTGACCTCTTTTTATCGGCTTTTTTTCTTAATTTTATTTCTGAGAGAAATGACTCCTTTGACCTGAGGTCGGACGACGGCACAACCGTGCAATACGATCAAGCGAAAGGCAATAAAATTCGATCGGAGCGTCGGGATGTCGGCCGCGAAGGGTAGACAATTCTGCTTCGACGGGAGTCGACTGATGGAGGAAGGTGGCAGAGGAGGCACAAAAAAAAGATGACCCAGTAAACCAAACCGGAAAATCGCTGTGATCCGATCGGGGGTGATGGCAGTGCTCGCGGTACAAGGCCGTCAGCGCCGCAGTAGGGGAACGACAGGAAAAGAATCAAGTGGTAACCCAAGGGGAGGACGCGGAGATTGCAGCACCGGAGGCTCGGCTTCGGGAAAGCAGGTCGAGTTGGGGGCGAGAGGCCAAGGGGAAAATCAAACAGCGACTGAGAAAAAGGGCTCCTTTGTCAGTAACACTATTTAACCAGGTGTTAGGGCGTAGCGTGTGCGAGCAGAAACAAACAGCTTAAACCCGTGCGGTTGCTCGACGCAGTCGAAGCGCCAGCCGTCGTAGCCCGTGAGCAGTAATGGGAGAAGGAAAAAAAAATGACGACGAAACAACGACCAGGCTAGGCAGGAGCAGTGCGAGAGGAAAAGTGGCAGGAAGAGGTCATGCTCTCACGTTCAAGGGCGGCCAACTTGAGAAGGGGAAAAGAAAAAAAAAGACCAAACGAACCTTCTCAACTGAGATCCAGACTCAGGACTCAGGAAGCAACCACAGTCAGCCAGCTACAACGTCAATCCGGATGGAATTGACCCTGCGAGGTGAATGTTGTGGTATGTTGGAATGGGATGGGAAACACACACTCAAGTTTCTGGCTCGCACACTCGCACACTAGATGAACGAGAAAGAGACTGGACCGGGGCAGCGGGCAGGGCAAATGGGAGCCGGAGGTTATTTTTTGCGTGTGCCCAAGGCCAAGTGCTCAAGTGTGCGCAAACAAATCGACCCGTCGACAATAAATTTTTTTTGGCCGTCGGCCTAGGCCAGTTGAAGAGGTCCACCAAGCCCAAGTCCCAAGTGGTTCCAAGCCGAACGACCGACGACTTGCTGTCCAGGGCCGCTGACCATGGCAAAAGTGGCACGAAGCAACCACGGAGCAGGAGTACTCCGTACACACATAGAGTGCACACATGCAAATTACGGGACGTCTGGCGTCTGGTACTTTCAATGCTGTCTGGGGCCTGGCCAGTGCCCGGAGGGGGGGCATTTGGGCACAAAGCATTTGAGCGCCCGGGCAGTCAAACGTCTGGTCTGGTGGGATGAACATTGGACGCCCTTGTCCGGCAGAAAAAAACCAACGTTGAACTCAGCCACTTGCATATGGCCGCCGCCCTGGCTGTTGCAATGTTGCCTGTTTGCTTGCTCTCCACGGGAGGGAGTACTAGCACCGCAAACGAAGCCCTTGAAGTAAAAGCCCCTCCTCTCGCAACTTGCCGTGCCACCTTTTGTGCAACCGATGGGCTGCAGTTGCCGAGGGATCAGATACGTACCTGGCTGGGTGCCTCCAAAACATGGAGGGGCGGCTGCCGGGGCCAATGGGACGGCTCCGAGGTGGCTGCACATTAAATTGTTCTGGCAGAAACCGACCAGTTGACGACTTTGGAATATTGAGACCTGAAGATTCTACATTTGGCCATTTGCAGACCTGTCAGCGACAGGATGCACCAGGATGCACCACACCCACTTGCTGGCCTCGTAGGGTGAAGCAAGTACGCCGAGTAATGCTCAAGGACGGAGCATCGTACTCGGTAATATGTATTGTACATACATACGGAGTACATGCATATGAGTGATGCGGTTCTCCACAGTCAAGACCGACGTCGCGCCGTCTTCCACTACAGTCATGCTTGAAGCAATTGTGCACATGTCTCTCTCTACCGTCATTCTCAACAGCGCCTCTGCGCGGTCCTGCTTGGAACTCTTCGAGGGCACAGCCAGAGAGTCTCAGGTGAGCCAGCGGCTAGTCGAGGCCAGGTGACCCTGATTTCTAAAGTTTGATATCGATCCTTGCTGCCACCTGGAACCACTGGGAACAGGGTTTGATTGACGCTTTACTACGAATAATCAAGAGCCCGAGAGTTGGGCACGGCCGGTTGACGGGTTGAAGGTGGTAGTAATGCTGTGCACGATCACTGGACGAAGCGGATCGACGGGCAACAGTTTAATCGGGGCAGGGCAGCTCGGCTCTGAGAAGAATTTGAATTTTTCAATTCTTCACAATGGCTCGCGGCCGAACAAGCCATGTCAAGAGACTTCACAACTTCCAAGGTTAGAACGTAGTAGTAGTAGTAGTACGTATTATTTTGCGCGTGGGGTGGAGACAGCCGTCCATGCCCACAAGGAGCAAATCCCAAGGGCCATGGATGTAATACCTGAGTACGGAGTACTCCCTAGGTAGCTTGGACATAGGCTCGAGACCATGATGCATCATCCCAGGCGCCATTTGCGTCTGCCTGCCCGTTTGCCTCTGTCGTACGGGCTCGAGATGCCATAACGGCCAAGGGCAAGTGTTTATGCTCGGCTGCCACCCAGTAGGCATCCAACATGGCATGATGTACGGAGTACAGAGCACATAATTGTACACATGATTGTGGATGATGGCCTGCTGGCACAAACATG